>NC_092767.1:5417241-5762658 GCF_047496795.1 Chiloscyllium punctatum | reverse complement strand
AAACAGAGCAGCTGGGTCTGTGAAGACCAGAGTACGCAAAAACATTGGGAAGGATGGCAGTGTCCCTGGGAGGGGGCACAGGAGATTTACCAGGATGGTTCAAGGAATTGGGGATTTTAATAGAGTGTTTTGGATTTTTTTAAACAGTTTGATGTACATTACTATGATATAGGTGTTGCTGTTACAAAGAGAATATCGCTCTACAATGGCTGGGCTCTCCTTCTCACCGTCTCCTCTTGCCTGGGCTGGGGTAACCTTCACGTTAAACCACCACCAGACATCTCTCCCTAATGAGAGAGCAGCCCTGTGGTCGGGGAAGAGAGAGAGATGCACAGGAGAAGGGGGCAACAAGTTGCCAGATGGAACATAATTTGGGAAAGTGGGAAGTTGGTCATTTTGAAGGAGATAATAAAAGAAGAGTGCTATTTAAATGGTGGAAACTGTAGAAAGCTGCACCACAAAGGGACCGGGGTAATTGTGCAGGAAACACAGAAAGCTAGCAGATTCTGGGTCAGTCACTGAATCAAGGGTTCTGCTTCAGATTCGTCAAGTTTAAGGCAACACCAACACGGGTAAGGGGTTTCAGTAGCAATGGAACTGGGGTGAGGAGGAAACAAGCAATGTTTTAGAGATTGGAATTCCTGGTGTTTGTGATTGTGCAGCTGTCTGATCAGAAGGTCACCTTGTGGTCAGATATAACAGCAATATTGTGAAGAGTGAGGTTCTACCTCAGATAGTTCCCATAGAGAGGGGGGCTCAGCAGTTAGGGAAAGGTTTTTGTAATAGCAATTGAAGGTAAAGGGTTTACCCATTGCAGTGTTTCATTGGCGGAAGTTGCAGCTAATTGCGTAGTGGGAGTGTGGTTCACAGTTTGATAACTGAGTAACAGTTGAGTAATGGAGAGAGGTGATGGGGAGGGAGAGCTGGGCATTGCCAGTGTACATGTGAAACCTAACACGGTGCTTTTGGACAAGGTCACCTTCTGGCAGTATGTAGGTGAGATACAGGAGGGACCAAGGATAGATGCTTAGATTCCCAACAGTTTGGAAACAAGCCCTTCGGCCAAACAAGTCCACACCGACTCTCCGAAGATGAACCCACCCAGACCCATTCTCCTTCATTTTCCCCTGATTAATGCACCTAACACCACGGGCAATTTAGCATGGCCATTTCACTTAACCTGCACATCTTTGGACTCTAGGAAGAGACCGGAGCACACGGAGGAAAACCACGCAGACAGGGGGAGAATGTGCAAACTGCACACAGACTGTCGCCCGAGGCTGGAATCGAAACCTGGTGTTGTGAGGCAGCAGTGCTCACTGCTGAGCCACCGTGCTGCCCAACACTTGAGGGACACCACGTACAAGGAATTCAGAAAGGAAATCAGAGAGGGCATCACAGCTACAGAAGATACCATTGTCGAGGAGTGACTGCCTTCTGAGTCAGTATGGGTGGAAATTAGGAACAGTAAGGGAGCAGTCACCTCATTAGGTGTTTACTACAGATCCCCCCCCCCCCCAACAATAGCAGCAGGGATATTAAAGAAAGCATAGGTCGGCGGATTTTGGAAACGTGTGAATGGAATAGGGTCGTTGTAATGGGTGACTTTCACTTTCACTTTCCCAATATTGATTGGAACCTCCTCCGAGCAGATGGTTTGGACGGAGCTGTTTTTGTAAGGTGTGTTCAGGAGGGTTTCCTAACACAGTCCGTTAACAGGCCGACGAGGGGAGAGACCATTTTGGATTTGATGCTCAGCAATGAGCCGAGGCAGCTGTCAGATCTTGCTGTTGGAGAGCATTTTGGTGATAGTGACCACAACTGCCTCACATTCTCCATAGCCATGGAGAAGGAGAGAAGCAGGCACAATGGGAGGATATTTAATTGGGGAAAAGGAAACTATGATACTATCAGACGTGAGTTGAGAACCATGGACTGGGAGTAATTGCTCCATGGAAAGGCCACGATAGACATGTGGAGACGGTTTAAGGAACAGTTGTTGCGAGTGATGCATAAATGTGCTCCTCTGAGACAGGCAAGAAAGGGTAAGATAAAGGAACCTTGGATGACGAGAACGGAGGAGCTTCTCGTCAAAAGAAAGAAGGCAGCTTACGTAAGGTGGAGGAAGCAAGAGTCTTGCTCAGTTCTAGAGGATTGCAGGCAGGCGAGAAAGGAGCTCAAAGATCGTCTGAGGAGAGACAGGAGGGGGCACGAAAAAGGCTTGGCAGGAAGGATTACGGAGAATCCAAAGGCATTTTACAAGCATGTGAGGAATAAGAGAATGATAAAAAAAGCGTAAGGCCAATCAGGGATAGCATAGGGAACTTGTGTGTAGAGTCTGAGGAGGTAGGGGAAGCCCTAAATGATTTTTTTTTTGCTTCTGTCATTACTGAAGAAAAGGACCTTGTAGTGAATGAAACCATTGAGGAGCAGGTAAACATGCTGGAACAGATAGAGATGAGGAAGCTGATGTACTGAAAATGTTGACAAACATTAAGATTGACAAGTCGCCAGGGCCAGACCAGATTTGCCCACGGCTACTTTGGGAAGTGAGAAATGTGATTGCTTCGCTGCTTGCAAAGATCTTTGCACCCTTGCTGTCCACCGGAGTCGTACCTGAGGGCTGGAGGGAGGCAAATGTAATTCCTTTCTTCAAGAAAGTAAATAGGGAAATCCCCGGCAATTACTAGGCCAGTCAGTCTCTCATCTGTTGTCTGTAAGGAGTTAGAAAGGATTCTGAGGGATAGGATTTATGACCATCGGGAAGAGCATGGCTTGATTAAATGCAGTCAGCACGGTTTGGCGAGGGGCAGGTCATGCCTGACAAATCTGATCAAGTTCTTTGAGGATGTTACTAGGTTGATGAGGGTCGAGCGGTGGATGTTGTGTATCTGGACTTCAATAAGGCATTTGATAATGTTCCCCATGGCAGGCCCGTTCAGAAGGTCAGGAGAAATGGGATACAGGGAAATGTAACTGTCTGGATAAAGAATTGGCTGGTCGACAGAAGACAGCGATTGGTCGTGGAAGGAAAGTATTCAGCCTGGAGGTCAGTGGTGAGTAGTGTTCCACAGGGCTCTGTCCTTGGGCCTCAACTGTTTGTTAATTTTATTAATGACTTCGATGAGGAGATTGAAGGATGGGTTAACAAGTTTGCAGACGACACAAAGGTTGGAGGTGTAATTGACAGTATAGAGGACTGTTGTAGGCTGCAGCGTGACATTGACAGGATGCAGAGATGGGCTGAGAGGTGGCAGATGGAGTTCAAACTGGATAAAGTAAAGGTGACGCATTTTGGAAGGTCGAACTTGAAAGCTGAGTACAGGATTAAAGCCATGATTCTTGGCAGTGTGGAGGAACAGAAGGATCTTGGTGTGCACTTACATAGATCCCTTAAAATAGCCACCCAAGTGGACAGCGTTGTTAAGAAAGCATATGGTGTTTTGGCTTTCATTAACAGGGGATTGAGTTTAAGAGCCGTGAAATCTTGTTGCAGCTCTATAAATTTTGCTTCGACTGTACTTGGAATACTGCGTCCAGTTCTAGTCGCCCTACTATAGGAAAGATGTGGATGCTTTGGAGAGGATTCAGAGGAGGTTTACCAGGATGCTGCCGGGATTGGAGGGCTTATCTAACAAATGCTGACTGAGCTCGGACTTTTTTCATTGTAAAAAAGAAGGAAGAGAGGGGACCTAATTGAGGTGTACAAGATAATGAGAGGTATAGATAGAGTCGATAGCCAGAGAGCTTTTCCCAGGGCAGAAGTTGTTCACACGACGGGTCACAGTTTTAAGCTGTTTGACGGAAAGTATAGAGGGGATGTCAGAGGCGGGTTCTTTACACAGAGAGTTGTGAGAGTATAGAATGCGTTGCCAGCAGCAGTTGTGGAAGCGAGATCATAGGGGATATTGAAGAGATTGCTGGACATGCATATGGTCACAGACATGTGAGAGTTCGTACATTAGGTTTACCTTACATGAGGATCAATGGTCGGCACAACATCGTGGGCTGAAGGGCCTGTTCTGTGCTGTACTGTTCTATGTTTTATGTTCTATGAAGTGTATCTGTACCTTTCGAACGTCTGCACCCTGAACTGACAGATAGTGCTCCCTCAATACCTTAGGAACCATCCCCTCAGTATGTTTATCCCTAGAGCGCCTGGACAGAACATTCATGCCCTCAATACCTCAGAAAGCAAACCTGCTGTACCCTTGGACCGTGTTCATCCCCAAACCTGTTCTCACTGTGGTGAAACACAGCCACCCCTAAGATTGCAGCCTAGGGCCCAGAACATTATTTGAGTCTCTGGATTGATCATAGAATGTGGAAGCAGGCCATTCGGCCTATCAGGTTCACACTGACCCTCGGCAGAACATCCCATTCCTCCCCCCCCCCCCCCCCGCAATTCCTGTATCCCTTCATTTCCCCTGGCTAATCCACCTACCCTGCACATCTTTGGACAGTGGGAGGGAACTGGAGGACCAGGAGGCTGACACGGGGAGAGTGTGCCAACTCCACACAGGCAGTCGCCCGAGGCTGGAATCGAACCCCGCCGGGGGTGGGGGGTGGGGGGGTGAGGCGAAACTGAACCCCCGTGACAATCCCACCATCTCCTCCCCGTTGATGACCGTTTGATGTTTATTCTCATGGAGTATCTAACTTGTCCAGCGTTTATTTAAGAACGATTAGGGACAAGGGCAATGCCTCCACAAGCTCAAGATGCTTGATCCCCCTCGAAAAAATATTTATATCAAGTTCAAAAAGAGACTTTATTCTTTAAAAAAAAATTACGTACAAACATAGTCACTAAAGTTCGGTTCGGTACAGTCTTCACAACAAGTCTTTGTCATGCCATATATACTCCCCTTGGCTGATTAACTGAAATGTTAGGTCTGAGCTGTTCCTTCGTAACTAACATCACAAAGTTAAATTGATAAGGATCTTTGTGAAGTGCCTGTGTTCTGTATCAGTTCTCCCATGTAGCCCGCCCTCCGAATACAATACCTTACAAAGCCTTAAACCTGTCTGTCAACTTTCAGCAGAAGCAGCCTCAGGGCATTGAACACAGACTGAATTACTCAGTGACGCTTGGATCAGGTCAGATCAAATTCTCAAGCAAACAGATGGCTGGGGATATTCAGTAGCCACGGTGAAGAGAGAGAGGAACAATTCACATTTCAAGTGACCCTTCCTCAAAACGGTCTGTTCTGAAGGAACGTTCCCGCAGAAATCACTGGATTGAAAGGCGAACCCTGTCTGTCTCCCTCTCCCTTCAGAGATACTGCCGGACATGCTTAGCTTCTTCAGCAATCTCTGTATTGATGTTTCACGTCTCCAGCGCGTCCGTACAGATTGATTTTAGTGTTGAATTCTCACGCTTGCTCTGTTCAAGGGATTGAATCCCTCTGCTACAAAGGGTGCTCAGTTACCTCAGCTAAGAGGTTCGTGATGCCAACATTGTTGGTTCAATCTCTATCATGTCTGAAATTGCCATGAAGGCCCCAGCTTCTCAACCACACCCCTCACCGATGTGTGTAACCCACCAGGCCTCTCTCTCTGACAAGACAGCAGCTCTCGGGTCCTCCTGGTTTATAATAACTTCCCAATGTTAAAAAGGCACTCCAGTAAGAGAGCTCTTTACATGGTTCAGGTCAAACTCCTGGAGCTCCCTCCCTAACATCACTGTGGGACACCCAAGGACTGCAGCAGGAGAGTACACCCCACCCCCACCTTCCAGGCAACTATTAGAGGGTGTGGTAATCACATGCATGCCACATTTGAAAATAAGTTTTATAACAGGGACACGGTGGATGATCACGAAGACTGTTTCTTTACCTGTGTTGAAATCAGCGTAATGAAGAAGCTAAGGGTCGGTTGAAAATGACAATGATAGCCTTTCGTAGGTTGATTTTTATTAGAGTAAGTATCAACACTAGCAATGTTTGAGCACTTATTCAAGGGCATGCAGGTAGCTGCCAGAGGAAGTGATTGGGCCTGAAACAATTGCGACATTTAAAAGGAAACAGGATGAGTATGTGAATAGGAAGGGTTTAGAGGGATATCAACCAAGTGCTAGCAAATGGAATGAAATCAAATGAGAATACCTGGTTGGTATGGACGAGTTGGATAGGAGGGTCTGTTTCCCATGCTGTGAATCTCTGTGACTCTGTGCCTCTGAATAGTTTATTGCAGAGAGTTTCAAACTGGGTTTGGTTTGTCTGCCTCTCTCATGCTTCCTCAGAATCTGCAAACCCTATGTCTCCAAATTTCCACAAGACTCTGTGAAATTAAAAAAAGATGTTCAGTACCGAGGGAGGGCTGCTCTGTCAGAGGGTAAGTAGTGAGGGAGTGCTGCACTGTCAGAGGGTCAGTACTGAAGGAGTGCTGCTTTGTCGGAGGGTCAGTACTGAGGGAGCGCTGCACTGTCAGAGGGTCAGTACTGAGGGAGTGCTGCACTGACAGATGGTCAGTACTGAGAGAGTGCTGCACTGTCAGAGGGTCTGTACGGAGCGACTTCTGCACTGTCAGAGGGTCAGTACTGCGGGAGTGCTGCACTGTCAGAGGGTCAGTATTGCGGGAGTGCTGCACTGTCAGAGGGTCTGTATGGAGGGACTTCTGCACTGTCAAAGAGTCAGTACTGAGGCAGTGCTGCATTGTCAGATGGTCAGTACTGAGGGAGTGCTGCACTGTCAGAGGGTCAGTACTGAGGATGCAGTGCATTCTCAGAGGGTTAGTACTGAGGGAGCACTACACTGTAAGAATGTCAGAACTAAAGGAGCACTGCGCTGTCAAAGATCAGCACTGCCAGAGAGCCAGTATCTGAGGGTGTACTGCACTGTCACACGGTCGGTATGATTAGATTAGATTAGTATACTTACAGTGTGGAAACAGGTCCAAACCGACCCGCCGAAGCATATACCACCCAGACCCATACTCCTATATTTACCCCTTCACCTAACACTACGGACAATTTAGCATGGTCAATTCACCTAACCTGCACATTTTTGGATTGTGGGAGGAAACCGGAGCACCCGGAGGAAACCCACGCAGACACGGGCAGAATGTGCAAACTCCACACAGAGAGTCGCCTGAGCCGGGAATTGAACCCGGGTCTCTGGCACTGTGAGGCCGCAGTGCTAACCACTGTGCCACCGTGCCGCCCACTATGGGGGCAGTGCCACACTGTCAGACGGTCATTACTAATGAAGTACTGCCCTCTGTGAGCGTCAGTACTGAGGGAGTGCTGAGCTGCCAGAGGGTCAGTACTGAGGGATCACCGCACTGTCGGAAAGTCAGTATTGAGGGACTGCTGCATTACCAGAGGGCCACTTTGGAGGAGTACTACTATACTGTCAAAGGGTCAGTAATGAGGAAGCACCACACTGTCAGATGTTCAGTCCAGAGGGAATGCCACACTGTGTGAGGCTCTGTACTCTGAGAGCACTGCACCATCAGAGGGTCAGTACTGAGGGAGCACTACACAGTGAGAGCATCAGTTCTGAGTGAGTGCTATTTCAGAGGGTCAGTACAGAGAGACTGCTACACTGAAAGAGAGTCAGTACCGAGAGAGTGCTGCACTGTCAGCGGGTCAGTACTGAGGGAGTGCTGCATGTCAGAGAGTCAGTACTGAGTGAGCACCACACCAGCAGATGTTAAGTCCAGAGGGCAAGCCACACAATCAGAGGATCTGCACTGAGAAAGCACTGCATCATCAGAGGGTCAGTTCTGAGGGAGTGCATCATTACCAGAGGGTCAGTACTGAGGGAGTACTACACTGTCAGAGGGTCAGTACTGAGGGATTCCTGCACTGTCAGAGGGTCAGTACGGGGGGAATGCTACACTGTCAGCAGGTCAGTACTGAGGGAGTGCTGCACTGTCAGAGAGTCAGTACAGAGAGAGTGCGACACTGTCAGATAGTCAGTACTGAGGCACTGCTGGACTGTCAGAGGTGCAGGAGCGAGGCAGAGGGTCAATAATCAGGGAGTGCAACACTGTCAATGAGTCAGTACTGAGGGAGTGCTGTACTGTCAGAGTGTCAATTCTGATGGAGTGCTGTACTGTCTGGGGTTTTGTCCTGAGATTGGGCCACACTGTCGGAGGGTCAGTATATGGCCACTTCCAAACTGTCAGACAGTCAGTAATGAGGGAGTGCATCACTATCAGAGGGTCAGTGTGGAGATGGTGCAGCTTTGTCAGAGGATCAGTGTGGAGGGAGTGCAGCATAGTCAGAGGATCAGTGTGGAGGTAGTGCAGCATTGTCAGAGGATCAGTATGGACGGAATGCAGCATTGTCAGAAGGTCTGCATGGAGGGAGTGCAGCATTGTCAGAGAGTCAGGACGGAGGGATTGCAGCATTGTCAGAGAGTCAGGACGGAGGGATTGCTATGCAGTGAGAGATTCAGTAATGATGAAGTGCGCACTCTCTGAGGGTCATTCTAATGGATGGCCATGCTGTGAGATTGTCACACTGTGAGAGGGTTACTACTGAGGGAGCGCTGCACTGTGAAAGGGTTAAAACTGAGGAAGCACCGCACTCTGAGGGGGTTAGTACTGAGGGATCACTACGCTGTAAGGGTGTCAGTAGTGAGGGAGTGCCAAACTATGTGTCGGACAGTCAGTACTGAGTGATTGCTGCATTGCCAGAGGGTCAGTACTGAGTTAGTGATGGACTGTCAAAGGGTCATTACTGAGGGAGCGCTACACGGTCAGTGAGTCAGTTCTGAGGGAATGTTTTTTTCTGAGGTTCAGTACTGAGGGAGTGCTGCACTGCCAAAGGGTCATTACTGAGGCATTGATGGACTATCAGAAGTGCAGAAATGAGGCAATGCGTCACATTGTCAGTACTGAGGGAGTTCTGCTCTGTCGTAGGGTCAGTACTGAGAAAAAGCCACGTTATCGGATTGTCAGTACCGAGGGACTGCTGCACTGTTAGTGCATCTGTATTGGGGGAGTGCCACATTGCCGGATGGTCAGTACTGAGGGAATGCCACACTTTATGAGTATCAGTACTGAGGGAATGCTGCACTGTAGAAATGTCAGTACAAAGAGAGTGCTGGAGAGTCAGAGGGTCAGTACAGAGGGAATGGTGTTGTGAAAGAGCGTCATTTCTGAGGGTGTGCTGCAGTGTCAAAGGAGCAGTGCTGAGGGAGAGCTGCACTGTCAGAGGGTCAGTACTGAGGGATCGCAGCACGGTCAGAGGGTCAGTACTGAGGGAGTGCATCACTATCAGAGGGTCAGTGTGGAGGGAGTGCAACATTTTCAGAGGATCAGTGTGGAGGGAGTGCAGCATTGTCACAGGGTCAGTGTGGAATGAGTGCAGCATTGTGAGTGGATCAGTGTGGAGGGAGTGCAATATTGTTAGAGGATACGTGTTGAGGGAGTGCAGCATTGTCAGAGGATCAGTATGGAGGGAGTGCAGCACTGCCAGAGGATCAGAGTGGAGGGAGTCCAGCATTGTCAGAGGATCAGTATGGAGGGACTGCAGAATTGTCAGAGGATCAGAGTGGAGGGAGTGTTGCGTTGTCAGAGGGTCAGTACTGAGGGAGTGCTGCACTGTCAGAGGTCAGTACTGAGGGAGTGCTGCATTGTAAGACGGTCAGTATGAGGGACCGCAGCACTGTCAGGGGGTCAGTACTGAGGGAGTTTTGCACTGCCAGAGGGTCAGTACTGAGAGAGAGCTGCAAATTCAGCGGGCCATTACTGATGCTTTGCAGCACTGTCAGAGGGTCAGTTCTGAGGGAGTGCATCACTATCAGAGAGTCAGTATGGAGGGAGTTCTGCATTGTCAGAGGATCAGTGTGTAGGGAGTGCTGCATTGTCAGAGGATCAGTGTGGAGGGAGTGCAGCATTGTCAGAGGGTCAGAATGGAGGGAGTGCTGTGTTGCCAGAGGATCAGAGTGGAGGGAGTGCAGAATTGTCAGAGGATCAGTATTGAGGGATTGAAGCATTGTCAGAGGGTCAGAATGGAGGGAGCGCTGTATTGTCAGAGGATGAGTGTGGAGGCAGTGCAGCAGTGTCAGAGGATCAGAGTGTAGGGAGTGCAGTTTTGTCAGACGGTCAGTGTGGTGGGATTGCAACAGTGTCAGAGAATCAGTGTGGAGGGAGTGCAGCATTTTCAGAGGATCAGTGTTGAGGGACTGCAGCATTTTCAGAGGTTCAATATGGAGGGAGACCAGCATTGTCAGAGGGTCAGTATGAAGGGGGTGCTAAATTGAAAGCGAGTCAGCGTGGAGGTAGTGCAGCAGTGTCGGAGGATCAGTGTGGAGGGAGGGCTGCATTGTCACAGCATAAGCATGGAGGGAGTGCAGCATTGTCAGAGGGTCAGTTTAGAGGGAGAGGAGCATTGTCAGAGGATCAGTGTGGCGGTAGTGCAGCATTGTGAGAGGATCAGGGTTGAGGGAGTGCTGCATTGTCAGAGGGCACGTATTGGGGGGGGGGGGGGGGGTTCTGCATTTTCAGAAGATCAGTTTGGAAGGAAGTACTGCATTGACAGAGGATCAGAGTGGAGGGAGTGCAGCATTGTCAGAAAGTCAGTCTGGAGACGGTACTGCATTGTCAGAGGGTGAGACTGGAGAGAGTGCAGCATTTTCTGAGGATCAGTGTGGTGGTAGTGCAGCATTGTCACAGGATCAGCGTGGAGATAGTGCAGCATTGTCAGAGGATGAGTGTTGAGGGAGCACAACATTGTCAGTGGATCAGAATGGAGGGAGTGCTGCATTGTCAGAGGTTCAGTGTGGAGGGAGTGCAGTACTCTCAGAAGATCAGTACGGGGGAGTGCAGCATTGTCAGAGGATCCGTATGGAGGGACTGCAGTATTGTCCGAGGATCAGTGTGGAGGGATTGCTGTATTGTCAGAGGATCATTGTGGAGTGAGTGTAGAATTGTCTTAGGATCAGGATGGAGGGAGTGCAGTATTTTCAGAGGATTAGAATGGAGGGAGTGCAGTATTGTCAGACGATCAGTGTGGAGGGAGTGCACCAGTTCCAGAGGATCAGTATGCAGGGAGTGCAGCGTTGTCAGAGGATCAGTATGGAGGGAGTGCAGCATTTTCAGAGGATCAGTATGGAGGGAATGCTGCATTGTCAGATGATCAGTGTGAAGGGACTGAAGCTTTGGCAGAGGGTCAGTATGCAGGGAGTGCAGCATTGTCAGAGGAACAGTGTGGAGCGAGTGCAGTATTGTCAGAGCATCAGTATGGAGGGAATGCAGCATTGTCAGAAGGTCGGCATGGAGGGAGTGCAGCATTATCAGAGAGTCAGGACGGAGGGATTGCAGAATTGTCAGAGGGTCAGGGCGGTGGGATTGCTATGAAGTGAGAGAGTGGGTAATGATGACGTGCGCAGTCTCCGACAATCAGTACTAATGATGGCCATGCTGTGAGAGTGTCACACTGTGAGTGGTTTACTACTGAGGGAGCGCTGCACTGTGAACCGTTTAGAACTGAGGGAGCACCGCACTCTGAAGGGGTTAGTACTGAGGGATCACTACGCTGTGAGAGGGTCTGTACTGAGGGAGTGCCACACTATGTGTCGGACAGTCAGTAATGAGTGATTGCTGCATTGCCAGAAGGTGAGTACTGGGAGAGTGATGGACTGTCAAAGGGTCATTACTGAGGGAGCGCTACACGGTCAGTGAGTCAGTTCAGAGGGAATGTTTTTCCAGAGGTTCAGTACTGAGGGAGTGCTGCATTGCTAAAGGATCAGTACTGAGGGAGTGTTGCACTGCCAAAGGGTCATTACTGAGGCATTGCTAGACTATCTGAAGTGCAGGAATGAGGCAATGCGTCAGATTGTCAGTACTGAGGGAGTTCTGCACTGCCATAGGGTCGGTACTGATAAAAAGCCACGTTATCGGATTGTCAGTACCGAGGGAGTGCTACACTGTAAGAGAATCTGTATTGAGGTCAGAGGGTCATTATAGACGAAGAGGAGCATTGTCAGAGGATCAGTGTTTAGGGATTGCAGCATTGTCAGAGGATCAGTGTTTTGGGAGTGCAGAATTGGCAGAGGATCAGTATTGATGGTTTGCAGCATTGTCAGAGGATCAGTGTGGAGGGAGCGCAGCATTGGCAGAGGATCAGGGTGGAGTCAGTGCAGCATTGTCAGTGAGTCCGTATGGAGGTAGTGCAGCATTGTCAGAGGGTCAGTATGGCGGCGCAACTGCATTGTCTGAGGGTGAGTCTGGAGAGAGTGCAGCATTGTCTGAGAATCAGTGTGGTGGGAGTGCTGCATTGTTAGAGAGACAGTGTGGAGGGGGTGGAGAATTGTCAGAGAATCAGTGTGGAGGTAGTGCAGCATTGTCAGAGGATCAGTGTTGATGGAGCCCAGCATTGTCGGAGGATCAGAATGGAGGGAGTGCTGCATTATCAGAGGATCAGTGTGGAGGGAGTGCAGTATTGTGCGAGGATCAGTGTGGAGGCAATGCAGAATTGTCAGAGGATCAGAGTTGAGAGAGTGCAGCATTGTCAGAGGGACAGTATGGAGCGAGTGCAGAATTGTCAGAGGATCAGAAAGGACGGAGTGCAGCATTGCCAGAGGATCAGTGTGGAGGGAATGCAGCATTGTCTGAGGGTCAGTGTGGAGGGAGTGCTGCAATGTTAGAGGGTCAGTAAGGAGGGAGTGCAGCAGTGTCAGAGGATCAGTGTGGAGAGAGTGCTGCATTGCCAGATGATCAGTGTTGAGTGAGCGCCGTATTGTCAGAGGCTCAATATGGAGGGAGACCAGCATTGTCAGAGGATCAGTATGGAGGGAGTGCTGCATTGTCAGAGGATCAGTGTGGATGTAGTGCAGCATTGTCTCAGGATCAGTGTGGAGGGAGTGCAGCATTGTCAGAGAGTCAGTGTGGAGTGAGAGGAGCATTGTCAGAGGATCAGTGTGGAGGGAGTGCAGAATTGGCAGAGGATCAGTGTGGAGGGAGTGCTGCGTTGTCAGAGGGTCAGTGAGGAGGGAGTGCAGCAGTGTCAGAGGATCAGTGTGGAGGGAGTGCAGCATTGTCAGACGATCAGTATGGTGGGATTGCTGCATTGTCAGAGGGTCAGTGTGGATGTCGTGCAGCAGTGTCTCAGGATCAGTGTGGATTCAGTGCAGCATTGTCAGTGGATCCGTATAGGGACACTGCAGTATTGTTTGAGGTTCAGTGTGGAGAGAGTGCAGCATTGTCTGAGGGGCAGTAAGGAGCGAGTGCAGAATTGTCAGAGGATAAGAAAGGGCAGAGTGCAGCATTGTCAGAGGATCAGTGTGGAGGGATTGCAGCATTGTCAGAGGGTCAGTGTGGAGGGAGTGCAGCATTGTCAGCGGGTCAGTGTGGAGGGAGTGCAGCATTGTCAGAGGATCAGTGAGGAGGGAGTGCAGCATTGCCAGAGGTTCAGTGTGGAGGGAGTGCAGCATTGTCAGAAGATCAGAAAGGACGGAGTGCAGCATTGCCAGAGGTTCAGTGTGGAGGGAGTGCAGCATTGCCAGAGGATCAGTGAGGAGGGAGTGCAGCAGTGTCTAAGGATCAGTGTGGAGGGAGTGCAGCATTGTCAGAGGATCAGTATGGAAGGAACGCAGCATTGTAAGAGTGTCAGTATGGAGGGAGAGCTGCATTGCCAGAGGATCAGTGCGGAGGGAGTGCAATAGTGTCAGAGGTTCAGTCTGGTGGGAGTGCAGCATTGTTAGAGGATCAGTGTGGAAGAGGTGTAGCATTGACAGAGGATCAGTATGGAGGGACTGCTGAATTGTCAGAAGGTCGGCATGGAGGGAGTGCAGCATTGTCAGAGAGTCAGGACGGAGGGATTGCAGCATTGTCAGAGGGTCAGGACGGTGGGATTGCTATGAAGTGAGACAGTGGGTAATGATGACGTGCACACTCTCTGAGTGTCAGCACTAATGGATGGCCATGCTGTGAGAGTGTCACACTGTGAGTGGTTTACTACTGAGGGAGCGCTGCACTGTGAAAGGATTAGAACTGAGGGAGCACCGCACTCTGAGGGGGTTCGTACTCAGGGGTCACTACGCTGTGAGGGGGTCTGTACTGACGGAGTGCCACAGTATGTGTCGGACAGTCAGTATTGAGTGATTGCTGCATTGCCAGGTGAGTAGTGGGAGAGTGATGGACTGTCAAAGGGTCATTACTGAGGGAGCGCTACACGGTCAGAGAGTCAGTTCTGAGGGAATGTTTTTTCCAGAGGTTCAGTACTGAGGGAGTGCTGCACTGCTAAAGGATCAGTACTGAGGGAGTGTTGCACTGCTAAAGGGTCATCACTGAGGCAAAGCTGGACTATCAGAAGTGCAGGAATGAGGCAATGCGTCAGATTATCAGTATTGAGGGATTTCTGCTCTGTCGGAAGGTCAATACTGAGAAAATGCCATGTTATCACATGGTCAGTACCGAGACAGTGCTGCACTATAAGAGCATCTGTATTGAGGGAGTGCCACATTGTCGGAGGGTCAGTACTGAGGGTATGCCACACTGTGGAAACGTCAGTGCAAAGACAGTGCTGCAGATTCAGAGTGTCAGTACTGAGGGAATGCTGTTGTGTCAGAGCGTCATTTCTGAGGGTTTTCTGCAGTGTCAAATGAGCAGTGCTGAGGGAGAGCTGCATTGTCAGAGGGTCAGTACTGAATGAGTGCTGCACTGACAGAAGGTCAGTACTGAGGGAGTTCTGCACTGTCAGGGGGTCTCTACTATGGGAGAGCTGCATTGCCAGAGGGTCAGTACTGAGGGAGCGCCGCACTGTGAGAGGATCAGTACTCAGGGATTGCTACACTGTGAGAGGGTCAGTACTGTGGGAGTGCTGCACTGTTAGACGGTCAATACTGAGGCAATGTCGCAAAGTCAGAAGGTCAGTTCTGAGGGAGTGCTGCACTGTCAGAGAGTCAGTACTGAGGGAGCGCTGCACTGTCAGAGGGTCACGACTGAGGGATAGCTGCGCTATCAGGAAGTCAGTAATGGGTGATTTCCACAATGTCAGAGGATCAGTCTGGGGGCAGTGCTGCACTGTCAGAAGGTGAGTACTGAGGGAGCGTTGCACTGTCAGAGATTCAGTACTGCGGGAGCCCTGCACTGTCAGAGAGTCAGTGCTGAGGGAACGCTGCATCGTCAGAGGATCAGTACTGATGGAGTGCCACACTGTCAGAGGGTTATTACTGAGGGAGCGCTACACTGTCAGCGCATCTGTCTGAGGGATAACTGCATTGTAAGAGAGTCAGTACTAAGTGAGTTCCACATTATCAGATGGGCTGAATGGCCTAATTTCTGCCCCCATGTCTTGTGGTCTAAAGGAATATCTGGAATTGTTCAGTACATTTCTGCCTCTGCTTCCTACATACCCTGCTCAGCAATGATTCCCACGTCCAGATTCCAGAGGCTGTGTTCAAACAGACCGTCTTCAATTGGTTATTGAACCTAAAGAGGTTCCGCCCTCTTTTCCCAGGGATCGAGTTTTCGTTTCGTGTGACTGACCTGCCAGCTCCAAGGGATATTTTCTTGCTGCAGGGCTCAGGTTTATTCGTCAGCTTCTGTGTGCTCATCCCAAATGAATCCCACTGCCCCACGCTCAGCACAGTCGTGTGTTCCTTATTTCTGAGCTTCCCAATGCTAATCCACATCCAGAATGACATCCCACCCTCCTCCAAATCATATCGCAGGTTAATTGCCTGGGAGAGAGGAATGCTAAGAGAGGAAATAAAAACCTGAAATGACTTTACAGTGACATTAAGGGTGAATTGTTATTGAGAGAAAGAGTGGGTTGTGGAACACAGTGAGAATTTGTGCATGGACCCAGAGGCTATAGTGAATGGATGCATTTTGTCAGTGCCCATTGGGACAGGGTTGATATGAAATCGTGGAGATGCTCTGTGATGCAATTAAATGAATTCGCATATATATATAGAGAGAGATGGTTCTGAGTGGTCTGGCCTTCTTACAACCCAATAAATCTCCAAAGACGGTGGAAATGTATCTCAGTATACCAAATGAAGTGATGGAGTAAGTAGCAGGTACACTTGCAAACACTTTCAAATCCCCTCTGGCCACAGGAGTGGTGTCGTCGGACTGACCATGTGGTACTGTTATTCAAGAAGGAGCATGAGATATATCAGGCAGCTACAGGCCAGTCATTCTAATATCGTGGGTGGGCCGTCTATTGGAAGCAATATTGGGAGATAGAATTAATCAGCGTTTAAAGAGACTGGAGTTCATGAAGAACAGTCAGAATGGTTCTGTTAAAGGGAGGTCAGGTCTGACCAATGGGATTGCACTTTTTAAGGAGGTGACCAGGTGCGTAAATAAGTGCAATACTTTCCTGTCGCCTGCTTGGAGGTCAGTAAGGCTTTTATCAGGATCGATACTGGAAACTGATAGTGAACATAAAAACTCAAGATCCAAGGAATTTGGCGCAGAATGCTGAGTGGCAGGAAGCAAACAATGATGGTCCAATTAGAAATCTCTGTCCGTTCATGTCTCACTGTTGGAGTCTTGCTATGTGGTTGATAGAAAAGATTTAGATTTGAATGGTGGATGGTTAATCAGTGGGTTGATGAATGATATGAAGATTGGAGGGTGATAAATACTGAGGTTAAAGAAGGATGGAGTTGGCCTTGTCAGATGGACCAATCAGTGACAACGGGTGATTTGCTTGAAGACTGGAGGGTGATTAATGATGTGCCATTATTGAAGTAAGGCTGCAAGGAACAACCATTCAACTATGGAGCTGTGAGCCTGATGGCAGTAGTGGGACGGAGCCCTTTCTGAGGTACTGAGGGAGAACTATCGGAGCTATTAAGGGAGCACTTTCTGAGGTTATGAGGGAGCACTTTCAGAGGAATTGAGGGAGTACTATCTGAGGTACTGACGGAGCACTATCTGAAGTATTGAGGAAGCACTATCTCAGGTATTGAGAGAAATCTATCTGAGATATCGAGGGAGCACCTTCTGAGGTATTGAGGGAGTACATTCTGAGGTATTGAGGGAGCACTTTCTTAGGTACTGAGGGTGAACTATCTGAGGTACTGAGGGAGCACTTTCTGAGGTACTGAGGGAGCCCATTCTGAGGTACTGAGGGAGAACTATCTGAGCTATTGAGGGAGCACTTTCTGAGGTTATGAGGGAGCACTTTCAGTGGAATTGAGGAAGCACTATCTGAGGTACTGAGGGAGCACTATCTGAAGTATTGAGGGAGAACTATCTCAGGTATTGAGGGAAAACTATCTGAGATATTGAGGGAGCACCTTCTGAGGTATTGAGGGAGTACTATCTGAGGTATTGAGGGAGCACTTTCTGAGGTACTGAGGGAGAACTATCTGAGCTATTGAGGGAGCACTTTCTGAGGTAGTGAGGGACCACTATCTGGTGGTACAGAGTGCAGAGGATAGAAAGGAACAGATGCAATTTCCTGATCATTTCCTCAGGGTCCCCGAGGCACTCTGGTGTCGTAATTTTAAATGGAAGCCACTCCCCATTTCAGAAGATTCAGATCATTTTAAACAATCAGTGAAAAGTAACAGCAGAATGTGTCTGAAACATGGTTTGGAGGAAGGCTTTCATCAATCTATTGTTGCTTGGAGACGTTTTAGAAAAGCAGGCACCCAAAAGACTAATGCTTGCGATGCAAGAGGTTGTGCACAGGAAGATCCAACAAGTCATTTGTCGCTGCTGTGTCTCCCTGGAGCAATCATCATGTGAGAGCATGGCTCAGTCCTCGGAGAAATCATTTCTCCATCAAAACCTCAACCATGCATTTACAGCCCTGCGTGTGTGTAAGTGTGTGTGAGAGAGAAACAGTCAGAGAGAGAGAGAGAGAGAGAGAGGCAGACTGTCCGTGTTTGTGTGTGTGAAAGAGTGTATGCATGTGTATCTCTGTGTGTCTGTATATGTGTGCATGAGAGAGAAAGTGCATGTTCATGTGAGAGTGTGTGGCTGTGTGTGTGTTTGAGGGTGTGTGTGTCTCTGTGTGCTTGTGTGTGAGTGATGGTGTGTGTGAGAGAGAGTGGGTATGTGTGTATGTGTGAGAGAGAGTGTGTTTGTGTGTATGTGTGTGTGAGAGTGTGTCTGTGTGTGAGAGAGAGTATGTCTGTGTGAGAGAGAACGTGTCTGTGTGTCTATGTGTGTGTGTCTGTTTGTCTATGTGTGTATGTGTCTGTGTGTCTATGTGTATTTATGACAGTGTGCCTTGTGTGAGAGTGGGTATGTGTGTGTGAGAGAGTGTGTGTCTGTGTCCATGTGTGTGTGAAAGAGAGTGTCTATGTGTATTTAAGGGAGCGTGTGTCTGCGTCTGTATATGTATGAGAGAGAATAACTGCGTGTTTATGTGTGTGTGAGAGAGAGTGTGTCTGTGTGTGTTTGAGGGATCGTGTGTCTGTCTGTGTTTATGCGTGTGACAGAGAGTAACTGTGTGTGTGAGAGACAGAGAATTGTGTGTGAGAGAGTGTCTGTGTGCGTGAGAGTTAGTGGGTGTGTGAGAGAATGAGTGTGTGTGAGAGAGTGTGTGTAAATGAGAGAGAGTGTGTGTATATGTGTGTGGGAGAGAGTGTATCTGTGTGAGAGAGAGTGTGTGTCTGTGAGAGAGAGTGTGTCTGCGTGTATGTGTGAAAGTGTGTGTCCGTGTGTGTATTTGAGGGAGCGCATTTCTGTGCGTGTATGTGTGTGAGAGATATAGTGTGTGCTTGTGTGTGTATGTGTGTGAGAGGGAGAGTTGTGCCTGAGTGCCTGTGTGTGTGAGAGTGTGTCTGTGTTTGTGTTTGAGGGTGCGTGTGTCTGGGTGTGTGAGAGAGCCTGTGTGTGTGGGAGGGGTTCCTTTTTGTATGTGTGTGTGAGAGTGTGTCTGTGTGTGTTTGAGGGAGCGTGTGTCTGTGTGTGTGTGTGTGTGTGTGTGTGCATGTAAACTAGCCAATCTTATTGGGTGCCCATGAATATAAAATCCAGCTGCTGTTTCAGGTGAATTGATCCTTGTATCTCCAAAGACACAAAATCTGTCAGGGTGGCTTAACTGGAGGAAACCGAGTGCTGTTCAATCCAGTTGGGATTCATCCAGTAAACCTTCCCCACACACTAACATCCCTCTGGCAATGCAGTGTCTAGTCCTGCACAGTGCTCCAGGTACAAACCAATGTAATGTCACTGTAGTCTTATCAGAGCATGGGACGGCTCCGCATTAGAGAGCGGTGCCTGGTGGTGTTGCAATCAGATGGTCACTATGCCCCAGCTGAGGGGAGAGGTTGGGAAGGAGAATCCTTCAGGGTAACCCCAGCTGGTGTGGGAATTGAACACACGCTATTGGTTTTACTCTGCATTATAAACCAACTGTCCAGCCAACTGAGCTAACTGACTTCACTCCAGGGGCATGCCGTGTATAATCCAGTCATAGCCAGCCTGCACCTCAATAAGAGTCAAGAGCAAGGCCATTCGGCCCCCACTGTAACCCAGAAGGGAGAGCACAGGAAACTGATGAAGGAAACAAGCCCCTCCCATCTGGCCTTCTGAAAAGGAGCTGGAGGATAGAGCAGACCTGGCTTGCTGTTTGCTTCCCCTGGATTGGCCTGCTCCACCTTACAGTGAGAGACTGAGGGGAACCTTAAGGAGATTTCACTTCTCGCTGAGAGGCTGCAACTCCAATCCAAATCAGGCTGGTTCCCTCCGAGACTCACGGAAGAGTGCAGCACTCTACAGATCAGGGTCTTGTGGAGTCATACCCTCCAGTGTGGGGGCCAAGAGCTGGGAGGTAGTGTTAAGAACATAAGACCATCCGAAATAGGAACAGGAGGAGACCATTCAGTCCCTCGAGTATTCAATAGAATCGTGAATGATTTAGCATTTCATTTGGAAGCTGAAACCCGGACAGTACAGAGACAGTGAATCAAATTATTCTGCTATAAGGAATCATCAGACAGGAGCTGGAACCAGAGAGAGTGAACGTACACACACATACACACACACATTGTGGGATTCAGGCTGTCTGTGGGAATTTTACCACAAGATGTGAGCTCTACACTGAGGAGAGACAAAGGCGCAAAATGCTAGAGAGAGGGCAGCTGCACAGTCTGATCCCACCGATCTCACTGCTTCCCACTCCCATGAGAGCTCGCATCTATTTTTCTGTCTTCCCAACTGTCTCTCCCACATTTTTCCTTCAATCCCAATGTCTCAATATCCTTCATATCTCTGCCCTGTTGCCATTTCCCTGCAGATTCCCTCCCTCCAACACTCTGCCCCTTTCACACCCCATCGTGTTTTTCAGGAATGTTTCATCATTCAATCTTCCCCAAAACCAACACCTTGCTCATCTCTCTCTGTATCTTTCTCTCAGCTCTGTGGGATCTTGCTATTCTTGTCTGTAAATCATTCTCATTGCATCGCAGCAGCACCCCCCCCCCCCCCCCCACTCCACTCTCCCAACTCTATCTCTGCTGCTGCAACTCTTCTCTCTCTCTCTCTCTCTCTCTCTCTGTCCTATATCTCTCCCTGGGTTTTCTCTCTAGCTGTCTCTCTGACCTTCACTCCCTGTCTTTGCCTCCCCTTTTAAACCTTGTATCTGTCTGACATTGTATTTCTCTTCCTGGGGTTTTACTCTCTCTCTCGCCATTTCTCTCTCTGCCTCTCTCCTGCTCTTTTTTTTAGTTCTTCTCATTTTCTCTCCCTCCCTCTGCCTGCCAGTCTTTCTCTTGTTCTGTATCTCCCTCTCACTGTCGGTCTATCCATCTCTCTTTCTCCATTGTAGTTTCTCTTCCTCTTTCTCCCTGGACCCCTCTGCTCTGTCCGAGTGACTGGGGGAGGGACATTGGGAAGAGTTTGTCTCTGTGTCGCTGGATGCTGCACAGTTAATGCTGCGGGATCAACCTTTTCCTGGTCTCTCCCGGGTTTTACCCTGACTGTGGGGAGGGGGTGAGTGTAAGGGACAAAAAATTACTTTTCTCATTGAGTCTGAAATGAACAAAAAGAGAAGGGGAGGGTGACAAAAAGAGAAAGAGAGACATGGAGAGAGTGAGGATGAAGAAATTGAGGAGAGAGAGATGGGCAGTGAGAAACAGGGAGAGGATGAAGGACACATATGGAGGGAGAAGGACAGTGTGTGTGGCTGGGGAATGGTTGCAGAGAGGGATCTTTCTGTGCATGACAGCAATCAGTCAAAATGTGGGTTACTTTAACAAACACATCGATCTGGACCCAATATACCGGCCACTGCAGCGGACAGCTGGAACTGACAACCAGAAGCGGCAGAGGCAAATCACTATAAATGCTGGAGGAACCATCACAGAAGCGCTTCATAGGAGGCTCCCAAGCACTGAGGATGTCACTTAGACAGGAGACGAAATGTCTGCAACACAAATTCCCAGCTCGGCGAACAGAACCACAACACGGAGAAGAGGTCTCCACAGAAAGGATAGTCAGTGAGGCCATTCAGGGGAAAATCCTGAGGATCCTGAACAGGACCAGGATCATTTAATGGGGGAGGGGGGAGAATGGGCAGAAAGGACTCCATATGTGATACAAGCCTTCTATAATTGTGAGACTGGGATCTTGCTGTGCATTAAAACAACCACAGACCAGTCAGTCAACCCAGACTCATTTACCTACGTGACAAAGTGAGGACTGCAGATGCTTGAAAGTCAAAGTTACAAACTGTGGAGCTGGGCAATCACAGCGGGTCAGCCAGGAGAGTCGACAGTTCTTGCCTGACCAGCTGTGCATTTCCAGCTCCACACTTTTCCAATAATTTCCCTCTGCCCCAGGGAGTGGGGCTCACAGCAATGTTGGGGGCAGCAAAATATTTGAGGGGTGCTAATTTGGTGAGGCAATTATTCGGGAGGGAAGATATTTGGGAAAGGGGATAAATTTGGGAGGACAGTGAAAATGAAGGGCATACTATTTTTGAGGGGATACAAAATTGGGTGAGATCTTTCAGATCTGAAATAGCGAAAAACAGAAAGGGAGGGTGAAAAAAAGAGACAGAGAGGTGGAGAGAGTGGGATGGAGAAGGGGTATGGGAGAAAGATGGGCAGAGAGAGACAGGAGAGGGAGAGAGTGAGAGAAAGATAGTGTGTGTGTGTGTGACAGAGACAGAGACAGACAGAAGGACAGACAGAGAGGGGACAGAGAGAGGGAGAGAAGGGGAAGTCAGACTAAGATAAACAGGAGTTAAAACATGGACAGAGTGAAGGGGTGACACTCGTTATTCCAGTTGGTTCCAACTCTCTCTCTCAATGGATTTTCACTTTCCCTCTCTCCCATTCCCCTGGGTTTTGCTTCAGCCTCTCTCTCTCTCTCTCTCTCTCTCTCTCTGGTTCTGCTTCTGGATCTGCAAAACTGTTTTCTCTCCCTTCTCTCTCTGGATGGTCAGATGGTCTCTGTCTCTTGCCATGCTAGCCCCCTCAGAAGGCCTCCAGAGATTCAGGCAATCAGTCTGCAGATAAACCCTGTTTTTGTTCAATACTGGATGGTTTTCAGGAACTTACTAACGTTCTGGCCAATTAGGAGAATCCGTTAATTGTTTTGTGGGATATAGGTAAAGTAGTGTTACTTCTGCAATTATAATTACTTATACAAAGTAAATGAACTCACACCAGTGTGTAATTGTTTCAGCCAAGAGCTGAGTCAACAAGAATAGAAACTATGTAGAGGAAATGCATAATTGTTTTTTGAATTAGCTAAAATTGTATGCAAGAATGAAACGTGACTGGAAAACAATGGTAGATATTACAGGCGAATAGATAAGATGCTGTGAGGAGAGGCAGTTAAGCTAGATATGCCTGTACAAACAGTAGGTATAAGCATCTGTTTCCCACTTTTACAAAAACGCAGGAACAAACCCCAATTAAAAGGTCATAGGGATCTGTATGGTTGGGGAAGGCACAGATGGAGAGAGTAGATAATGATGAAGAAAGCATGTACCTAACAAAGGGCAACAGCGGGATGTGGTCAAACAGTTTTGAGAGGCCAGAAATAAGCATTTTGTCACAGACAAGGCCGGATAAGGCAAGAGGTAAAAAGGAGTAATGGGTGCCGGTCTTAGGGAAGTGGAAGATGTAAACGGGGAGGAACAATGGGATAAAAAAAGGAACCAAATTACATAAATATCGTGTATTCGTTGAATTCAGGGTGTGTTTGTCCCTGCCTTGTGGACAGTGGACATCGCATACTCTTGCAAGTGTGAAATAAATGATACTACTGATTCAGATCTTGTCTCGGACTGAAATTATTGAAGTGAGCGAGCTTTGTTTCTCACAATTGAGGGCTGGTCTGGGATATTCTTCCATCGCCGGTTTCAGTGACTGGCCCTGGACACTGGGAAGATGCGTCCCGTTCCCAATTGAGGAGCGGTCTCATGTCCCGGTTTGGTCCGCTCCCTTGGACGACAGGTACGAATCCCACAAGAGAGACATCTGAATCAGACAGTGATAGGAGGTCGATAGAAAATACGGCAGAAAGGGGCCAGGCGACTCTGTGCACAGATCAGGGTAAGAAAATTGACTTTTAAGTCCTGCCTTGGTGGCCGGGATTGCGTTTTAGTAGTTAATAAGGGACTAACAAAGGAACTCAATATGGGTTGTGCCGTGGGTAAGGAAAAAAGCCTCTGGGAGAACAAAAGAAGTAAAAGGCAATGGAAATATAGGCGGGGTCCCTGACAACATACCTCCAGAAAGTCCGTTGGGCAGGATGTTGTGGAATTGGAAAAATAATACTTGTACAAGGGAAAAAGATCAAAAGAATATGATTAAATATTGCTGCTTTGTATGGACTAAGGAATCCATTCTTCGTCCAGCCGTCTTCTGGCCAAAGTACGGGTCGGACAAAGACTGGGTTTGTAAATATTTGAATTTATACGACAATGAAAAACAGCCTTACCGTCAGGAGGAATCAGATTATGCTTCCAGTCGGAAGGGATTGTGGCTGAAGGGCTACTGAGGGGACACTTTGTAACTAAATAATGGCCAAACATCCAGAAAAATATTCAAAAGATAGAGGGCTGAAGCGACAAGTACCCAGAGGCGTTGTTGTGAGAAGCTCAGAAAGTGCCTGTGAGATATGGTGTGTGAGAGAGAGAGAGAACGAAAAGGGCTGTATTGCTGCTAGAAAGTTGAACCCTTTGTGACTTGGTTTGAATGCACATTTGTTTGTTGATGATTGAATGTTTGTGCTTTATTCCCTGGAACTTGAGTTCCAGGACTGTTTTGAATCTGATTTTTATTATGGAAACTTAACATGATTTCTTTTAAGGTTAAGGTTTCTATAGTGATGATGAAAAAAAGTGATAACTCCTGTTCTTTTTCCTGGTCATGACTGCCTTACTATCAGTTTCTAACTCATCTCTTTTATCCTTATGTAAAATTGATTTGTGGAGGACAGTTGAAGTTTCAGTTCAACATTAGATTGTAGTCCAAACAAAATCCTATGGTTAATATCTGTGACCTTGGATCTTGGATTCGACCATTGTTCATGCATTAGAAGTTTTTTTTAACTTGAATAGACAATCTATTTTAAGGCAGCTCTGCTTATTTCACGACCTATAGCATTGTAATTGAGCAATGATTGGTCAGGACTACTTAAGAAAACTAATTTTGGATTTAAATTAAGGATCTAAAACTGTGTAATTATAGTGGATTTCAAAGTTTGGAACTGTATGCATTTTTTATTTTAAATATTAAATACTGAATAAATGGACGTTAATATATAAATATATTTACAAGTTAGGAACAGGGTTTAAAGCTGGTCAAGCATGAATTGATGAATTGGTATTTGAAGTTATGGGGAGCTAGAAATATTGCAATATTTCTTTCAGAAAGAAAAAGGGAAGAACTTAACGACATATGCCTTTTGGCAGGTACCAATAGGGGACAAAGAGATTGGGTTTGTAAGTTCCCCCCCGCCCCCCTCATCAGTGGGGAGGTCAGAACATTTAAAAAAGAGGTGAAGCCCCTGGTTGAGGATCCGGTAGGGCTGTCTGAACAAATTGATCAATTTTTGGGGCCCATTCTGTATACGTGGGCTGAGTTAATGTCTATTTTGAATGTACTATTTACTGGGGAAAAAGGGGATTTATAAGAGGAGCAGCCATTAAAATATGGGACAGGGAACACCCGATTGGAGATGGGGATGCTGGACAGGGTGCGATGAAGTTTCCCCTCAGAGATCCCCAGTGGGAAAATCAAAAGCCGGAGCATAGAGAAGACATGAGGGAATTGAAAGACCTGATTCTAAAAGGAATAAGAGAGGCAGTTCCGAAGTCACAGAATTTTACTAAAGCCTTTGAAGTTAGACAGGAGAAAGATGAGACTCCCTCAGCTTTCTTGCAAAGATTAAGAGACTCAATGCGGAAATATTCTGGAATGAACCCTGAGGACCCAGTGGCACAGGGTCTTTTGAAAGTACATTTTGTGACAAAGGCATGGCAAGACATACAGAGAAAGATACAGAAGGTAGAAGGGTGGAGTGAAAAACCATTAGATGAATTGTTAAGAGAGGCACAGAAACAAGTTATGTATTATATGTAAGTCATGTAATTTTTCATATCATCAATATTTAGACATTTGAGTCAGAATTACAGAGAAAATAAGTCAATAAGGAACGTTTTTTTTCCACTGAAAAATACAGTCAACAGCATTTCTCAAGGTATTTGTTTCAATATTGTCTCTGAATAAACAGATGAATACGTTTAATGGTGATCTGTTCACAATGTAATGAGCTACAATTATATTTTTATTTTAATTATTGGATTGGAGACCTATGAGAAAACTTGCCTCTAGTCAGGATATGCTTCATCTCACTAAATGTTATGATTAGCATCCACAGCCATAAGTAATAAAGTGTCATCATTGGTCTGGGAAAGATATAGTGTGTAAATTATAATAAGATGTCTCATACATATGTTTGGATCTGATGAGAGCATGATGTTTGCTGTGAAAATTGATCCAAGAACAATAAGGTACTTACAAAGAGGTTTTCACTGAACAGTAATTAGGTGGTCTTTAAGACCATTACGAGTACTTTGATTTCAATAATGTTGTGCTGATTTGCATGATTTGGGAAATGTTTCACAACATTTTAACACAATTCTGGATTATAAGCATCCAATGGGTTTCGTGTAAACACACTTCTGTTGTTGTCTTTCTCAAGCGAGGTGTATGATGCTCAGGCACTGGCTGGGAGTCAAGGTGCCAGAAAGTGTGCTTCAAACTCTCTAAAACACAACTCTCAGGCTGGTTGTAACTGGATCTCCCGAATCTTTGTGACCTCTTTGACCGGGCCTTACACTGTTTTCTGTAGCTGATCATTTTGTCTACTGTTTCCTTTAGTATGACATTTTCAGCTCTGATTTCTCCAACTGTAGGAATATTTAGAATGTTTAATTATGGGCCACTGGTCACTTGACCATAGTGCATAGATAAATACGGTTCACTTATTGTTGTAATAACGAATTGAGAATGAATCTTTGCATTTTAACAAACAAAATGATTTAATACTTTTCCGCAGATTACGGTGAGATTGATTAGATAGTCATTGAGAGAGATCAACTGACAATTATATGCTATTTGCGGGATTATTGAGTTGAAAAAGGATACAGATGTGCTGAGATTTTTTAGAAGGCATTGCTTTTTCATTCAAATATATAGGCTGTTCAAGAAGTCGATGTAGCTGTTCATTGGTTCTCTTGTCCAGATACTAATTTATAATTCATATCGCTTTTATTGTGCCCAGAAGTTTGAGATTTGTATCAGAGTTAAGAAGAAAACGAGGAGCAATTAATATGAGAACTTGAGTGAATAGAAAGCACAGTAAATTTAAATTACAGAGGAAACAATCAGTATTTTCTCCACATAAGGAGACAAATATGTTTAATGTCGAGAGTCTGGTACTGGAAAAGCACAGCAGACCAGGCAGCATCCATGGAGCCAGAGATTCCCAATGAAGGCCTATGCCCGAAACATGGTTTCTACTGCTCCTCACATGCTGCCTGCCCTACTCTGCTATTCCAGCACCATACTCTTGACTCTGATCTCCAACATCTGATTTCCTCACTTTTTCCAAATATTTTTAATGGACATGAACTGAAAATGTTAACATCAGCAGTTGGAAGAAACCAAAGCTTTTTGCAATATTTGGACTGAAAACCTGTCTGTGACCATGCAACACATCAGGACATATGAACATCTCTTCCGTTAGAATCCTTGGCCATTCATAATAAAGAATTAACCACTGCTTTGAACAGTCAGTATCGTGTGTAATTGCTGAACTGAAATACCAGAGGACAACTACTGTATTTATTGGAGGGAATGATCACAGATCCTTACTGTGGCAGTGGGAATTGATCTCAGTGTGGGAGATTTGAAATGTTGTTTTCGCAGGTGGGGGTGGGGGTGGGGGGTGTTAAGGCTAGTAGCATGTAGCATGTAGCATACTTAAGGCTAAGACTTTCATGAATATAGAGGGTCTTTTAAAGAAAATAGTTTTAATTTAGGAAATAACCATGAAGAGTTGTAGCTGACCACAAAAAAAAGCAGCAGGAGCAATTCACAATAAAGCTTATAATATGATAAGAGAAACTGGATAAAAGAACAAGCTGTAACAAACAAGGAACAAAGAATGCAGACAAAGACAGCAGGATGGCCAGATAAAAAAATAACTAACAAGTGAGGTAATCGGCTTATGATCGGATGGGAAATGGGAGGCGTGATTCCCCAACTTGTAAACTGAATAAGAATGCTTTAATGTTTTGTTTTCGGGCGCAGTTCTGCTTGATTGCAAAAGCGTCAATTAATTCAAGCCTGTAATAAATTGTTCTTGTTTCCAAGGCTTTATCTCAGGCTGATTGATTTGTGAGTGAGTTCTGGTTCTCTCAATTTGGGATCTTGTCCGGGATCCGAAACTCCTATTGCTGGATCTCTTGGGAAGACGCGGGAGGTGCACCTCGCCGATTTCGGCGATCTCTGACTCCCGTGCGTGTCGTTCGCGGTTTGAACGAGTATGATCCGGACGGGGAGACCCTAGAAGCAAGGCGGACAGATGCGGTGGGTTCGGTCGGGCAACTCGTGCGCACAAGACCCGGGTAGGGAAAGGTCTAAAAGGTTATATCTGGGCGACTGGGGGCAGTGATATTTGCTGTAGGAATTGCCGTGGGATGGGGCGCAACGAAATGACCAGGTAACTCTGTGCACAGACCAAGGTAAGAAAAGAGACCTTTAAGTATTGCCTTGGTTTTCGGGCATACGAAAGTACGGGGAATTGGCGATATATAAAGTTAAGCATATGACAATGGAAAACAGACCGTGTCAGAAGGGCTTGTCGCTGAAGGGCTACTGAGGATGCACTTCATTACTAACTTATAGCCAGACGTCCAGAAAAATATTCAAATTCTAGAGGAGTCATTGCGGGAAGCTCAAAGTATCTGTGAGACATGGTGTGTGTGTGTGTGTGTGTGTGTGTGTGTGTGAGAGAGAGAGAGAGAGAGAGAAAGAGTTGTACAACAAGTAGAAAGTTTAACCCTTTGTGAATCGGTTTGAATGCACATTTCTTTGTTGGTGATTGAATGTTTGTGCTTTGTTCCCTGGAGCTTGAGATCCGGGACTGTTTTGAAACTGATTTCTACTGTGGAAATTTAGACATGATTTCTTTTAAAGTTAAGGATTTTACAGATTATGAAATAAAATGTTAACTCCTGTTCTTTTCACAGGTCATGACTGCCTTACTATCAGTTTCTAACTAAGCTCTTTTTCCTGACCTAAAAGTGATTTATGGAGAAAAGTTGAAGTCAAAAAAAGCATATAATTGATCAGATTAAGCGGATGAGTAAGGTGTCTAGTCAGGATCATGAAGGTGGTGTGGAAGAAGGTGACACCGGACCTCGATAAGATTAATTAAATTAGCAACAATGGGAGGCACCGGGAGTTGCCTGGGTAACGATCGATCTGTAAATAACGTTAAAAGGGATATATCCTGCCTGACAGTTCTTTGTGGAGAATGTTGGTTAATTGGGAACACCACTCCCGGACGCAGGAGAAAGATAAGGCGATAATGATAAAATATTGTTGTTTCGTTAGGACGAAAGAAAGTCTTAATGCACCTGGTATTTTTTTTGGCCCAAATATGGGTCCAATGAGGATTGGCTGTGTCAAGATCTTATTATATATGTCAACCGAAAAGAACCGTACAGTCAAAGAGAGTTACAATTATGCGGCTTGTGGGATAGGGAGCGCGGGAGTAAAGCTATGTCCCATGAATACGGAGGAATCAGGGAAAAAAATGAAAAATGGAAGCCACAATGGGATCACTTAACATGTTTGCCGCGCCCATATACTACTCCCCAGAACGAGCCTACATCTGCCACAGTAGTACCGACTCCAGACCCAGAAAGGGTAATGGACACTGAACTAAAAGATGCAGAACCTAGGGGGCTGAGAATCACTCGAGCCACCACGCGTAAAGGAGGGGCAGAGATAATGGAAAATGTAAAATTATGGCCCTTACGAGAGGTTCCAACTGGGGAAGATACAATCGGATATGTAAACGCTCCCTTAATTAGCAGTGAAGATAAGGTCTTTAAAATGAAATGAAACGTTTAATGGAGGATCCGGTTGGATTAGCCGAGTAATTAGAGCAATTCCTAGGGCCTAATTTATATACCTGGGGAGAACTGATGGCAATTTTAAGAACGTTATTTTCAGGGGAAGAACGAGGTATGATTAGGAGAGTGACTTTTTAGGAATGGGAAAAAAAAACACCGAGTTGGGGAAGAAGGGGCCCCAGCAGAACAGAAATTCCCAACTGTTGACCCTCATTGGGAGAATAATAACAGAGAAGGTAGGGAGTCAATGCAGGATTTAAGAGAAATGGTAATATTAGGAATTAAAGAGGCGGCACCTAGATCAGAAAACGTTGTTAAGGCCTTTGAAGTACGACAAGAGAAGGATGAAACCCCTTCTGCATTTCTTCAAAGGCTCAAGGAGGCCACAAGGAAGTATTCGGGAATGGATCCGGATCATCCGGTACAACAGGGACTCTTAAAGGTCCAGTTTGTAATTAAATCACAGCCGGACATACAAAAGAAATTTCAGATATTAGATGGATGGAGTGAAAAACAGATTGAAGAACTGTTATGTGAGGCACAGAAAGTGTATGTGTAAAGGGGTGGCGAAAAGCAGAAACAGAAAGCCAAAATGATGGTGGCGGCAGTAGAAGAAATAACAAAAAGGCGAATTGGGATCAAGGGATAACAGGAAAGGTAGGAGAGGACACGAAAGACAAAGGTCAGATACCCGGGAAAGGAGGCAACAGGCAGGGTGTTACCACTGCGGGAAAATGGTGCATCTTAAAGGGGAATGCCTGGAATTAGCACGAGAAAGGGAAGCCGTTTCCTTAATGACCTTAGATGAAGATTAGGGGAGTCAGGGATTCCTTCCTCCTGAGATCCACCGGGAACATTTTATAAATTTCAAGGTGGGACCTGAAGTGGGGGCGGCAGTATTTATGGCGGACATGGGAGCGGCACAGTCATCCCTAAGTTTTAGACGATTTAATTGTGTCAGGACAAAAGAAAGATGACATGATTTTGGCCACCAACAGACTATTAAATTTTCTAGGGCAAAAGGGTTTAAGAGTATCTAGGAATAAAGTGCAATATGTAGAGAAAGAGGTGAAATACTTAGGACACCTTATTAGTGAGGGCACTAGGCGCGTTAACCCCGAGAGAATTAAAGGGAAAGTAGAATTGCCCCTTCTGACCACCAAATGAGAATTACCGAAGTTCTTAGGGATAGTGGGCTATTGTAGATTATGGATAGAAGCATACGCCCAGAAAACGAAGGGGTTATATTACAAAATGACAGAATCTCAACATGAAAGACTGCACTGGATAGAAGAGGAAAAGAAAGGGTTACATGAGTTGAACTGTAGTCTAATCAATAGCCAAGGAAAGGAATTAATACATGAAGAGTTGATAGGACAAGTGTTGAAAAGTTTTGAATTACCCCGGGAAATAGTTATTGTCCACGTACCTGGGCATCAGAAGGGGAGCACTCTAGAAGCAAGAGGGAATAGGCTAGCAGACGATGCAGCCAGAGAGGCAGCTATGAACCTTACAATAACAGAAATGCGGGTTCTCACGCCCCGAGTGGAGTCCCCTGAACCCCGAGAACACGGAAGAAGAGGAAAGGGAATTCCAGGAAATGGCGCCACGAAGACAACTCAAAGAAAATGGATCCTACTGGATGGGAGGGAGTTGTTAAGTAAACCAGTCATGAGAAACATCCTAGCCACCTTGCACCAAGGCAGTCATTGGGGCTCCCAAGCTATGTGTGACATAGTGTTAAGGAATTACGGATGTAAAGGGACATACACCTTAGCTAAGCAGGTATGTGCAGGATGCCGGACTTGCCAAAAGATTAATAGGAAAGTAACAGGGGGGAATTACCAACTGCAGAGTTCAATGATAAGTTTTTAAAGAATTATATTGTGGCGCTCGGCTCTTTTTTGTCTGTCCTTAGGAAGAAGGGTCTGTTGACCTAGACACCTCCACTTGAGTTCTCCATACATCGAATACAACCGGGTGATTGGGACCTGATCAAAACCTGGAAAGATACCAAACTGCACCCAAGCTGGGAGGGGCCGTTCCTGACCCTCCTGTCTACTGAAACAGCCGTCCGAACTGCTGAAAATGGGTGGAGTCATCACACTCGTATTAAAGGCCCCGTGGACGCTCCTTCCCCTCCGGCAGAGTGGCAAGCTCATCCTACAGACAACCCTTTGAAAGTCAAGCTGAGCAAAAAGAATGGACTGAGACAAGAGACTATTAAGTATTGGTTGAAAAAAAAACTGTATCCTAAAACACTTGTAAGTGTTGCCTGGACTCACTCCTCCCTGGCAGTCAAAGGGTTAGTGAATAGACAGATAGGGTTGTGAGCTGAAATGACTGGTCACCTTTATATTGTTACAATAATATTGGCGCTAACTGTCAAAAAGGGCGGGGGGGGGGAATCATTTTTCTGCATTGTGTCAGAATTATGATAAACTAAAAGGGCATACCGACTGTTGGGTATGTGTGGAGATCCCACACCATGGGGAATCCGGAATTCCTCTCACGGTAATACCACTTACCAAAGAAATGTACGACATACAACAATTTGATTCGGGCTCAAATGATACAAATTAGGAATTTGAGAGGGGTATTATAACTTTGTGGGATGTTTCCCTCGACAAGCCCCGAAACCTCCGGGTGCTATTGATGGCCTTAAAGTCTCCCCACCGAGAGGATCAGTGAATACTACTTGTGTCTGTAATCAGAATGATACTGCACTTTTCCAATTAGGAAATTCATCTTGTGTCCACACAAACCACGCTACGCCCACAACCATTCTACAAGTATTGAATGGGACATATTGGTTGTGTGTCTTTAAGGCTTACCCATTTATCCCAGGCGAGAAGTACGTTTGGAGTGGCGGATGTAACGGGAATGGGTGCTGGGACCATCCAATTCAAATACTACTCCATAAACAGAAGGCTGGAGTGGCTGCTGCGAGCTTGCCTACATAATTCCCCATCTGAAGCTGTTAGAGAGAGCCCCAAAAATACCTTGGTATAAACAGGGAGGAAGGCAAATAACCCGGAAAGTAACCGAAGGGGATCGCCTCCTCTGAGCATTGATACCTATGTATGGGACCGCTCGAGCAGGAGGAGAAATACAAAAGTTGACAGTTTCCCTGGAAGAGTTGGCCAACAATATTGCCGATGCGTTGGCCGAAACACAATCCTAAGTAGCAGCCATAACGACTGAAATTATTGGCACTAGACTAACGACCCTTCCGAACAGGATGGCTCTTGATTATATTCTAGCAGAGAAGGATGGTACCATGCACTAATTGGAGAGGAATGTTGTACGTACATCCCTGAGGTCTCCTCTAACATTACTGATATCTCCAAAAGTGCGAGACAAAATCGCCAAAATAAGGGAGGCCGGTAATCGGTACCAGAATGAAAAAGGATTGGAATGGAGGAAGTGGGGATTGACTGGTTGGGAAAGGTGGTCAGTCAATCTAGCTATCAATGGACGAAATGAATCCCTAGCACCAGGCCCAGTGTCCCACCGAGAGTGTCCTTACAGCTGTCATTAACCCAGCCCTTGGTAAGCTGCTGTCACTGACAGTTAGATATGTTGGTGAGGGTCTTCTCCTGGAACAAATATTTACGCTGTTTGTCATTAACGTGGGATGGCACTTTCCCTTGGCTGGCCTGCCTGAGCTCCTCCCTCAGCTGTTTCATCATCCCGTTACTGTAGATACTGCACAGGGTGTGGTTTTACTGCTCACCGTCATCTCTGCTTGGGCTCTGGATGATCTGGTTAATTGAGTTGGCGTGACCCTCCAGTTTGGTCTCTAAGTGATGGTTAGCCTGATTCCCCACGAGTTGTCCCATGGTCTCCTCTGTGTTTTCTGTATTCAGTCTTTCTCAGGCTCATTATAGAGTTGTTGGGTCAGGATCCTGAGTTTATTCTCCAAATTAGCCAAGGCAGCGAAATGACCGGAAACACTCCTGCCCTGGGAATGGACTCGTAGACTGTGGCTAAATCATTAAGGAGTTCCCTTTTCTTTCATTTGCTAATTGCTGTTCTGGGTTTTACCTCATATTTCCTTGTTCCTCACCCCTTATCCTGTGGGTCAGGTGGGAACATAATCATTTTAATAGGGAAGGACACTACTCTGGTTACTGTATCCCTGATGCACTCATAATGATTAGTGTCAGTTTGTGGTAAATGATAGTGAACAAGACTAACGAGTTTAGTGACTAGTCCATTGCGAGAGCCTGGTGTGTGGGGGACAAGCTGGGGGAGGAGACTTTACTCCTGGTTTCAGCCCGTTTCTAATTTTGTTCCTGAGGATTTCTCCCTGGTGGGCTTCCTGGGATATCACTGTCTGAACTCTTTGTGCTCGGCATCTCACTACTATGCACCCGTTCTCGGGGAAACCACACCAATCGCCAGTGATGACTGAGCCTCTGTACCACTATGTGGAAAACCCTAAACTATATTTCCTATTCAGCGATTAATTAGCAGAGGGTCCAATCCTCATTAGAGGGGGTGTCTGAGAGGTCGATTCCCAGGTGTCCCTCATTCTTTCTGAGATAAGGGAAACGAAGGGTCGGGTCCAGTTTCTCATCGCTAAGAGAAGTGCAGGTCATATCCCCAAAAATCCAGACAAATTGGACCCAGAGTCTCCAGATGAAGCTGACGGGGGGAGGGGACGGTCATTCCCCTGGTTGTTGTTCTGCAGTTATGCAGCGCTTCTACAGGGTTTGCCTTAACCTGTCCTATAACAGTGAGCACCTTCATCTTATCATGGATGCCCCTCACTAGCTGTTGGCCTTCAGGAGGGCTGAATGGCCTACTGGATTAAGGCGCATGGTGCTTAATTTGGTTTGATCAACAGTGTCCAGTCTGGGTATGACAGACTGTCAGTCAATCTCATCCAAACATGTATCTGGGTCAGAGACGGGACCTTTTTTGGTGCTGCCCTCCAGCTGGGTGGCTGGAATGGCTGTTGGATAAGGAGTGAGACCATCAGCTGTTTGACATTCATGGAATCTAGGTTGGGCTGTGGATCAGGGCTGGTGGGAAAAGGGTGTAGTGCCCTGGGCAAAAGGCAGCGATGGGGGTGGGGGTGGGATGAGTCCAATCTGTGAGCGGGTGTGGATGTGTCAGTGTGGCTCCTGTCGTTATCTCCCTGGGGAGGTAGAAGCCCAAAGGCACACACTATCCCATTCTGGGAGGAGCCATGTTTCCCTAGGGATTTTATTTGCTCCTGGCACCTCCTACTAGGGCCTGATGTATGTTGCTCCGTGTTGCAGGCGTACAGGACCCATGCAGCTGCTTGGAGCTCATACACTGTCCTTCCAGATTGTCAATGTAACCTGAGGCTGCCTCCCCATCCTCAGAGACCCTCCTTTCACTGGAATGGGCTCTTCCCAATTGTAACTGGAGTAGTTCATGTGGGTGAGATTTTCCTGCAACGTTCTGTCCCGCTCATTGTGTCGGAGACCTAGCTCGGTCACAGCCTGTAGGTTTCCCTGGGGTGGCAGGATCCCAGCTGCCTTATCCCAGCCGGGGGTTCTTCAGGCTATCAGCAGTGGAGTGAGCTTTCCAGCTTCCTTCCCCAGTTCTCTATGGGCATCTCACCACAGCTCCTGTGACAGGAATCCTTCGCTGTAAGGCCAGGCTGGCTTCCTGTCAAATTCAGCAGGACTGTTTCACATTTGTACAGGCTCGTGTTCCTATTGCTTTGGCTGCTTCTGTATTATGGGACACCTGGGTATGTTCATAGAGTCATAGAGTTCTCCAGCATGGAGACAGGCCCTTTGGCAGAAACTGGTCCATCCACATTAACCCCGTTTCCCTGCACTTGGCCCATATCCTTCCAATACTTTCCTCTCCATGTATTTGTCCAAGTGCCTTTTAAATGTTATTAATTGTATCCTCCTCGACTACTTCCACTGGTAGTTCATTCCGTATGTGTACCACCCTCTGTGTAAAAGCATTGTCCCTCAGTTTCCCTTTTAATCTTTCACCTTTCACCTTAAACTGATGCCCTTTTGTCCTCGATTCCCCAAGCCTCGGATAAAGACTGAGTGCATTCACCCTATCCATGCCTCCCATGATCTTATACACCTCTATAAGGACACCCCGCAGTCCCCAACACAGAAAATGCCCTAGCTTGTCCAACCTCTCTCTATATCTGTCTAGTTGAGTTCTGGCAAGATCCTTGCAAATTTCATCTGCACTCTTTCCAGGTTAATAACATCCTTCCTATAGCAACGTGGGCAAAACTGAACACAATACTCCAAGTGCGGCCCCACCAACATCCTGCACTACTACAACAGAACTTCCCAACATCGATATTCCATACCCTGACTGATGAAGGGCCCAGTGTATCAAAAGCCTTCTTCACTGCCCTGTCTCCCTGTGACTCCACTCTCGGAGAACCGTGCACCTGAAATCCAAGGTCCCTCTGTTCCACTACACTCCTTCAGGCCCTTCCATTCACCATGAAACCCCTGTCTTGATGTGACTTTCCAAAATGCTAGATCTCGCCCTTGTCAATATTAAACTCCATTTGCTATTTCTCAGCCCAATTACCCAGCTGATCAAGGTCCTGTTGCAATTGCTGAGAACCTTCCTCACATATTTTAGTGTAATCTGAAAATTTTATAATCATGCCTTAAACATCCACGTCCAAATCATTGATATAGATAACAAACTGCAATGGGCCTATCACTGACCATCTCAGTGGCACAATTGCTCAGTGGTTAGCACTGCTGCCTCACAGAACCGTGGATGTGGGTTCAATGCCAACCTCACAGGACTCTGTGTGTGTTAGATCCTGATAGGGTTCGAATTCCTACAGTATGGAATCAGGCCATTTGGCCCAACAAGTCTACATCGACCTGCTGAAGAGTAATCCATCCAGAGCCATTCTCCCTACCCAATATTTATCCTTGACGAATGCACCTAGCACTACGGACAATTTAGCATGTCCAATTCAACTGACCTGCGCATTTTTGGAATGTAGCAGGAAACCGGAGCACCCAGAGGAAACTCACGCCGACACAGCGAGAATTTGTAAACTCCACACAGACAGTCACCTGAGGCTAGGGTCGAATCCGGGTCCCTGGTGCTGTGAGGCAGCAGTGCCAACCACTGAGCCACCATGCCACCCCAACTGAGTTTGTCCGTTCTAACTGTGTCTTCGTGGGTTTCCTCTGGGTGCTCCGGTTTTCTCCCACAACCCAAAGATGTGCAGGATAGGTAAATTGGCAATGCTTAAATGTCTATTGTGTTCATGGATGTGTAAGTACGTTCCATTAATCAGGGGTAAATGTCGAATAATAGGGTAGGGGAATGAGTTTGTTTGGAATAATCTTCAGAGGGCCAGTGAACTTGTTGGGCCGAAGGGCCTGTTTCCACAGAGGAGGGATTCAATGATTCTATGACCGGTGAGGCACACCAATAGTCACAGGCCTCCAGACTGACTGTAACCCTCTGCTTCCTACCATCAAGCCAATTGTGTTCTCAGCTTGCTAACGCTCCCTGGATTCCATGTGATCTAACCTTCCAGAGCAAGGTACCATGTGGAACCTTATCAAAGGCCTTCCTGAAATCTGTAGAGTCTACATGTACTGGCCTGCCCTCGTCAAACTTCCTGATCACTTCAATAAAGAACGCTGAAAAATTTGTGAGGCATGGTCTCCCATGCAAAAGGCTTTGCTGACTACACCCAATCAAATGCTGTATTTACAAATGCATGTATATCTCATCTCCCAGAATCTTCTCAAGTAACTTAAATACCATGGGTGATAGGCTTACTGATTTGTAGTTCCCAGGTTTTTCTTTGCAGCCCTTCTCGAATAAGGGTGCAATAGTTGCTTCCCTCCAATCTTCCGGGACCTCACCCATGACTAACGGTATGCAAAAACATCAGCCAGGGACCTCACAATTTCTACCCTCCCCTCTTGCAGAGTTGTTGGATATATTTGGTCAGGACCAGAAGATTTATCCACCTTCATACATTCTAATGCATTCAACACTTCCTCTACTGTGATAAGGACTGTTCGCAAGAGATCATCACTAACTTCCCCAAGTTTCCAAGCCTTCATGTCCTTCTCCACGGTCAACACAGAGGAGAAATAACTCCTGCGATTCTGCACATACATGTCCACTTTGGTCCTTGAAGGGTCCTCGTCTCTCTCTAGTTATTCTTTTTCCAATAATATACTTCAGAAATCTCTTTGGATTCACCCAAATCTTCTCAGCCAAGCTCATCTGCCCTCCTGATTCCCTTATTCAGTAAACTCTTGGATCCCCTATTTATCACTTGGGATTCCCTTGACACCAGCTGCCTGTACCTGAGCCATGCTTGCTTTTTTTCTGGTTATAGCCTCAATATCTCTTGTCATCCAGGATTCCTTATCCCTGCCAACCTTGCTCTTCACACTCACAGGAACGGACAGATCTTGAACTGTAGCTGTCCCACATTTTAACAACTTCCACTTGCGAGAGGTCTCTTTGCCTGCAAACAAACTTCTCAAAGTAACCCCTGCAAGCTGCTGGCTAACTCCGTCAGAATGTGCTTTTCCCCAAAGTAGAACTAGCACCTGGGGAACATTCTGTCTCACTCCACAATGATTACTATATTAAGAGAACGATGGTCACTGGTTCCAAAGTGCCCCCCCACTGTCACCTCACTCCGAACATTCTGGTTGAGTTGTTTACCATGATTTTAGAAGTAACTGGACAACACCACTAGTATCTCAATGTTCACTTGTGAGATTTTATCTCTTCTATATGAAGAAATGGGACCTAGAAATCTCTATTTAATCTGGCTCGCATCAAAATTCCCAGGAACACTACCGCCCAGGTTATCAGTGTGCCCAGTTAAATGAAGCAAGGCACAGAAAGGATTCAAAGTGAGTTGCACTGAAACGATTCTCAAGTAAATATCACAGATTAGTTTGAGAAAGGACTTAGATCTGGAGGAAAGCTTCCTCGAAGTGTCTCCATCTAACCCTCTGGAGATTTACAGCACATAGTGTTCTCTCAAAGTTGTCACAGTCAAATATACAAAGGACAGGCTTCAATATTAATACTTCCATCTCACTGACCTGATCTGGGACAGATGGGTCAGGGAGGGGGAAATCCCTTTGTTAGGTGGGGATCAGTCAAGGATGGGGAGTGTTGGAAAGAGATGAGCCAGGGGACTAGCTAAGGAGAGGCAGATTGAAGAGTTGGATGGAGATTAGTTAGGGAGGGGGTGATATATTGTTGTGTAGGGATCAGTCAGGGAGAGGGTGAGCACAGTGCTGGGAAGGGATCAGTCAGGGAGGGTGACTGCAGTGTAGGGTAGGGATCCGTCAGGGAGGGGCGATTGCAGTGTTGGGCAGGGATCAGTCAGGGAAGGGGATATTGCAGTGTTGGGGAGGATCAGTCAGGGAGAGGGATATTGCAGTGTTGGATAGGGATCAGTCAGGGATGGTGTGAGTGCAGAGTTGGGTAGGGATCAGTCAGGGACGTGGAGATTACAGTATTGGGGAGGGATCAGTCAGGGAGTGTGAGACTGCCACGTTGGGTAGGGATCAGTCAGGGAGAGGGTGAGCTCAGTGAGGGGCGATTGCAGTGTTGGGTAAGTATCAGTCCGGGATGATTAGATTGCAGCGTTGGGTAGGCATCAGTAGAGAGGGGGTGTGCAGTGTTGGGTAGGGATCAGTCAGGGCGGGGGAGATTGCAGTGTTGGTTAGGGATTAGTCAGGGAGGGAGAGGTTGCTGTGTTGGGTAGGGATCAGTCAGGGAGGGTGACTGCAGTGTTGAGTAGGGATCGGTCAGGGGGGGCGATTGCAGTGTTAGGGAGGATCAGTCAGGGAGGGTGAGATTGCAATGTTGGGTAGGGATCAGTCAGGGAGGGGGAGATTGAAGTTTTGGGAGGGATCGTTCAGTGAGGGGGTGATTGCAGTGTTGGGTAGGGATCAGTCAGGGAGGAGGTGATTGCAGTGTTGGGTAGGGATCAGTCAGGGAGGGGGTGAGTAAAGTGTTGGTTAGGGATCAGTCAGGGAGGGGGAGGATGCAGCGTTGTGTATGGATCAGTCAGGGAGGGGGCGATAGCATTGTTGTGTATGGATCAGTCAGGGAGGGGGCGATAGCATTGTTGGGGAGGGATCAGTCAGGGAGGGGGAGGTTGCTGTGTTATGTAGGGATCAATCAGGGAGTGGGCGATTGCAATGTTGGATAAGGATCAGTCAGGGAGTGGAGATTACAGTGTTGGGTAGGGAACAGTCAGGGAGGGGGTGAGTGCAGTGTTGGGAGGGATCAGTCAGGGAGGGGAGATTGCGTGTTTGGGAGGAAAAGTCAGGGAGGGGAAGATTGCAGCATTGGGTAGGGATCAGTCAGGGAGGGGGAGATTGCAGTGTTGGGTAGGATTCAGTCAGGGAGGGGGAGATTGCAGTGTTGGGTAGGGATCAGTCAGGGAGAGGGTTAGCGCAGTGTTGGGAGGGATCGCTCAGGGAGGGGTTGACTGCAGTGTTGGGTAAAGATCAGTCCGGGAGGGGTAGATTGTAGATTTGGGTAGGCATCAGTAGGGACGGGGAGATTGCAGTGTTGGGTAGCGATCAGTCAGGGAGAGGGAGGTTGCTGTGTTGGGTAGGGATCAGTCAGTGAGGGGGAGATTGCTGTGTTATGTAGGGATCAGTCAGGGAAGGGGAGGTTATTGTGTTAGGTAGGGATCAGTCAGTTAGGTGTGATCGCAGTGTTGGGTAGGAAACAGTCAGCGAGGGGGAGATTGCAGTGTTGGTTAGGGAACAGTCAGGGAGGGGATGAGTGCTGTGTTGGGTTGGATCAGTCAGGGAGGGGGAGATTGCAGTGTTGGTTAGGGAACGGTCAGGGAGGGGATGAGTGCTGTGTTGGTTTGGATCAGTCAGGGAGGGCGAGATTGCTGTGTTGGGTCGTGATCAGTCAGGGAGGGGGAGATTGCATTGTTGTGTAGGGATCAGTCAGGGAGGGGGAGATTGCATTGTTGTGGAGGGATCAGTTAGGGAGGGGTTGAGCGCAGTGTTGGGTAAGCATCAGTCAGTGAGTGGGAGGATCAGTCATGGAGGGGGAGATTGCAGCATTGGGTAGAGATCAGTCAGGGAGGGGGAGATTGCAGTGTTGGGTAGGGATTAATCAGGGAGGGGTGAGCGAAGTATTGGGTTGGGATCAGTGAGAGAGTGTGAGATTACTGTGTTGGGTCGGGTGCGGTCAGCGAGGGTGTGATTGCAGTGTTGGTTAGGGATCAGTCAGGGAGGGGGAGGTTGCAGTGTTGTGTATGGATCAGTCAGGGACGGGGCGATAGCATTGTTGGGGAGGGATCAGTCAGGGAGGGGGAGATTGTAATGTTGGGTAGGGATCAGTCAGGCAGTGTGCGATTGCAATGTTGGATAAGGATCAGTCAGGGACTGGAGATTACAGTGTTGGGTAGGGATCAGTAGGGAGGGGGTGTGCAGTGTTGTGGAGGGATCAGTCAGGGAGGGGGAGATACAGTGTTGGGTAGGGATCAGTCAGGGAGAGGGTTAGCGCAGTGTTGGGAGGGATCGCTCAGGGAGGGGTTGACTGCAGAGTTGGGTAAGGATCAGTCCGGGAGGGGTAGATTGTAGATTTGGGTAGGCATCAGTAGGGTGGAGGTGTGCAGTGTTGTGTAGGGATCAGTCAGTGAGGGGGAGGTTGCTGTGTTATGTAGGGATCAGTCAGGGAAGGGGAGGTTGTTGTGTTAGATAGGGATCAGTCAGTGAGGGGTGATCGCAGTGTTGGGTAGGAAACAGTCAGGGAGGGGGAGATTGCAGTGTTGGTTAGGGAACAGTCAGGGAGGGGATGAGTGCTGTGTTGGGTTGGATCAGTCAGGGAGGGCGAGATTGCTGTGTTGGGTAGTGATCAGTCACGGAAGCGCTGATTGCAGTGTTGTGTAGGGATCAGTCAGGGAGGGGGAGATTGCATTGTTGTGGAGGGATCAGTTAGGGAGGGGTTGAGCGCAGTGTTGGGTAAGCATCGGTCAGTGAGTGGGAGGATCAGTCATGGAGGGGGAGATTGCAGCATTGGGTAGGGATCAGTCAGGGAGGGGGAGATTGCAGTGTTGGGTAGGGATCGGTAGGGAGGGGGTGTGCAGTGTTGTGGAGGAATCAGTCAGGGAGGGGGAGATTGCATTGTTGGGTCGGGGTCAGTCAGGGAGGGGGAGATTACAGTGTTGGGTCGGGTTCGGTCATGGAGGGTGTGATTGCAGTGTTGGGTAGGGATCAGTCAGGGGGGAGATTGCAATGTAGGGTAGGGATCAGTCAGGGGGAGATTGCATTGTTGTGGAGGGATTAATTAGGGAGGGGTGAGGGCAGTATTGGGTTGGGATCAGTGAGAGAGTGTGAGATTACTGTGTTGGCTTGGGTGCGGTCAGCGAGGGTGTGATTGCAGTGTTGGTTAGGGATCAGTCAGGGGCGAAATTGCATTGTTGTGGAGGGATCAGTCAGGGAGGGGGTGATTGCAATGTTGGATTGGGGATCAGTGAGGGAGTGTGTGAGTGCAGTGTTGGGTAGGAATCATTCAGGGCGGGGTGATTTCAGTGGAGTGTAGGGATTAGTGTGTGTGGGGTTGGTGCAGTATTGGGTAGGGATCAGTCAGGGAGGGGGAGATTGCAGTATTGTGTAGGGATCAGTCAGGGAGGGGGTGAGTGCAGTATTGTGTATGGATCAGTTAGGGATGGGCAGATTGCAGTGTTGTGTAGGGATTATTCAGGGGGGGAGATTGCATTGTTGTGGAGGGATCAGTTAGGGAGGAGGTGAGCGCAGTGTTGGGTAAGCACCATTCAGTGAGTGGGAGATTGCAGTGTTGGGTAGGGATCAGGCAAGGAGGGGGAGATTGTAGTGTTGGGTAGGGATTAGTCAGGGTGGGGGAGATTGTAGAGTTGGGTAGGGATTAGTCAGGGTGGGGGAGATTGTAATGTTGGGTAGGGATCAGTCAGGCAGTGAGTGAGTGCAGTTTTGGGTAGGAATCATTCAGGGAGGGGTGATTGCAGTGTTGGGTAGGCATCATTCAAAGAGGGCGTGAGTGCAGTGTTGTGGAGGGATCAGTCAGGGCGGGTGAGATTGCAATGTTGGGTAGTCATCAGTCAAAGAGGGGGTTAGTGGATTGTTGTGGAGGGATCAGTCAGGGAGGTGGTGAGTGCAGTGTTGGGGAGGGGTCAGTCAGAGAGGGGGTGATTACAGTGTTGGGAAGTGATCGTCCTGAGTGGGGGTGAGTGCAGTGTTGTGTAGGGACCAGTCAGAGAGGGGATGTTTGCAGTGTTGGGTAGCGATCAGTGAGGGAGGGGGAGATTGCAGTGTTGGGTAGAGATCAGTTGGGGGAGATTGCAGTGTTGGGGAGCGATCAGTCAGGGAGGGGGAGATTGCAGTGTTGAGTAGATATCAGTCAGGGAGGTGGAGATTCCAGTGTTGGGTAGGGATCAGTCAGAGAGGGGGACATTGCAGTGTTGAGTAGATATCAGTCAGGGAGGGGGAGATTGTTTTGTTGTGCAGGGATAGAGGGAAATGATGAGGGCAAATGTGGACATGAGATTGCTTTGGCAAATAGGTTTAAGGAGAATCCAAAGTATTTTTACAGATGCAAAAAGGACAAAAGGTTCACTGGGGAGTGAATAGGGCCCCTCAAAGATCAAGACAGTCTGCATGTGGAGCTGCAGGTGATGGGGGAGATACTGAACAAGTATTTCCGGTAGAGAAGGACATGGAAGATAGAGAACAGAATGATGATTCGGGAAACTGCATTGGGAAATAGATGATGTCTTCTTGCAAAATATCGATATTACAGAGGAGGTGCTGGATGTCTTGAAAAGGTTAAAAGTGGATAAATCCCTCGGACCTGATCAGGTGTACACTAGAACTCTGTGGGAAGATAGAGAAGTGATTGCTGGGCCTCCTGCTGAGATATTTGTATCATAAATAGTAGCAGGTGAGGTGGCGGAAGACTGGAGGTTGGCTAACGTGGTGCCACTGTTTAAGAGTGCTGGTAAGGATAAGCCAGGGAACTACAGTCTGGTTCACCTGACGTCAGTCATGGGCACCTTCAAGGCCGTATACATGAGGGACAGGAGTTACATGTGTTTGGAAATGCACTGTCTAATTGGGAATCATCAGCATTTTTGTGTGTGTGGGAAATCATGTCTCAAGATATTGAGTTTTTTGAAGAAGGAACAAAAAGGTTGATGAGGCCAGAGCGGTGGATGTGAGTGATATGGACTTCAATAAGGTATTCGAAATGTTTCCACACGGGAGCATGGTTAGCAAGGATAGATCTCATGGAATACAGTGAAAACCAGCCATTTGGATACAAAACTGACACGAAGGTAGAAGACAGAGGGTGGTTGTGGAGGGTTGCGTTTCACACTGGAGGCCTGTGACCAGTGGTGTGCCGCAAGGATCCGTGCGGCGTCCACTACTTTCCATTAATGATATCAATGATTTGGATGTGAACCTAGCAGATATAGTTAGTAAGTTTGAAGATGATACCAAAATCGGAGGTTATAGTCGACAGTAAAATATGTTACTTCACATTACAACGGCATCTGGATCAGTTGGGCCAATGGGCTGAAGAGTGCCAGATTGAGATTATTTAGATAATTGGGATGTGCTGAATTTTGGAAAAGCAATGCTTCGCAGGACTGATACACTTAATGTTAATGTCCCAGGGAGTGTTTCTGAACAAAGAGACCTGAGATTGCAGGTTCATTATTCCTTGAAAGTTGAATTGTGGGTCGATAGGATAGTGAAGAAGGTGTTTGGTATGCTTGTGTTTCCTGATCAGTGCATTGAGTAGAGGAGTTGGGAGGTCATGTTGTGGCTCTACAGGACATTGGATAAGCCAGTATTGGAATATTGCGTGCAATTCTTGTCTCCTCCCTATCGGGAGGATATTGTGTAAATTGAAAGGGTTCAGAAAAGATTTACAAAGATGCTTCCAGGATTAGAGGATTTAAGCTACAGGCAGATGTCAAATAGGTTGGGCCTGTTTTCCTTGGAATGTCTGAGGCTGTGGAGGAACCCATAATGACGCTTATAAAACCATGAGAGGCATAGCTAGGATTCATAGACATGGTCTTTTCCCTGGGGTGGGGTAGTCCAGAACTGGAGGGCCTAGTTTGAGGGTGAGGGGGGAAAGATATAAAAGGAATGTAAGGGACAACATTTTGATGTAGAGGGTGTTGCATGTATGGAATGACCTGCCAGAGGAAGTGGTGGAGTCTGGTAAAATTACTGCCTTTAAAAAGTGTCTGGATGGGTATACAAACAGGAAGGGTTGAAAGGGATTTGGGCCAAGTGTTGCCAAATGTGACAAGATTATGTTAGGATATGTGGGTGGTGTGGATGTGTTGGACCGAAGACCCTGTTTCTGTGCTGTACGTATCTATAACTGTAAATTTTTTCCACTGTCCATTACCAGCCATACACTTCACTGTTTCCCCTGTTTACCTTGGTCATTTCTCCCCACAAACATATGTCAATGGCTTTGGTTATGATTGTCGGGTGTGTTTTATGGTCACTTTAAAAATCCGTCATCTCGCTGAATTCCACAATACTACAATTTCCCAGAGAATATCTCAGTGGGACATTACTCCTTCACTCAGCGTCATCATCCAATGGTCGATCTGAGCCAGTCACGTCCCTGGCCATTTGCACAACGTGTTATTTAAAGAAACACTGACACAATCAAAGAGGAGTTTGGAGAATAGCACTTTTGCCGATGTTACAGTCCCAGATTATACAAAGACTGAAGTCTCCCAAAATTATCGCAGTGCCTTTGCATTAGACAGGAATTGATTGGAATGTGTACAAGTGTTGAGCAATGAAATGCTGTTAGGCAGCCTCAAAACTGTTCTCCTGCTTGTGGTTTTGTGACGTTACCCAGAATCTGCATTCAGGCTGATTCAGCTGCATCATCTGAGGCCACATACTTTCTCGGTAATGCCTTTGTTACCCATTACTGTCAGGGTTACCCATCCTGCACTCCCTGACAACTCTCAAGGAGGTGTACAATAGGATATTCATGTTTCAGCTTTTCTTCACCGCGTCACCACTAAATCTCAATTATCTCTGTGCCACAGTCCATCCACCTTATCGCAGAGACTTTGTGCAGTCTAAAAAATAAACATGTGGGTGGCCCTGTTGTTAGTGCTGCAGGGGCGACGGGTGAGGTATCCGGAGGGAGTCTGACCACAATGTCTTATACATGCAGTGTTATTAGTGTGCGGGGCTATTGCATCAGTGACAGAGAAAGTGGGGGAGGGAAGATGCTGAATTCAATAGTGAGATTGGTCGTGCTTGACCCTTATTTGAAGATAGAGTGTGAGACTTGTTCGGGGGGTAGGTGCTATAACAGATATACAGTGAGTGTGAGGGAGCAGAGAGAATATGATGACTCTTATCCTGACAGAGCGGGGAGGATATTGATGCTTGTCCTGTATTGCTGACCAATTCTGCAGATCATCCCAGCGTCGAGCCTCCCTGTACGGCTTGTCCAGGTCTAACACTAATACTGCCACAGATCCTGTCCCTCAGATCCCACAGAATCAGTTTGGGTGGATCTTACAAATAGCACGGAGAAGCAAACATCGGTGTGTTATGTATCGAGACCAAAACTGGCATGCAAATATTTTGCATCATATGGTCTGGAAATTGGAAATGCAAGTATATGCAAGGAGAAGCAATGACATAGTGATATTATCACTGAACTCTTAATCCAGAAACCCAGGTAATGTTGTAGGGACACGGGTCCGAATACTGCCATCTCAGATGGTGGAATTTGAATTCAATAAATATCTTGGATCAAGGGTTTATGATAACCAGGAGTCCATTGTCGATAGTTGGAAAAACTCATCTAGTTTACTGATGTCCTTTAGGGAAGGAAACTGCTGTCCTTCCCTGGTCTGACTCCAGACCCAAGGCAATGCTGTTGACTCTTAACTGCCCTCTGCCATGGGCAATAAATGTGGGTTATAAATGCGATGCCCTCATCCTTAACAAATAATCGTGGGTGCTGCAGTAATACTGGATGGTGTCAAGTTGCATCGAAACTGTGTTACTAAGTGACTGCTCATGTTGTGAAAAATAAATTGCATAAGTGTGTATCAGGTCGGTTGGAGAGCATGATGTGAACCAAACTAGAGAGCAGGTTATTTCGGATTTGGTGTTTTGTGGTCAGGAGAACTAATTACTAACCTTGCTCTGAAGCAGCTTTGAGGATTCGTGACATTAATAAGTTGCATTTCACATATCGTCTGCATGCAATATGGAAATTTTGAACATTATAATTAAACGTCGTGGAGACCTGAAGACTTGAGGGTCAAGTTAGTTCCAGTGAATTGGAAAAGTACAATATAACATTCAGTGAGAGACAAGCAATGGTTGTTCGAGTCATAGAGCCCTTCAGCACGGAGATATTCCCTTTGGCCCAAAGTGGTCAATTCCGAACAAAATGTCCATTCACACTAATCCAATTTCCCTGCTATAGCCTGGTTTCCATCTAATCCTTTCCTATCCAAGTATTTGTCCAAATGCCTGTTAAGTGTTGTTCATGTACCCATCTCAACCACTTCCACTGACAGCTCATTCCATATGCTTACCACCCTGTGTGTAAAACAAATTGCTGCTCAGGTTCGCTTTTTTTCTTTCTCCTCTGACCTTAAACTGATGCCCTCTAGACCGATTTGCCCAACCCTGGGGAAACAATTCTGAGTGTATTCACTCGATCCGTGCCTCCCGTGATCGTATACACTTCCATCAGATTCCCCATCACTTTCATACACTCTAAAGTAAAACGCCCTAACTTGTCCAACCACTCCTTAAAATCCAGACCGTAGAGTCCCTCCAACATCCATGTAAATTTCTTGTACACTCTTTCCAGTTTAATAACATACTTCCTAGAGCAAAGTGAACTAAACTGAATATAACACTACAAGTGTGGCCTCACTAATATCCTGTATAACTGCAACATAACTTCCCAACTTCGTATTCCGTGTCCTGACTGATGAAGGTCTGTGTGCCAAAAACTTTCCTCACTGTCCTGTCTATCTCTGAATCAAATTTCAGAGAACCATGCACCTGAATTCCAGGGTGCGTCTGTTCCACTGCACTCCTTAAGACCCAACGATTCACCATGAAACTCCGACCTTGAATTGACTTTGCAAAATGCAAGAACTCACATTTATCCACATGCAACTCCATTTGCCATTTCTTGGTCCACGTCCCCAACTGATCAAGCTCCTGCTGCAATGTCTGATAACATCCCTCACTGTCCACGAGACCACATTGTTTAGTGTCATCTTCAATCTTACTAATCATGCCTTGTACATTCTAAACTAAATCAGTATACATATAACAAGCAGTAATGGACCCAGCACCGAACACTGAGGCCCTCCACTAGTGATAGGCCTCCAGTCTGACAAGCATCCTTCCACTATTATTCTCTGCTTCCTACCATCAAGATAATTTTGTATCTAATTTGCCATGTCCCCACTCCATTCCATGCAATCTAACCTTCCAGAGCAGCACACCATGTGAACCCTTATTGAAGGCCTTACTAAATCAGTTGGACTACGTATACTACCCTGCTCTCACTGTTGCTGGTCACTTCATTAAATAACTCTAAAAGATTTGTGAGCCATGCTTTCCCATACTCAAAGCCGTGCTGACTGTTCCTAATCACACACTGCCTTTCCAAATGTATGTATATCTTATCTCTCAGAATCTTCTCAAGTACCTTAACTACTACAGATGTCTGGTTTACTGGTCTATAGTCCCCAAGTTTTTCTTTGTAGCCCTTCTTGAATAAGGGCACAGCATTCCCTGTCCTCCAGTCATCCGGGATATCTCCCGTGGCCAGCGATGATATAAAAATATCAGCCAGGCCCCTAAAATATCTTCTCTGTCTTCTTGCAATGTTCTTCGGTACATATCTGTTTTATGGAAGTACTGCAAAGTTTGAAACAAAGGTCCATTTCTTTAATATAAAAACACCAAAGAGTGATAAAGTGACTTAATGGTGGTTAACATAACGAATTGAAGACTATTTTAAATGTAAGAAGTGACTTAATAAGAATTGCAGACGTTGTCAAAACCTGAGAAATGTCAGAAATTTACAATATAGAAAAGGAGGGCGATGAAAATGATAAAGAAATAAAAAAGCCGACCTGCATGCTCACACACAAGAATAGGAGGACTGCACAAATCTATAATCTGTGTTTCAAAGGAAACAAAACAAAAGTAAGGTCAAATGTGGAAATTTGTAATCGGGAGAGGAGAGTGTATTGTGGAGAAACGTTACTCTGCATCTGTCATCATGGAGAAAGACCCAGAAAATCACCCAGAAATACCTAGTGATCGCAGAGGGCTTGTGGAACTGAAGACACAAAGTTAATTCTTATCAGTAACAAGGTAGTATTTGAACATGTAGCTGCATTAAACATTGCCATGTCTAACGAAACAGATGTAATTCATTTCAAAATGCCAGAAATAAATCAGCAATAGCAGTATTAATTGCTCTGTCAATGGCTGTGTTTTATTTTCCTGGATAGTCCACAGAGGCTGGAAAGCCACTGTCGATAAGGGGAAGGTAATAAACGTGATCCAAGTATGGTAGGTAGATGAATGGAATGGATCCAAGCATCGAAAATGGAAAAAAGTGATAACGTGAAGAAATGCAGACCAATTAACTTGACATCTGTAGAGAAACGTTTGGAATCTATGAGAAACGATGCGATATTGGATATTTAGAAATTAACAGCAACATTGGAGAGAATCAGTATACATTTCTGAAAGGAAAATTATACTTGATAATTTCGGAATTTTTTGAAGGGTATTGGGAACAATATATGTAAGTGGCAAGTTAAAGTTGGGTTCACCTTCAATTAAAGACGTCAGAATATCGATGCAACGAAATGTTGAAGTGGTTTCACAGCGTGTTGGTGAGACTGTACCCGGAGTATTGTGTATAGGGTTGGTGAGACTGTACCTGGAGTATTGGGTACAGGGTTGGTGAGACTGTACCTGGAGTATTGTGTACAGGGTTGTTGAGACTGTACTGGAGTATTGTGTACAGGGTTGGTGTCCTAATCTGAGAAAGAATATACTGACCACAGAGGAAGGGCAATAAACATTCTCCAGATTAATCTCGAAGATGGCGAGATTGCCTGAGGAGGAAACTTGACCTATGATCTCTGGAGTTTCAAAGAATGAGAGGTGATCAAAGTGAAATTTAGAAAATTTACAAAACATATGACAAGGTGGAAATAAATAGGATGTTTCTATGGCTGTCTACTCTACAAGTAAGACAAATAATGGCAAGATAAGGGACAGGTCATTGAAGACCGCAATAAGGAGGAAATTCTTCAGTCGGAGAGGACTGACTAACACAGGGGTATTGAAACCTGCTGGCAGGTCAAGATTAGGGCGAATCCCCATATAATCTGCAGTGTGTCAATCAGAAAAGAATAATCAGGGAACTGGTAAGACCCATTAATGACTTGCCAAATTGCATCTAAATCAACTTTAGTGGTAGGAGACAGAGGGTGGTGGTAGAAGACTGTTTGTGTGACTGGAGGCTGGTGTCCAATGGTATACCACGGGAATCAGTGTTGTGTCCCTCATTATTTGTGTTTCGGAGGTTCCAGTGTTGGACTGGGGTGGACAAATTTAAAAATCACATGGCACCAGGTTATAGACTAACAGGTTTATTCGGAGGCACGAGCTTTGATAGTGCACAACCACCTGATGAAGAAGCAACACTTCAAAAGCTAGTGTCTGCGAATGAACATGTTGGACGATAACCTAGTGTTGTGTGATTTTTAACCTTATTATTTGTGGTATTCATAAATGGTGTATCTGTGAATATGGATGGGGTGCGGAGAGTGAGATGAGCAAGTTTGTGTTGGACACAAAGATTGACCGTGTGGTTGGCAGTGAGGAGGAAGGTCTTATGTCACAGGAAGATACAGATGGCATGGTCAGATGGGTAGATCAATCGCAGATGGAATGTAACCCTGATAAATATGAGGTGATGCACTTTGGAAGAAGGAACTAGACAGGGGAGTACTCAATGAATCGCAACACACTAGGAAGCTCAGAGGGTGCTTCTCCACACATCCCTGAATGTGACTGGACTGGGTAATACACAAGTTGAGAAAGCATCGGAGCCTGTAAACATAGCCTTCATTCATCGAGGCATCGATTATAAGAGCTTTTCAAATGGTAGGCTGCCGTGCTCTTTTTCCCATCAAAGGGCACAACGTCACATCTACCCACATTGCCCCGTCTTTGCACAGACACTACACTTGACAGAGTCACATTGGAGCTTTTCTTTTCATCTTCTTCACCCGCTCACAATCCGACATTGATTAGTGCCATCAGCAGGTTTGGAAATATTGCATTTGATTCCATCTAACAAAAGTTTGGTGTTTATTTGAAATAGATACGGCCCAAGCACTGGACCCTGCTATATCCCCGAGTCCTCCGCTCCAAAAAAAAACATTGTTTTATTCCTACTTACTGTTTCGTGTTAGCTCTGCCATTCTAAAACCATGCCCTTCTCTTTGTCCCAGTCTCATATCTTTCTAATTTGCATCGTAGGCTTGGAGCTTTATCAATAACCTTTCTGTAATGCAATCGTATTGCATTAATTGCTTTTCCATAATTTTGCTAAAAGTCAGTTTCTCAAATGTGATTCCCATTTGATAAATCACTTTGTCTCAGCCCATTACTTTCAGTTAAATTACTTTCTCCATAACGTTTATTTCTAATTTCATTCTACTCCCCTTCTTCCCACCAGATTAAACTTTCCTAGTTTTGCTGGGAAGATTGCTTTTCGTTTTGTTTTCTTCTGTGAAGACATAACTGAAATATTTGCTGCATAGTTCTGCCATTTCGATGTTCTCCGTTCTCCATTTTGTCATTTCAGACTGTATCGAAGCTGCACGTTCTTTTCCCTTAATTTTGACATTGACATACTTTATGAAGCGGTTACAAGTTCACTCTTATAACCCTTGTGCATATAGAGTGTTCTGAAACCCAACAATTCCTGTCGTAAGCTTTTCAATGATTGACCTTGCACAACCATGCACTCATAGAAGCAGAGACTCTGCACCATCATAAGTGCAGCACGGTCTACATTAGTCCCACTTTTCTACACGAGCCCCATAGCTGGGAATGTTATGACACTTCAAGTGGTCACATGTGAGGTTACCCGTGACAACTCCCTCTCCGATAGTACATTCGAGAACCCAAATCCATCTGGGTGCAAAACGATCCTCAAATCCCCTCTCACCCTCAAACCCTTCACTTTAAGATTGTGCTCCCCCTTGTTCTTATTCCTCTGACTAAAAGGAACAGCTGCTGTCTATCCACACTGTCCATGCCCCTCATAACCTTATCCTTCTGAATCATGTCATCCTCAGCCTTCTCTGTTCCAAACGTAAACAACTGAAGCTTATTCAGCCTCTCTCCATAGCTGATATGCTGCATCCGAGGGAACATCATGGTGAATCTCCTCTGCACCCCCTCCAGTTGAATCACATCCTTCCTGTAATGTGTCTCTCAGAACTGTACGCAGTATTCCATCTTGGCCTAACAAATCTATGCATCGATGAATGAAGGCTATGTTTACGTGCCCCTATGCTTTCTCAACTTGTATATTACCCTGTCCAGTCACATTCAGGGATGTGTGGAGAAGATCCCTCTGAGCTTCCTAGTGTGTTGCCATTCATTGAGTCCTCCCCTGTCTGGTTCATTCTTCCAAAGTGAATTTGAAAAGGTTGGAAAATGTTCCTCTATAAAGGGACTTACGCTTCCTTTTGTTTCATTCTTCACCGACCTCCACCGTCTATACAGGGCAGTGAGTTCTGAAGCCAGGAGTCAATACTGGGAATGGCATTGGGACACTTACCAGTGTACATAGACCCACCAGTTGGCTGGCTGTAACATTGAAATGTATCTGGATTTCCCTTTACAAGAGTCACTGAAAGCAATATTACAGGATCAGAAAGCAGTGAGGAAGATAAATGGGGTGTTGATCATCATTTCAGGGGGATTTGAGTCCAGGTGTGAGGGGGTCTTACTACTGCTTTACAGGGCCTTGGTGAGCCCCCATCTCGAACATTGTGCAGTGTTGTGTGCAGTTTTGGTCTCCTTACCTTATAAAGCACAAACCTGACATTGAAGGAGAGCAGTGAAGAGATGACCAGCCTGATCTCTGGGATGACAGGTTTGTTGTGGGAGCAGAGTTTGGGGCGACTGGACCTGTATTCCAAGGGCTTTAGGAAAATGCGTGGAGATCTCAGTGAGATATATACATCCCTTACAGACGAGACAGATTATAAGCAGGGATGATAATTTTGGAGCCATTTCAGAGACCGTTGAAGAGTTGATCACATGTCTGTGCGTCTGGAGTCACTTTTAGGCCAGACCAGGAAAGCACGGGAGATTGACTTCCTGAAACTACATTGAAGAAGCAACCCGCTGTTGACAATCAACATTGGCTTCAGGGTAACTATTACTGACACCAGATTTTAGATTTCGATAATTTATTATTTGTTTTTACCTTCCACCTGCTGCCAGAGCATTATCATGTTCTGGATTTGTAATCCAGTGACGTTTCCTCAACAGCACCATCTCCACATGGGGACCTGTCAGAAACAACAATGAGCGGATTATTTCTGTGCTGTGTGACAGCTCTGTCAAAAAGAACTCCCACCAATTTGACTGTCGTGATGGGACTGAGGGAGTGGTATTTGTTCAAATTGTAAGAATTCCCCTTTTATGGGGCTGAACATATCTGAGTAATTTTCCACATTGCCAGGTAGATGTCAGAGTTGGAGCGAGAATGAAACAATTTCTCCAGGGACACAGCGTGCTGTGCAGCACAAGACTTCAGTTCTATTGCAGGAATGGAGTCAGTGTAAAAGACAAGGATGTAGTGTCTGCACCATCCTCAGCCAGAAATGTTGAGCCGATTATCTAACTCATCTTCGCCATGATGCCCACAAATCACAGATGCCTGCCTTCAACCAAGTCGATCCGCTGCAATTAGGGTGAGTTAGATGATTGCTCAACACTACTGGCTGAGAATGGTGCAGATGCTACATCCTTGTCTTTTACACTGAGGCTGCAGGGCTATTTGATTATTTAGAATGGGACTGCTTGTAAAGCGCTTCCTTCTGTCGTTTGTTTAGTCGTCCATCATCATTTATGACTGAATGTGGCAGGACTGCAGAGCTTCGATCAGATCTGTTGGTCAAGTACTGTAGATTTAATGGGTTAGCATCAGGTTTAGGTTCGCGTGGTTTTGACCCTGACATGTTCACCCACACTCGTCACTGAGCCATTGATCGTGTTGATAGTAATGGCAGACTGAAGGATTATCCCTGGGCAAAAATGTTACAGGTTGTGGTTGAATGCAGGTCTCCTTCTCCTGCAGCTGTGGTCTGCAGCACTATATGATTACATAGTTTTGAGCTGCCATATCTGCAATGCAATTCTGCTGTCTGTTCCCCAGTTCACATCGAGACGCATTCAACCATCAGCCCTCTACTCAATTACTTACTCTGGTTTCTGATGTGATAGTACTTCCGTTTTCAAATCTTCGTTCTGCTGAGTGTCTCTCCCGGGTCATGCTTTCTCTGATACATTCCACAAAAGCATTTAACTGATTTTAATTCAATTGTTTAATTCATCTAAATCTTTTCCTTGAGTAATGCCATCTTCTGTGTTTAAAAAGAATGTGTTTCCCTATGTTTCTCTCCCTGACCATGATTAAGAGCTCTGTAGTATAGGTGATACCAGCCTTATGTTGCTTCAGAGCCAATGAATTATCTGGATTCCCAATAATCTTCATCACATTGTGTGTTTTCTCTTTTGGTTTGTTGCTGTGCCTGACTTGCCTTATCGCTCGTGGCTGCCTTGTCCTCCAATGTGTATGTTACATCTGCTTTGGGATGAATTTTATTATCTTCTGAATTATCCCCAGATAAGGGGATGGTCTTTCCTGCTCTGCTCTCCTTCCAATTAACTCTGGCCAGCTCCTCCCAAATGTCTTTACTCAATTATAATCACATTACATCAAGAAGTGAACAATAGACAAAACCTAAAGAAGGAGTTTTGAGAGATGGGACACGATGAATAATTGGGGGATTTCTTAACTAGATAAAAAGAGAGAACGAGAGAGAGGATATAGATGTGGAGATGTGTGAAATGCGAAAACGAGATTATCGAAAGAAGTAGATGTATATCCCTCAATGTTTTGGCAATTCCTGTGTGCTGTGGTCCTTTGTACAGTGCATGTATGTACAACAGAGTAATATGTTCAAATGCTTGGTCTGATGCCAGAATTTTTCTCTCCAATAATATGACAGACACTAGCTTTGTAAAAAACCCAACAGGCCATATATTTAATTCCTGATACAAAGCAGATTAACTGAAATAGGTTGGGACACCGTAAGCAAGACTTAACACACATCCAGATAAGAATGAGAGACAGGAGGAGGAAACCCCGGAAAAGGGGATCTTTGTGAGAAGATTAGATTAGATTACTTCCAGTGTGGAAACAGGCCCTTCGGCCCAACAAGTCCACACCGCCCCGCCGAAGCGCAACCCACCCATACCCCTACCTAACACTACGGGTAATTTAGCATGGCCAATTCACCTGACCTGCACATCTTTGGACTATGGGAGGAAACCGGAGCACCTGGAGGAAACCCACGCAAACACGGGGAGAACATGCAAACTCCACACAGTAAGTCGCCTGAGGCGGGAATTGAACCCGGGTCTCTGACGCTGTGAGGCAGCAGTGCTAACCACTGTGCCACCGTGCCGCCCACCTAAGGGGAACATATAACTTCAGATGAGGATCAGATAATAATTTCTCCCCCATTTCAAACTGTCCTGTTGTCCTGCTACCAGGATACATGAACACCAACTGGCCACCAAAAGACATGACCCACTATCACTAGTTTCCATACATACAGACAAAGAAGGACACCACTTTGACGAGGACTACACACACTTCTTAGGACAGGCAAAACAAAGACACGCATGAAAGTTCTGAGAGGCATGGCAATCTAACCAGAACTACATTAATAAACACAGCAATTTAGTTCCTATCTACCTTCCCTTGAAAAGAAGGAACTAGAAATGACATCACCCATCTTATGAAACCAAAACCTATAAATAGAGAGGTAGGACATACCACCAGTGTATCACCGGAGACTCTCACTGTTGATGTTACCTAGTCATGGTGACGAAACATCTGAAAACAAACCTTTAAGCACAGCGAGTTAACTCACATATTTATAAATTGTTATTTTACTTTTAATAGTGGAATTTTGGACTTCTATGTCACTCATATTGAACAGATTACGAAGCGAGATGTGCTTTTCTGGATGTGTCGTTTTAATTAATAGAGGGGCTCGACATCAACGTCAAAACAGTTTGAGGGCTTGTTGTATGGGATTTGGACAGATTGGGGGTCGAAAAGGTCCCATCAGATTGCATCACTTGACAATTAAATAAAACAGGTTAGAAAATTCATTTAATTTTGTTTCCTTGTGGTTGTTTAAATTAAAAGAAATGGCTTATAACATTGGTAAACAGGTTCTGGGGTTTGAAGATGAATCCCAAGTTTGACAAGCAAGTTAAGAAAACAGAGGAAGGAAAGACTTTTAGAATTAATAAATAGATTAGAATTGGGTCGCACCAGGGACAGAAGGAAAGCTGAAATTGTAATGGAATTAATCAAGCACTTTGGTGTATCAGAGAAACAAGGCAACAGCAGTCGAGTGAGAAAAAACTTAAATTGCAAATATGGCAACTGGAGTTAGAAGATAAAGAGACAGAAAGTGTGAGAGAGTAAAAAAGAGTAAGAGAAAGAGACGAAAAAGAAAGAGAGAGAATTTGAAATTCAGAAGTTGGGAATTAGCTAAGAAAGTTAAATTAGCAGGATGAAGATGATGGAAGGACATAGGGATGTATACAACAATGTTAATACATTGCCATATTTCGGTGAGAAAAAATGTCAAAACCTTTTTTATTACATTGGGAATATTGGCTCGGCAGATGGTGGGTCCAGTGAACTTGCGGGTACTGCTAGTTCAGACTAAGCTGGTGGGCACAACTAGAGAGATACGTGCAGCGCTATCAGATGAGGGATCTGTCAAACAGGCCAGTTTGAGTGATTATGAATTGGTACTAGAAGCATATAGACAGAGGTTCAGAAATATAGAGACCGAACGACGTCAGAGTTATATTGAGTGTGAAAGAATGAAACAGTCATTTTGATAGATGGGTGTGGGCCTTTAAAATGGGGCTCGAAGGGAGATTATTCTGCTGGAGAAGTTTAAAGACTCACTTCCATTGATGTTAAGAATTCACCTGAATGAACAGAACGTTCAAGAAGTGAGAAGCTTGGCAGAAATGGCAGGTAAATATGCATTGGTGCATGAGATTAAATTTAGCTTTTGGGAGGATTTTCATCCTGTGAAGGAAAGAAATTGGGAAGAGGGGAGATCCTACGCTATAGAGTAAATCATAGAGTAAATCACAGTGGCAATAGTTTACCACAGGTGAAAAAATAAGCCCAAGGGGGTTGAAAGGTGGTGAAAGGTCTCATGTGTTCTCACTATAATGGAGTGGAACACATAAAATTACAGTGCCAATGGTTAAAGTTGGGAAAAGCTGTTTTCACTGCAGTAAGCTGGGACACACCGGGCTGGGCGTTGAAGGAATGCACTTTGGGGAAACATGTGGGAGAAGAGGCTAAGCCGGTGGCATTAGTTGAAACTGGTAAAGGAGACCCCAAGTGGAGCCGAGGAGCTGCAGGAGTGTGCACATCCTAGGCAGGGGCTGGGTATGGAGTCAGTGCCTGATCTCTATAAAGAATTCACCTCTGCAGATAAAGTTTACGCAGAAAGGTTGTGGGGGGGAGGGGAGGAGGGAGGCGTGGATGAGAAATTATAATTTTGTGAGACATGGGATCTGCTCAGTCTTTAACAGTTGAGAAGTGAGGTGCCAGAAAAGTAAAACAGATCTGGGAGCATCCGAAGAGTAGGACAATCGACATATCAGGCATAAATCCATCGTCAGGAATTTGGTGGGGGGGGGGGGGGGTTGGGAAGGGGGCTGAAAGATAAATAGGAGGGTAGGAGCTGGGCTGGCGGGAGAGTCACTGGCAAGGTGATCGGATGATGTAGTTGGGAGTGTTAGTGATATGTCGGAGGTGAGGGTGGAGTCAATAGATGGGAAGGAAGATGTAAAGTTGGGACACTTCAAGAGGGCGGGGCTAATTTGTACGGTTGGATCTGGGATGAGGTTGGGGAAGGCGAGATTTGAAAATTGGTGAAGTCAACGTTGATGCTGTATTGTTTGAGGGTTCCAGCCGTCCTGCCACCTATCCACTTCACACTCCTCTCCGACCTATCACCACTACACCCCACCTGTATCTACCTATCGCCTTCCAAGCTACCTCCCACCCAGCTCCACCCCACCCTCCTATTTATTTCTCATCTCCCTTCCCCCTTCCTTGCCCCCCACTTTTCTGATGAAGGATTTGAACCTGAAACGTTAACTCTCTTGCCCCTCGGATGCTGGCTGAACTGCTGTGCTTTTCCACCCACACAGATTTCAACTCTGATCTCCAGCATCTGCAGTACTGTCAAGTGCTCCATTAAATTGCTTGCCATCGGAGATGCCCCACTTAACTCTACTCAGTTTACTTCCTTTGAGTTAATGTTCGTACATGAAGTGAGAGGTCCTTTGAAATTAATTACGTATTAATTGACAGGACTGAAGTTGGAGATCTCAGACATGGATTACGTATGTGAGGTGGGGAAAAGAATAGATGGAGCAGGTGAGTTAGCTAAACAGCACCCGCAGCGGGCGCAGCATAGAGTGATGCAGGTGCAGATAAAAACTCTGAAACTTTGACGATTTCCCATGGGGATGACATATTATTATCGCCACCAATGGTAGAAATCCCTTCAAAGCCAGGTTTAGTGGCCCATTTCAAATTAAAAAAATGTTGAGTCAGTTACAATATCTGGTGAAGATACCGGATATGACAAAAAAAAACTTATCGTATATGTCATGTGAATGATTAGTGTACCAGCCACATTTGATACTCAGGAACAGAGCTATGGCCAAATGAACAAATTGTGCAGTTTATCTATGTTATGTAGTGATCTTTCGCAAGTGATTGAAAGCTCACATGTTACAGTTGGCAGAGCATGTTGAACAATTACAAGAAGCAAACTTGATAATAAACTTAAAGAAAACAGAATTCGCGAAGGCAGAGGGGACATTCTTGGGACATTACATTGGACATGGAAGGTTGAGCCCATGGAACACAAAGACGAAGGGCTTTGAGGAATTTCCACGACCATCCTCGAAGAAAGGATGTGCTTCGGTTTTTGGAACTGAGTGGATTCTATCAGAAGTTTGTTACAAACGTCAGCAGTATATTGGCACCGCTGATGGATTTATTAAAGAAGAACACAGAATTGTGGTGGACAGAACCATGCCAGGAGGCATTTGAGCATTTTAAAGCAGGATTAATCACCGCACCAGTTTTAGCTGCACCAAATATTTTGAATCCCTTTGAAAATTGCGTTTGATGCTCGGGATATCCGGGTCGGACATGCATTGATACAGAAAGATGATGATGGAATTGAATGGCCAAATAGCTACTTGTCGAAAAAAAACTCAACATCCACTAGATAAAAATACAAAATCTCCATTATTGAAAAAGAATGACTGAGTTTGGTACTGGCCTGACGACATTTTAATGTTTATTTGACAAACACGCTCTCAGAGACGGTTGTGCACAACAACGACAATCCTCTCGCATTTTTTGGAATATTTAAGTATCAGAATATGAGATTATTTCCTTGGAGCTTTATGTTACCAACTTTAAACTTATAAAATGTGCATGCTGTGGGTACTAAAAATTTGATAGGAGATGTCTTATCGCAGATCTAAAGGAATTAATGTGGATAAGATTTGACTTATTCCAGTGTTATATAGGTGTGCAGAATTAATATGAATGGCATAACTGAGATTAATACTTTAATATTTCATAATGATGGGACTAAGAATTAGAGGAAAAGAAATGAAACCATCTTTTCTTTCTGATGGTTCATATTCTTTTCTGAAGTGGGGAGGTGCGATGAAGCCGAAAGCATGTCTGGTCACTTTAAGACAGAACGGGTTTGCTGAATGGAAAGTACAGCCACAGATGGAAGCGAAAGGTCAGGCTGTTCCACATGTCACAAGTAGCTGGAAAATGGATACCTGAGTTTTGGTTGCTGTTTTGACAGCAATTCAAATGCAACGAAAGAATGTAAATAATGCTCAGGTAACCAGAAGCCAATGGGATTTGAATATAATTGCTTGGACACCTGGAAATCAATCAAATTGTGACAATTATTGTATCATTGGGAGTATATAAACCCAGCATTTTGAACACTAGAGGGAGAGCCACTGACATCCAATAGCAGAGCAACTGCTGTAGAGCAGGAGTGCTAACTGGTCATCTCACACACTCTCTATCAAAGATACATGTTCATGTTAAACTTACTTGCAGTATGAAAAACATGACCCAGGGAGATCAGCAGCTGGAAGAGTGAACACAGCGGGGCATATAGAGACTGTGTGGTCTTGGGATTGTAATGCTTAATATTGGGTTTTTGGAACAACATATGTTTACAGAGTTGGAGTCAGATAGTAAGTAGCTAAGAAACAGAGGGGCTTGTATTTGTGAATAGTTGTTGTTTAGTATTCAACATTAAAGTTAAGAAATTAACTTGCAATTTTTTAAATCGTGGAATGTTGGCGATCTGTGTCACTAATGTTTTAATAGATTACAAGGTGAGGCGAGCTTTTCTGGGTGTTTGGTTGTGATTAACAAAGAGATTCGACTCCAGCTTGTAAATGTCCATCCACGCTAACCCCATTTCCCTGCAGTTGGCCCATATCCTTCCAGCCCGTTCCTATCCACACAGTTATCCAAATGCTTTTGAAATGTTGTTACTGTACCCCCTCAACCACAACTGTGGCAGCTCATCCACGTTCCATCCTCTGTGTAAAGAAGTGGCCCCTCAGATTCCCTTTTATTCCTTCTCCTCTAACCTTAAACTGATCACCTCTAATCCTTGATGCTCAAAATCTTGGAAAAAGAATGAGAGCATTAACCCTATCCATACCCTCGTGATCTTATACAGCTTTATAAGGACTCCTTCATCTCCTAAACTCTAAAGAAAAGGTCCGAGGTTGTCCAACATCTCCCTATAACTCAGATCATTGGGTCCTGGCAACATCCTTGTAAATTTCTTCAGCACTCTTTCTAATTACATAACATCCTCCCCATAACAAGGTGAGAAAACCTAACTCAATACTTCAAGTGCGGCCTTACCAAAGTCTTGTGTAACTGAAGCGTAAATTCCCAACTCCTATAATCAATATTATGCCTAATGAAGGCCAGTGTGCCAAAAGCCTTCTTCACTGCCCTGCCTACCTATGACTCCACTCTTCAAGAACCGTGTGCACCTGAACACTAAAGTCTCTCTGCCCATCACACCCCTTAAGGTCCTCCCATTCACCATGAAACTCTTACCTTGATTTGAGTTTCCAAACTGCAAGACCTCACACTTCTATATTAAATTCCATTTGCCATTTCTCGGCCCACTTCCCCCCTGATGAAGGTCCTGCTGCAATTTCTGATAAAATACCTCACTGATCATGCACCCACTTACTTTAGTGTCATCTGCAAACTTACTAATCATACATTGTACATTCTCAACCAAGTCATAGATAACAAACAGCAGCCTCCAGTCTGACAAGCATCTTTCCACTAAACCCTCTGCTTCATACCATCAAGCTAACCGTGAATTCAATTGGCCAGTTCCCCCAGCATTCCACGTGATAGAACCTTCCAAAGCAGGCTGCCATGTGGAACCTTATCAAAGGCCTTACTGAAATCCATAGAGACTACATCTACTGCTCTGTCCTCATCAACCTTCCTGGTCACTTCATCAAGGAACTCTAACAAATTTGGGAAGCATGATCGCCCACTCACAAGTCTCTGCTGACTGCTCCAAATCAATCCCTGTGTACGTAATGGGTGCAGTCAAAGGTGTGCTGTCATTCATTGTAAGATGACTCGAATACATGAGTAAAGCCATCTTCCTGCTGTTGTAGAGACTTGCAGAGAGAGCATTTGGGGCACTCTGTACAGATTTGATCACCTTTGTAAGGAATGACCACAGACATGGATGATGGTGACATGAGGATAGAGTGAATAAGCTGAGTGTTTAATCTGTAGAGCCGTGAGAGATGAAGAAATGGCAATGCTGAAACAAGAGGAGTGACAGCGATCACTTATTTCGAAAAGAGACATCGATAGGGTGGGAAATTCCATACTTTACCCAGAATTAAACAGTTAGATTTATTGCCACGAGTACCTCAGTACAGGGAAACACTTTATTTATGAGCAGTGGAGGCAGATCATAGTAAGGATGGACAGGCAGTTCATAGGGTGGAAATAAACTTGGACAGAGTATGGCATACAGGTTACACTGAACAGGACATGAACTAGACAAGATCAACATGAACAAGATCAGCATTATTTGAACTTAGAGAGTCCATTCATCAGTCTAACGTGACTTTCCTAATAGTTTATATGCCTAAATTAACTCTCCCCACGTTATTGTGCAGTCGGTGTCTGAACCCCTACTGAACGTTATGTTGTTCACAATCCCCAACAGCAGCCACAATACCTTTCATCTGAAACAGTTAGTCATTCCTACCAGCTTCCGACCTACATAGAGAACACCAGGCTGTCTTCTCGGAGATGGAAGGTGCCTTCTTGAGACTTCACACAAGACATATCGCTTTCCTCTTCACCGCGAGAAAACCACGTTAAAGTCCCATTTGTGTATCATAAGCGATGGAGTCACGAAGAACAACGTGGAGCAGTCTGTGTATGCAGCCTCTGCTCCACTTGTTCTTCATGTTAGAGTAACGATTAGGAGATAGTGAGGACTGCCAATGCTGGAGATCAGAGTAGAGAATGGATTGCTGGAAAAGCACAGCAGGTCAGGCAGCACCTGAGAAGCAGGAGAATTCATGTTTAGGTCATAAGACGTTCATCAGGAATCAGCATCAATTATCTCACTCTGTCCCTGTGTAATTGCGTTGAGGTGGGAATGGCCTCCTCCTGTTCCTGTATAAGTGGCTCAAGGGGCTGAATGGCTTCCTCTTGTTCGTGTGTAATTGATTCAAGGGGCTGAATGGCCTCATCGTATTGCTGTGTCAGTGACTCAACGGACCGACTGGCTTATTCCTCGTCCAACTGGGCAAGGCCAAGGGTTTGACTGGGTTACCCCTGGTTCTTGTTTAACGGCTCGATGTACTGACAATTGTGATGATGCTGTTGCTTTAAGAGGTTATTTTGTTCTGGATTATTTTAAGAGAGAGTTTGAACGATTGTTACCAAGCTGGCTATTTAAGACCACTTGAGTAAACAGCTATTGCGGCCTTGGGTTTATTTTAATGCAGCCTGAATGGATGTGGCCAGCTCTCACAGGTTAGGATCTCTGGGATTTACTTTCTCAGTAACATCAGAAACTATTGGGGTCTTCACAGAGTTGGAAGCTTCAGTAGATGGCTCCTGGCTGCTACTCTGTCTGAATGTTCTCTTGATGCTGTTTTTAATTCCTGAATTGGAGAAACGTTTGTGACAATCTGTGTCTGAATTTTCCTTTCTGCCAGGGGCTGTGCTTATGCGATTTTCCTATATTGGAACAGTTCATTAGTAATAATTCCTAGATCTATTATTCTGTTAACTTGGCCAATAGAATAAAGTTATTCTAAATTCCCCTTCTTTGGTTTAATTTTATCTTCCGTGTTTAAATAAATGGTGTTTTGCTACACACCGAGTAGTTTGATCATTCACATTGCATCTGGAACAGATAGTTAAATCACCTTTAAAATATGAAAACATTAGAGTTTAGGCTATTGCCTTCAAATATTTTCGAGGCGCTCTGTTGTGGTCCATCACACTAGACTCCTTCTCTTCCTGAGTAATAGGCTGGAGGCACTGAATGGACTGTCCCTGTTCTTTTCCAATAGTGTCAATGAGCTGAATGACTTCCTCATATTCCTGTCAAACGAGCGTGAGCTGCTGGATGAACTCTATTTCACTGTGGCAATGTACAGTGTCAGGCAATGCTGTTACACGAATGTTACAGACACGTTAACAGCACAAGCCTCAATGGAGTCTGGGTCTTGCTGCACATGCACACAGACCAGTTCAGGAGCTGACCGAGGACAAAACGCTCTGAACATTGTGGAATCTTCAGTGACCATCCCCACTTCTGATCTTATGTTTGGGAGCGGAGAGACATTGATGAAGCAGCTGAAGCCGTTTGTGTAGAGGATATTACCCTGAGGATCTCGCACAGAGCTGACCCAGGACTGAGATGATGAACATCTTCCTTTGTGTCATGTTTGACTCTAAACACTGGAGAGTTTACTCTGATTCCCATTAAGTCCAGTTTTGTTAAGCTCTTTGATGTCAACAGACGTCAACCACTGCCTTGATATCAGGGCCAGTCATTTTCCCCTGAACCCTTGTTTCAACCTCTTTTGTTCATATCAATAGGCCATGATATAGGAGCAGCAAGTGTTTTCTTCAAACAGGTGGGATTGATTGTCAGGGTTTCTCTTCACAAGAGTGTTCTGGGAGCTAGATGACTGAAAGTATTTGAAGAGGAGTTAGATGGAAATTGACCTGTCAGAGAGTTGAGGGTTATGAAGAATTGGGGATGAAAGAGGATTTGAGACCAAGTGCAGATCAGTCATGATCTTAATGAAGGGCAAGGCAGACTTGGGGAGTGAACGATCTGCCCCTGTGCCTGATGTTCTCACATTTTGGTATTTGAAAGTTAGTGGGTGTTATTTTCATGAATGTTCTGATATTGCATATTGCAGTCAGGGAGACCAGAGGATTGTATGAGCCATTTCTGGGTGAGGTATGGGGGCTGTATTCACAGTGAATCTGGGTCTACAATATGACCAACAAATGGAGCACAAGCTGCAGAGAGGGGAAGCTCTATGAAGAGAGATGAGGGGCCTCTTTCATACCCAGCCTGGGTTTTCCAATTACATTTCCCAAATCACCTCAAACCGTGTGTTACAGTATTGAGAGGCTGAATGGTCTCCTCTGTTTCTGTGCACCAGGTTACAGGAGTAAGTTTTCTCCAACTGTTCCTGTCTAGCAGGTAGAAGGGGCTTAATGTAAAACAGGAACATTGGATTGCGGGACAGGAGTGGGTCATTAGACACTTTGAGCCTTCTCCACCAGGCACTAAGATTGTGGCTGATTACGTTGTGGACTCAGCCTCACTTTCCTGTCTGCGTCCCATTATGCATGACCCACTTCTCTGTCAAATATTTAACTAACTCAGCTTTCACTCAATGTGAACAGAGAAGCATGGTAAACTTCCAGTGAACAGTATTTCAACTTGAAAGGTCCTTCCAGAGTTATTCGTCATCCCTCTTGCAGACTCAGAGAGTCATACAGAACGGAAACAGACTCGTTAGTCCAATCTGTTCACTCTGATCAGATATCAAATCTGATCCAGTCCCATTTGGCCAATATCCCTCCTCTTTCAGATACTTTTTAAATGTGCGATTGTAACCGCCTTCACCACTTCCTCTGACAGCACTTTCCGTACACACACCACTGTCTGTATAAAACATTTACTCTAAGGTCCCTTCGAGATCATTCGCCCTCGCCCCTCCAACTTATGCTCTCTTGTTCTGGACTCTCCGATCCTGGGAAACAGAACGTGGCTGTTCAGAATATCCATGCCTCTGATCATTTTATAAAGCTCTATAATGTTACCCCTCAGCCTCTGGCACTCCGGGAGAAACACCTCAACCTAACTAGCCTCTCCCTAAAACTCAAATCCTTCAGTCCTGCACCATCCATGTAAATCTTTTCTGCAGCCAACTGAGTTGTATGCAGTATTCTTAAAGTGGCCTCACCAGTATCCTATACAAATGCAACATTGCACCCAACTCCTATACTCAATGCGCTGACTGATTCAGGCAATTGTTGCCAAATGTGTTCTTCACCACACTGTCTATCTGCGACTCCACTTTCAAGGAACAATGTACCTGCAGTCCAAGGTTCCTTTGTTCCACAACACGCCCCAGAACCTTACCGTTAAGCATATAATTTCTGCCCTGATTTGCCTTCCCAAAATGCAAAACCTCGTATTTATCGAAATTACACTTCATCTGACTCTCCTTATCCCTTTGTCCCATATGCTTGTAGTGTCGTTGTACTCTGAGGTAATCTACTACACCACCTTTCTGATGTCATCTGTCAACTTACTAAACACGCCTCCAATATTCATATCCAAATCCTTGATATAAACGATGAAATGCAGTGAACTCAGTACTTGCTCTCGCCGCACACTGCTTCTTACAAGCCTCCAGGCTGAAAGATATCCCTCTTCCTTCAAACCAATTGTGACTAGCTTCCTCTGGATCTCATGTGACCGAACCTTCCTTATCTGTCTACTAATCGGAATGTTGTGAACATCTTGCTGAGGTGCATATAGACAATGTCTACCAAACTGCCTTCATCAGTCTTCTTTGTCACCTCTTCAAATTAATGAAACATGATTTCCCATGCAGAAACCCACGTTGACAACACAGATAAGTCCTTGCCTTTCCAACTGTACGTAAATCCTGTCCATGAGAATCCCCTCCAACAACTCACCCACCAGTGACATTAGGCTCACCGGTCTATAGCTACCCTGCTTCTTGTGTCACTGTTTCCTTTTCTAGTCCCACTCTTCCACTGCTCACAACAAATGTTAAATATAACCATATTGGTGATATGTCCAATGATATCGGTCTCAGACTGATTCAGAGTCAAATTTTGGAACAATCAGGCTAGTTTCTTCAATCAGCTGAAATAGCATGTTTATGATCCAGAGCAATGTTACTCAAACTATGATGGAAAGATGAATGGCAAACTGTTTGGATATTGGAAATAAATAATCGATATTTCCCTTTCTAAAAACACTGACGCGTGCACACACACAGACACACATACACACACACACACACACACACACACACATGTGCGCGCTCACACACACACACGCACGCGCGAAGATGTGTTAGGTAGGCCAGACGATATTAAGGTGGACCAATCCCCAGGACCGGATGGGATCTTTCCCAGATTGCTGAGGGAGGCGAGAGAGGAAATATCTGGGGCCTTGACAGATATCTTTGTGGCATTCTTAAATACAGGTGGGGTGCCAGAGGACTGGAGGGTAGCTTATGTTGTCCCTCTGTATATGAAGGGTAGTAGGGGTATTCTGGGTAACCAAAGACCAGCGAGCCTGACGTCAGTGGTGGGAAAGTTGCTGGAGAAGGTACTGAGAGATAGGATCTATTTAGATTTAGAAAAGAATGAGCTTATCAGTGATAGGCAACATGGTTTTGTACAGGCGAGATTGTGCCTTACCAACTTAATACAGTTCTTCGAGGAAGTGACCAAGTTAATATATGAAGGAAGGGCTGTTGATCTCATATCCATGGACTTTAGTAAGACGTTTGAAAAGATTCCCCATGGTAGACTAATGGAGAAATTGAAGTCATATGGTGTGCAGGGTATTCTAGCTGGGTGGATCAAGAACTGGTTGAGAAACAGGAGACAGAGAGTAGTAGTTGAAGGGAGTTTCTTGAAATGGAGAAAGGCGACCAGTGGTGATCCACAGGGGTCAGTGTTTGGGGCCACTGTTGTTTGTAATGTACATAAATGATCTGGAACAGAGCACCGTTGATATGATTAGCAAGTTTGCCAATGACACGAAGATTGGTGGAGTAGTAGAAAGCAAAAGGGACTGTCAGATAATACAGGAAGATATACATAGACTGGAGAGTTGTGGAAAAGTGGCAGATGCTTTTTAATCCAGACAAATGTGAGGTGATGCATGTAGGCAAGATTAATTCTAGAGCGAATTATACAATGAATGGAAGAGCCATGGGAAAAGGTGATGTGCAGACAGATCTGGGAACGCAGGTCCATTTTACCCTAAAGGTTACTGCACAAGTGCATAGAGTGGTCAAGAAGGCATATAGTACACTGGCCTTCATTGGACGGGGTATTAAGTTTAAGAAGTGGCAAGTCATGCTAACATTGTACAAGACATTGGTTCAGCCATATTTAGAATACTGTGTATAGTTCTGGTGGCCACATTACCAAAAAGATGTGGACACTTTGGAGAGGGTGCAAAGAAGGTTTACGAGAATGTTGCCTGGTATGGAAATGCCAGTTATGAAGAAAAGTTGAGTAGGTTAGAAAAACAAGATTGAGGGGGGAACCTGATTGAGGATTACAAAATCATGAAGGGTATAAACAGGGTGAATAGAGACCAGCTTTTCTTTTTCTCAGGGTGAAGGATTCAATAACGAGAGGTCATGATTTTAGAGTGAGAGGTGGAAAGCTTACACACGGCAAGTACTTCACACAGAAGTTCGTGGGCATTTGGAACGCGTTGCCAGCAGAAATGGCAGAGGCAGGCACGATAGATTCATTTAAGATACATCTAGATAAATGCATGAGTACGTTGGGAGCAGAGGGATACACATGCTTAGGAATTGACCGACAATTGCGCGCGTGTGCGCACACACACAAACACACACACACACACACACACACACAATAAACAAAATCTCTGCATTTTCAAGTTGAAAGAACTTTGCCCAGGTATCAGTGTAACTCATGACAAAAGGAAAAAGTGAGATATTGTCCAAATTTTATCTGCTTCTGAAGATATTCTACTCACACAAGCTGCTAACAATGGGATTTCTTCCTGGAGCTGCTGGATTTGGCTAAATTCACTTTGCATTTGGCAGTGAGGAGATTCCAATGAATTCTGGTCAGGGATTAGCCAACGGGTAACATGGTGGCTCAATAGTTAGCACTGCTGCTTCACAGCCCTAAGGACTTGGGTTTGATTCCAGCCTTGTGCGATTACTTGCGTGCAGTTTTCACATTCTCCCTTGTCTGCGTGAACTTCTAATGTGTGTCCAGTTTCCTCCTACAATACAAATCTGTGCAGGTAAGGTGGATTGGTCATGCTAAATTGTCCATAGTGTTCGGGGATTTTTAGGTATTATGCATTAGTGAGGGGTAAACATAGGGGAATGGGTCTGGGAAGGTTGGTATGTACATGTTGGGCCGAAGGGTCTGTTTCCACGCTGCAGGAATTCTATGAAAACAAGAATGGCAACGATGACTGAAGAGTCTTTTTTAGCTTGCACACGTTGTTGTGATGAGGAACAATGAAGAAGAGAGAGTATAATAGGTCATTTCTTCTCGGGCAGAATTCATTTTCTGCCTCTCTGAGTTGAATCACACAGTAATGTCATCCTCTTCCAAACTGGACCATGTGAGGTCTCCTTGTACATTGTCCAAACTATGTCTCCATCACATTCCCTGCTCCATGTAGGTACATCAATGCTGCTGTCATACACAGAGCCATACCCTCTGCAGAAAATGTTCTTGGTCGATATGAAGATATGTTTATATGCTCCTGCGTCATTAAAAAAATAAACTGTTTAATGAATTCAGAATACCTGTGTTAAAATGAATGCATTTTGTAACAAATACAGGAATTGCTGGAAAGGCTTGGCAGGTCTGAAAGCATCAGACCTTTTACATGCTGTATTTGTACCAGTCTCCACCACCTTCTCTGGCAGCTCATTCCATACACACACCATCCTCTGAATGAAAATGTGGCGCTGAGACTCAGCAAAGCCTTTCCCCTCTCACTTTCAACTAATGCCCTCTAGTTTTGGACGCCCCTAACCGGCGGCCTACTCACCCTATCCATAGCCGTTTTGATATTATAAACCTCTACTGCTGCGAAATGTGGCTCCAAACAACACAATTATGTGTGTTTTCAGTCATCCCGGGCCTAAATTCTGAAATGCAATACGATCACCTTTTCCTTCTCTAACAAGTCACAATTCTAAATTCAATTTAATCATTTTGTTCAGATGTATCATGAGACAAATCTGTGGGATTTACACCTAGACCTTTGTGCCGGAGGTAGGAACACTAGCATCACTCAGCAATACCCATAAAGCTGTAACAGTATTCCTCTTTGTGTTTGTTCATCAGTCTGTTCTGACATGCTGTGACATACCTCTGTAACAGGTAGGACTTCCATCCTGACCTTCTAGTCCAGAGCTAGGAACGCTACTATACAAGTTCAGGAATTGGAATCAAATCCAGAATTCTGGCTCAGAGACAGGTACACTACCCATTACACTGCCAGACCTAGATTTTGGCTCATATTTTAAGTGCCCGCTTTAAGCTCAGTGTAGATTTGTTCTAATCAGGTTACCATTACTGAACGACACAAAACACTTTGTATTGTTAAACAAATGCAAGATATTGGTCTCAACTATAGAATGTTGAGTGCACGTGATGTGCCATCGAAAGTAACTATGAACATGGTGAGTTTTGAGCAGATTTGTAGCTCAGGTTGAGGATTCCGATGTAGGTTTGCTCGCTGAGCTGAAAGGTTCACTTCCAGACGTTTCATTACTTGGTAACATTTTCACTGGACTTTATTCAAAGCAATGCTGAAACTTCCTGCTTTCTATTTATACGTTTTGGTTTCGTTGAGTTGGTGATGTCATTTCCTTTGATTATGTTTTTCCTGTGGTGAAGTCACTTCCTGTTCCTTTTCTCAGGGGGTGGTAGATGGTATCTGACTCGATGTGAATGTTGATAAAGTTCTGATTGGAATGCCATGCTTCTAGGAATTCTCGTGCATGTCTTTGTTTGGCTTGTCCTTGGATGGATGTATTGTCCCGATCAAAGTGGTCACCTCCTTAATCTTTATGTGAAGATATTAGTTAGAGACGGTCATGTCCTTTTGTGGCTATTTGGTGTTCATGTATCCTAGTTTTCTGCCTGCTTGTCCAATGTATTGATTGTTACAGTACTTGCACGGTATTTTGTAAATGATATTAGTTTTGCTCATTGTCTGTATAGGGTCATTCAATTTCATTAGCTGCTATTTTAGTGTGTTGATGGGTTTGTGGGCTACAATGATTCCAAGGGGTCTGAGTAGTCTGGCAGTCATTTCTGAGATGTCTTTGATGTAGGGAAGAGTGGCAAGGGTTTCTGGACATGTTTTATCTCTTGTTTTGGTTTGTTGCTGAGAAACCGGTGGACTGTGCTCATTGGGTACCCATTCTTTTCGAATGCACAGTATAGGTGATTTTCCTCTGCTCTGTGTAGTACCTTTGTACTGCAGTGTATGTTGACTCGTTAAAATAATGTTCTGATGCAGCTTCGTTTGTGGGTGTTGCGATGATTGCTTCTGTAGTTCAATATTTGGTGCATATGTGTTGTTTTTCTGTAGACGCTGGATTGAAGTTCCCCATTGGCTGTTAACTCTACTGTGACAGTTAGGAATGGCAGTTTGTTGTTGTTTTCATCCTCTTTAGTGAAATTTATGCTAGTAGGAGTATTATATATGATCTTGAAAGTTTCTTCAAATTTGTTTCGTTTAGTGATTACAAAGGTGACATCCACATAGCGCACCCAGAGTTTGGGTTGGATGGCTGGCAGAGCTGTTTGCTCAAGTCTCCTCATTACTGCGTCTACTCAGAACCTTGATATCGGAGATCCCATGGGTGTTCCATTGGTTTGTCTGTAAGGTTTGTTGTTGAAGGTCACCTGGGTGGTAAGGCATAGGTCAACTAGCTTGATGATATTCTCCTTGTTGATGAAGTTAGTAGTGTTTGGTGTCTGTGTCTTTGGGTCTTCTACTAGTGTAGTCAGTGTTTCCTTGGCCAGCTCAATTTTGATTGAGGTAAACAGGGCTGTTATATCAAAGGACACCATTATTTCATCCTCTTCTATATTAGTGTCTTTAATGGTGCTCAGGAATTCTTGGGTGGAGTGGATGGAATTGTGTGAGCCTTATACTAAATTTATTATTCTTTTGTGTAGCTCCTTGGTCAATCTGTAAATTGGTATTCCAGGGAGTGAGATTATACGTCTGAGGGGGGATCCTCGTTTGTGAACTTTGAGTAATCTGCAGAAGCGTGGTGTGTTGGATCCATCTTCCACTGAAGATGTTACCTAGGAAGACAATGAAACGCCTGGAAGTAAATCTTTCAGCTCAGCGAGCAAACCTACATCTACAACTATGAACAACTTTAATTGCTATTATCTGTAGTCTACAATATTAGGGAAATAAATCCTGCAAACACACTTTGCCCAATGAAGGGTATAAAATAGATATTTATTACTCAACACCAGAGACGAAGGGAGAGCATAATTTCTGCCACCCCCCAAAAAAAACTATCAGTATTACCCAACTCTAACGTTCCCTTTTCCTAAAACCATGCAATGATACCAGGCCGCTGATTACTGTCCAGCCTCTCCTCCCCACTGACTGTGTCTGCAAACTGTCCCTCCTCCCCCAAACCGCACAAGGCAAACCAAGCTCAGGGTCTTTGTGAAAATCAAGGCCGGAGTGCGTAGGCCTCCTGGAGAGGTGGAGGATATTTTAAATTGAAGGGGGAGGGTGAGATGGCAGCAATATATTACACTAGTTTGACGAGTGGCAGGTGGAGTTTAGTTTGTATTAATGCAAGGTATCAGATTTGGTAAATCAACCAAGAGCAGGACCTATTCAATTAAAATAGGGCCTTTGGCGGTGTCGTAGAACAGAGACACTGGCCATCAGGTATAATTCTTTAAAATTTGGATCTATGGTTAAGTCTGGATAAGAAGGTGTTTAACACACTTCTCTTCGTTGATCAGACCTTTGAGTATCGGAATTAGGATGTCAATTTGTGGTTGTCCAGGACATTGGTGAGACTTCTTCTGGAATATTGTGTCCAGTCTGATCATCCTGCCCGCTCATTCCATAGGCACACCACTCTTTGAGTGAAAACGCTGTCCCTTAGGTCACTTTTGAATGTTTCCCCTCTCTCCTTAATCCTACTTTGTCTAGTTTTGGACTCCCCTACCCTTAGAAAATATCTTGACTTTCGACTTTGATCTTATTGACCTTGATATTATTAAACTGGAGACAGTTCAGAAGAGAGTAACCTGGATGTTGCTGGGAAAGGAGGGATTGAGCTATAAGGAGAGGCTGGGTAGGCTGGGACCTTTTTCACTTGAGAGGATGAAATTAAGGGGTAACTTTACAGAACTTTATAAAATCATGAGTGTTACAGATAAGCTGAAGGGCTAATGCCTTTTCCCTGGAGTTGGGGATTCAACACGGGGGCATATCTTAAGGTGCAAGGAAAAAGATGAAAAGAAGTCATGTGAAGTAATTATTTTAGACAGAGGTTGGCTTGTGTGTGGAATGAACTTCCAGAGGAAGTGGTGGGCGCAGGGACAGTTACAACCTTTAAACGACATTTAAATCAGTACACGTCTAAGACATCAGTTTGGATGGTGCTGTGATCAGCTGCTCTCTCCCTCCCCTCTCTGAATGAATCCCCGCTGTTTTTCATCCTCTGCCAATGCGATTGCAGTAGAGTGGGGAGGCCAGCAGATGGTGGCATTGCATCACTTTAAGCACCACAGAGACTGCCAGACCTGCCCCACACAGAGACAACACAGATACACACACGGGAATGGTTAGTACACGACATTGAACTCATCTGGCAATTTAAAATAAACATAAAGAAATGCTGAATTCACCTCGTAAACTTAAAATATGAGCGACAAAGAACTCCCAAATTTCATTGTTTAAATAAAAACATCAATTTATATTTTTAACACTGAAAGTGAACATTTACATTAACTATTCACAACTCTTGAACCCCCTTTCTCTTAATTGCTTATTACCCGACTCCAACTCTATAGCAATATACTGTTTGAATAAGATGCTTATTAAAGTTACATAAACTTAGTTCCAAAACCACACAGCAGCTGTTGTTTCATCTAACCTTACGCCGATTTCTCTTTTCCCAACTTTCCTGGGAAGACTGGCTCATGTCACAGGATGCTATCAAACTGTCTACATTTCAGCACTCTGCAACCTGGGAACACATCCTTCCATGACACGGTCTCTCAGTCGCCCCCTCTGTCTATTTCCCAAACCTCTCCCGTCTGGTGATATTTAAACTAATTCCCCCGCCATCTCTCTCTGGCAGTGATATCCCCGCCCCCCACCCCCCCCCCCCCCCTCCCACCCCCCCTCCCCAGCAACCACTTGTCATGGCACAATGGAGAAATTAAGCTGGAAATGAATGGGAGCTGCACATCCTGTCACTTCCAGCATGGACTGCTAGTTTCCCCACGCTGGGCAGGGATCTACCACATTGTTACTGAGCAATGCAGTGGGGTGGTGTACACAGTCCTACATGCTGGGAGGCTAACTGCTCCTGGTTCACAGATCAATGCACTGGGATGGGATACACAGTCCTACATGCTGGAAGGATAACTGCTCCTGGATTACAGATTAATTCACGGGTGATCACTGCACAGGTCGCTGTGCTGGTCAGACTGTACGTTTGAGTTATATCGATAATGCAATAATGTAGTTTGTGTAGCTCCTTTTGCTGGATTGATATTTGTTTCAGGTTTACACATTAGTGATCCGTTGTGGTCTGCACAGCTCCCGGGCTGGACAGATATCTGGTTCTGGTTGACGATCAATGCACTGCTGTGATCTGCATAGCACCCCGTGCTGGACAGATATCTAGTCCGGGTTTATAGATCAATGCAATGGGTGCGGTCTGCACTGCTTCCCATGCTGAATACTTGCTGGAGAAACACAGCAATCCAGGCAGCATCAGGAGGTGTAGAATTTGATGTTTCAGGTGTAGCCCTCCTTCAGGTCTCCTGCAGAAGGGTTACACCCGAAACGTCGACTTCTCCACCTCCTGATGCTGCCTGGCTTGCTGTGTTCTCCCAGCGTCCTGCCAGTTTACTTTGGCTTTCAGCATCTTCAGCTTTTCTGTCTCTATCCCGGCTTCCCGTACTGGACAGACGTCTACTCTGCGTTTGAAGATACGTGCTCTGACATGATCTGTGCTGTGTTCACCCTTAACAGATTGCTGGATTATATTGACCAGTGCAATGGATGAATCTGCACAGTTTTCCACGCTGGACAGATATCTCCTCAGAGTTTACGGTGTCTGGGCTGGTTCTGTGAGTGGATCAAACCATTTCAGCTGATCTGGCAATGCCTTTAGTTCCCATTCTTGTGATTGGACCCTCCGTCTCTCACCCCATTAACGTTACAGTGTGCCCATGCACAGTACATCATGTTGGTGGGGTGGGTAGGGGGGAAAGGTGATGAAAAGGTCAAGGGGTTCCCAGGAACGTTCTGTTCCTAACATTCTGTAAGTGATAATCCCCGGAAAATTCTGTCCCTGATATTCAATAACAGACATTCCCCGGAACGTTCTGTCCACGATATTCTATTACGGACATTCCCTGGAACGTTCTGTCCACGACATTCTATAACTGCCATTCCCCGGAACGTTCTGTCCCTGACATTCTACAAATGACATTTCCCTGAACGTTCTGTCCCTGACGTTGTTTGTGAACGGGCGGACGTCAGTGACTTGAACAAACAATAAGATCCCGAGGGAAGAAATCCCGTTCCCGAGAGATGGAGACACTGTTCCGAAGGCCCCCTAGGCAGTTAAAGGGGTGAATAAGTTTTCCCTGCGTTCATGTTTCTCCACGACACAGGATCGACCACAATTTAGTCCAATATTCAGAAATTCCCAAACTCCATTTGTCTCAGGAAACTGGGAGAGAATCCTACAGGACACCAACGTTTCCACCCTCCGTATTAGGAACTGGGAAAGTGTGACTTGTGTCTGCTGTTGAGTGATCGAGCCTGCAGGAATGTGCGAGAAACCATCCGTCCTAATGGATGTGTCTCTGTGTGTTTGGGGAGGGAGGGTTTCTTGTGGTTTATGTCATATTTTTGTCAGGAATTCCGACCATCCCATTTGTTTTTCCAGCTCCAACTATTTTAATAAATCCCTGAATACGAGACACATTTGAATATCTCACTGGGTCCCCGATCAAACGGGTCCCTTTGCCTCCAGGCTGATGGATAATGGGTTTGTTTTCCTTCCTCACAGTTAACGTAGTGACCATCTACGTCCTGCTTTATAAAGATTGTGGATTGTCTCCATGTGTCAAGGCGTTCCCTGGGGGCCATGACAGCGGCGGATCTCCTGGCCATTAACCTCGATCTGATCCTGAGATACATTCCCATTGTTTATCGGGAACAGTTTTATTTCCTGGTATTTTATGCTCACGGGTCGGTATTGGATGGGGAACCTCCCCTGGTTTTGTGATGTAACAGACACTGTTACATTCTCCATCGTCTGGGTCAGAATCGAGTTCCTCCACCACATTCTAACCGCGTGTATCCCATTTCTCCTGATTCTGCTGCTCAATGTTCTCACCGTCAGACACATTTTAATGACCAGCAGAGCCCGCAGGAGACTCCGCACTCACACCAATGGGGACGCTCAGTCTGACACTGAAATGAGCAACCGAAAAAAATCCATCATTTTCCTGTTTCGGTAATTTCATCCTGTTATGGTCAATGTTAATGTCTTTTTCTATACGGTACCGGATGTGGTTGATTGGGTATAAGTCTATATATCTCCATGGCTTTGTGAAGGACTTGGGCTTCATGCTGCAGCTCCTCAGTTGCTGCACAAACACTGCGATTTATGCCGTGACCCAGACTAAGTTCAGGCAGCAGCTGAAGAATGTGCTGAAATATCCCTTCAAACAAATCCATCCATCAATTAAATTCCCTTGCTAATCAATCCCTTCGGGATTTTCTCATTTCAGTTCAGTGTTTCAGCGGTGGAACAGCCTGTCACTATGGTAGCAGACTGAGGGTAGCGCTGGTTTGTCCATCCTTATCCCACAGGGGGGGGGGGGGGGGTTACAGGGAAACATTTCAATGTTTCGCACAACTCAGTGTCCAGTGAGAAAAGGCATCATCAAACTGATTGTATACATCACTAACATTTGTAAACAATAAGAATGATAATTAAAGAGTGACCGATGTTGTTGAGTGTCTTTGTGTTGGAGAAGCTGAGCTGGAGAGAGATAGACTCAGCCCCAAGTCCTTGTCCTCAGGGAAGGGGAGGTCACCGCGCCCTGAGCTCAGGAGCTATGTTTAACTCCCTCTGTCCCCACCGACTCCAACCTGGACTCCCCATTTCCTCTCCCCCACTCTTTTTCCTCATTTGTCTCTCCCTCTCTGTCTCTCTCTCTGCACACTCTCTGTTTCTCACCACCTCTCCCTTTCACTCTCCCTCGTCCCCCCTTCTCTCATACACTCACATCCAAACCTGGTTTCTCCATCTGCCTCCACTCTTTCCTCTCCCCCTCCCCTGACCTCTCTCTCTCTCCTGCCGTCTGTATCCCTCCAGCAATTCCGTCTCTACCCCATTTTCCCAGTCCCCCCACGACTCTATATCATCTCAAAACAACCCCTCCAACCATATGCAGCTTCAGCACCAAACACCACACCCACCTACTCCCACCCCGCCCCCAGTCACTGGATTTGAGGGAGAGGGATGCGTCAGGGAGACAGAGTGTGTCGGAGAGAGAGGGAGGGGCAGGAGGGAGAGAGATGAAGTCAAAGAGAAACGGGGGAGGTCGGGAGAAAGAGAGACCAACGTCGGGGGATGGAGAGTTTGAGAAGATTTAGAGAGAGTGAAGGAGCAGGGAGAGAGGAGAGAGAGAGAGAGAGAGAGAGAGAGAGAGAGAGAGAGAGAGAGAGAGAGAGAGAGAGAGAGAGAGAGAGAGAGAGTGAGAGAGAGGGCAAGGGAGAGATAAGATGAGGGAGGGAGAGAGAGAGAAATAGGGGAGGACATGATGAGAGAGGGATCAGAGTGTGTGGGTCAGAGAGTGGGGGAAAGAGGCGGGGATAGAGAGAGAGGGGCAGAGAGAGCGGGGACAGAGCAAGGGGGGACAAGAGCGAGGTGTCAAGAGCGAAGGGGTCAAGAGCGAGGGGGAACAGAGAGAGAGGGGGACAGAGAGAGAGAGTAGGGACAAAGAGAGGGGGCAGAGAGAGGGGGTTACAGAGAGGGGGCAGAGAGAGGGTAACAGACATAGGGGTACAGAGAGAAGGGGACAGAGAGAGGGGTCATAGAGGGGTACAGAGAGAGGGCTACAGAGAGAAGGGACAGAGCAAGGGATCAGAGAGAGAGGCAGAGAGAGGGGGACAGACTGAGAGGACAGAGGTGGGAAGGGACAGAGAGAGGAGTTGACAGAGGGAGGGGGCACAGAGAGAGACGGGGACAGAGAGGAGGAGAGAGATAGAAGAAAGAGAGATGGGGCAGAGAGGGACGGGGAATAGAGAGAGGGGAGAGTGGGGAGGAAAGAAAGAGGGGGGACAGAGTGAGGGGGTGACAGAGAGAGGGTGTACAGAGAGAAGGATAGATAGAAAGGGGACAGAGAGAGTGGGAACAGTGATTGCGGGGACAGACGGTCGGGACAGAGAGGGTGGACAGAGAGGGGTGGACAGAGAGGGATGGACAGAGAAAGGGGGACATAGAGATGGGGACAGAGAGAGGGGGAACAGAGAGGGGGCTACAGAGAGGGTGGCAGAGAGTGCGGGGACAGAGTGCGGGGACATAGAGTGCTGGACAGAGAGGGGAGAACATATCGGTGGAGAGAGAGGAGTCGACAGAGAAGGGGGGACAGAGAGAGGGAGAGGGGGCTACAGAGGGGGCAGAGAGAGGGGAGAAAGAGGAGGTGACAGAGAGAGGGGGACAGAGAAGGAGGGACAGAGGGAGAGGGTGTCATGGAGAGGTTGAAGAGAGGGTGGTACAGAGATGGATGAACAGAAAGAGTGGGGACAGAGATGGGGAACAGGGAGATGGGGTAATAGAGAGAGGGGGTCAGAGAGAGGGGGAGAGAGAGCAGCAAGACAGGGAGCAGGGCGACAGAGAGTGGGGACAGAGAGCGAGGGGAACAGAGAGAGGGGGACAGAGATGGGGGTCAGAGATAGGGGACAGAGAGGGGGGACAGAGAGAAGGAGGGGACAGAGAGAGAGGTCAGAGAGAGGGTTCATTTTTACCTGAACCCTTGTATCAACGTCATTTGTTCATATCAATTAGCCATGACACAGGAGTAGCAAGTGTTATCTTCAGCAGATGTTATTGAATATCAAGGTTTCTGTTCTCAAGTGTGTTCGTGAGCTAGATGACTGAAAGTATTTGAAGAGGAGGTCGATGGATATTGACCTGTCAGAGAGTTGAGGGCTATGAAAAATTGGGTATGAAAGAGGATTTGAGACCAAGAGCAGATCTGTGAAGGGCAAGGCAGGCTTGGGGAGTTAACGACCTGCCCCTGTTTCTGATGTTCTCACATTCTGTTATTGGAAAGTTAGTGGGTGTTATTTTCATGAATGTTCTGTTATTAAATGTTGCCATCAGGGAGACCAGAGGGTTTTATGAGCCATCTCTGGGTGAGGTATGGGGGCTGTATTCATCGTGAATCTGGGTCTACAGTATGACTAACAAATGAAGCACAAGTTGCAGATAGGGGAAGGTCTGTGAAGAGAGATGAGGAGCCTCTTTCATACCCATGCCTGGATTTTACAATTGCATTTCCCAAATCACTTCAAAGCGTATGGGACAGTCTTGAAAGGCTGAATGATCTCCTCTGTTTCTGTGCACCAGGTTATAGGAGTAGGTGGCCTCCAACTGTTCCTGTCTAGCAGGTTTGAGGGGCTGAATGGAACACAGAAACAGGGGGCTGAGGAGCAGGAGTGGATTATGAGATACTTTGAGCCTTCTCCACCAGGCACTTAGATTGTGGCTGATTAGATTGGGGTCTCAGCTCCATTTTCCTGTCTGCATCCTATTTTGCATGATTCACTTCTCTGTCAAATATTTAAGTAATGCAGCTTTCAATCAATGTGAACACAGAGGCATGACACACTTTCAGTGAAGAGTGAAAGGTCCTTTCAGAGTTATTCGTCATCCTTCTTATAGAATCAGAGAGTCATGCAGAATGGAAACAGACCCATTTGTCCAATCTGTTCACTCCGATCAGATATCAACTCTGATCCAGTCCCATTTGCCAGCATTTGGCCAATATCCTTTCTCTTTTGGACATGTTTTAAATTTACGATTGTAACTGCCTTCAGCACTTCCTCTGACAGCACTTTCTGTACACACACCACTCTCTGTGTGAAACATTTATCTTCAGGTCCCTTATAAATTATTCGCCCTACCGTTTTCAGCCTATACCCTCTTGTTCTGGACTCCCCTATCCTGCTGAACATGGCTTTCCAGAATATCCATGCCCCTGCTGGTTTTATAAACCTCTATAATGTCACCTCTCAACCTCTGACACTCCAGGGGGAAACACATCAACCTAATCAGCCTCTCCCTAAAGCTCAAACTTCCAGTCCTGGAATATCTGTATAAGTCATTTCTGCAGAAAACCGAGTTGCACTCAGCATTCTTAAAGTGGCCTCACCAACATCCTTTACAGATGCAACATGCCACCACAACCCCTATATTCAATGCTCTGACCGATTAAGGTAAATGTGTCAAAATGTTCTGCACCACACTGTCAATCTGCGAATCCACTTTCAAGGAACAATGTACCTGCAGTCCTATGTCCCTTTGTTTCACAACATGCCCAAGGACCTTACAATTATGTGTATAATTTCTGCCCTGATTTACATTCCCAAAATGTAAAACCTCCTATTTATATAAATTAATCTCCATCTGTCACTCCTTGCCCCTTTGCCCCATCTATTTGTGGTCTCATGGTACTTTGAGATAATCTACGACACCACCTTTCTGATGTCATCTGGAAACTTACTAACTATGGCCCCAATATTCATGTCTAAATCCTTTACATAAATGAAGAAATGCAGTGAACTCAGTCCTGTTTCTTGCAGCACACTGCTGCTCACAAGCCTCCAGTCTGAAAAATGCCCCTCTTCCTTTAAGCCAATTGTGACAAGCGTCTTCTGTATCCCATGTGACTGAAACTTACTAATCTGTCTACCAATCAGAACGAAATAATAGCTATGAAGGGAGGCTGAGTAGGTTAATTTTATTTTCACTAGAAAAATTGAGATGAGGGGGACCTGATTGAGGTTTGCAAAATCATGGAGGGTAGAGACAGTGTGAATAGAGACAAGCTTTTTCCCAGGGTGAAGGATTCAATAACGAGAGTTCATGCTTTCACGGTGAGAGGTGGAATGTTTAATGGGGATACACGTGGTAAGTACTTCACACAGAGGGTGGTGGGCGTTTGTAACGCGTTGCCAGAAGAGGTTGAAGAGGCACGCATGGTACATTCATTAAGATGTATCTGGACAGATGCATGCGTTGTTGGGGAGCAGAGGGATACAAATGCTTAGGAATTGACCAACAGATTTAGACAGAACGTTTGGATCAGCTCAGGATTGGAGGGCGAAGGGCCTGATACTGGCCTGGAATGTTACTTTGCTCTTTGTTCTTTAAATGAACACCTTGCTGAAGTCCATATAGACAATGTCTACCAACTGTATTCATCAATCTTCTTTGTTACCTCTTTAAAAAACTCAACCAAATTAATGAGACATGATTTCCCATGCAGAAAGCCATGTTGTCTACCGCGATCAGCCCTTGACTTGCCAAATGTATGTAAATGCCAGCCCTCAGAATCCCCTCCAATAACTTACCCACCACTGACATCAGGCTCACCGGTCGATAGTTCCCTGGCTTTTTGTGTCACTGTTTCCTTTTCTAGTCCCACTCCTCCACTGCTCACAACAAATGTTGAATGTAACCCGGTTGGTGAGATGGCACATGATATCGGTCTCAGACTGGGTCAGGGTCAGTTTTAGCAACAAGTCAGGCTGGTGTCTTTGATCTGCTAAAATAGCATGTTTATATCCACAGCAATGTTATGCAAACTATGATTGAGAGATGAATGGCAAACTGTTTGGGATTGCAAATATATAGGAGAAAGTGAGGACTGCAGATGCTGGAGATCAGAGCTGAAAAATGTGTTGCTCGAAAAGCGCAGCAGGTCAGGCTGCATCTAAGGAACAGGAGAATCGATATTTCGGGCATAAGCCCTTCTTCAGGTCGTCCGTCTGTATGGAGTTTGCACATGCTCCACTTTCCAGTGTGAGCTCCGAAATAGGTGATCAAGTTTCCGACCACAGTTCAAACTGTGTGGGTTTGGTGGATTGGTCATGCTAAATTGTCTGTCGTGTTCAGGGATTCCTTCGTTATGGGAATGGTTTGGGAAGGTTGATATGGACATTTTGGGCCTGTTTCAACACTGAAGGGATTCTATACAAATAAGAATGGTTACAATGACTGTAGAGTTTTTTTGTAGCTCGCACACTTTGCTGTTATGAGTAACAATGAAGGAGAGAGAATGCAATAGGCCATTCCTTCTCGGGCAGATTACATTTTCCCCCTCTCTGAGTTGAATCACACAATAATGTCAACCTTTCCCAAACTGGATAATGTGAAGTCTCCTCTTACATTGTTGAAACTATGTCTCCATCACATTGCTGTTCCGTGTAGTTGCATCATTGCTGCTGTCATGCACAGAGCCATAACCTGAGCAGAAAATAGTCTCGGTCGATTTGAAATATGTTTACACGGCACTGCGTCATTAAAAAATAAAATGTTTAATTTGTTCAGAATACCTGTGTTAAAATGAATGCAGTTTTTAAAGCAATACAGAAATTGCTGGAAAAGCTTGGCAGGTCTGTCAGCATCCAGATGCCTTTTAGATGCTATAGTTGTACCAGTGTCCACCACTTTCTCTCGCAGATCATTCCATACTCGCACAACCCGCTGTGTGAAACGGTGCCCTTTAGGCCTCATCAAAACCTTTCCCCTCTCACTGTCAAACAATGCCCTCTAGTTTTGGACGCCCCTAACCTGGGGAAAACCCCTGACTACTCACCCTATCCATGACCGTTCTGATTTTATAAACCTTTACTGCTGCGAAATGAGACTCCAATCAACACGAATGGCCGTGCTTTCAGTTATCCCGGGCCGAAATTCTGAAATTCAATACTGACAGCTCTTCCTTCTCCATCACGTCACAATTCTAAATCCATTTTAGTCATTTTGTTCAGATGTATCACGACATGCATCTGTGAGCTTTATACCTTGACCTTTGTGCCTGGAGGTAGGGACACTAGCACCATTCGTCAATACCTATAGAGCTGTAACAATATTCTCCTGTGTGTTTGCTCATCAGCCTGTTGTGACATGCTGTGACACACCTGTGCAACAGGCAGGACTTGAATTCAGAACTCCTAGTCCAGAGCTTGGAACACGACCACGTACGTTCAGGAATCAAATCCAGAGCTCTGGCTCATTACCCACTACTCTACCATACACAGATTTTGGTTCATATTTAAAGTTCCCACTTTCAGCTCGGTTTGGATTTATTATAATCAGGTTCCCATTACTGAACTACAGAAAACAGTTTGTATTGTTAAACAAATGCAAGATATTTGTCTCAACTGTAGGATATTGAGTGCACATGCTGTGCCATTGAAGTTAACTATGAACATCTTTAATTGCTATTATCTGTCGTCTGCAATAATAGAGAAATAAATTCTGCAGGCACACTCTGCACAATGAAGGGTCTCAAATAGATTGTTATTACTGAACACCAGAGACGGAGAAAGAGCATGATTTCTGTCCCCAAAACACGGATCAGTATTCGTCAAGTCTCATGTGCGACTGTCCTCTTTCTAAAACCATTGAACGATTACTGTCCAGCCTCTCCTTCCCACTGACTGTGTCTACAATCTCTCCCTTCTCCCCCTAACCACACAAGGAAAACCAAGCTCAGGGTCTTTGTGACAATGAAGGCTGGACTATGCAGGCCTCCTGGTGAGGGATGGGTATTTTAAAATAAAACGGGGAAGGGGAGTAGGTAGTAAAATCACACATTGGGCTGACAAGTGGCAGATGGAGTTTACTTTGGATTAATGCGAGATATTGGATTTGGTAAATCAAGCAAGAGCAGGACCTATACAATTAAACGTAGGGCCTTTGGCAGTGTTGTAGAACAGAGACCTCGGCCGTCAGGTGCAATTCTTTAAAATTTGCATCTCATATAGATAGTATGGTTAAGAAGGTGTTTAACACACTTGTCTTCACTGGACAGATCTTTGAGTATCGGAATTGGGAAGTCATGTTGTGGTTGTATAGGACATTGGTGAGACCTCTTCTGGAATACTGCGTCCAGTCTGGTCACCCTCATTCCACAGGTACACCACCCTCTGTGTGAAAAAGTTGCCCCTTAGATCACTTTTAAATTTTCCCCCTCTCACCTTAAAACTTATCTTTCTAGTTTTGGACTCGTCTATCGTTAGAAAATACCTTGACTCTTCACTTCGATAATACTGACCTTGATATAATTAAGCTGGAGAGGGTTGAGAATCGATTAACCTGTTTTTTTCTGGGAATGGAGGGATTGAGCTCTAAGCAGAGGCTCGGTAGGCTGGGACATTTTTCACTGGAGAGTATGAGATGAAGTGGTAACTTTACAGAGGTTTATAAAATAATGAGGGGTGTAGATAAGCTGAAGTGCTGTTGTATTTTCCCTAGAGTTGGGAATTCAAAACTGAGGGATATTTTAAGATGCGAGGTAAAAGGTTTACAAAAGTCATGAGAGGTAATTGTTTTAAACAGAAGCTGGCTTCTGTGTGGAATGAACTTCCAGAGGAAGTGGTGAAAGTAGGGATAGTTACAACGTTTAAAAGACATTTAGATCATTACGTGGATAAAACATGGATGGTGCTGTGAGCAGCTGTCCTCTCCCTCCCCATCTCTGAATGAATCCCTGTTGTTTTTCCCCCTCTGACAACGCATGTGCAGTGCCGAGGGGCGGCGAGCAGAGGGTGGCATTGCATCATTTTAAGCACCTCAGAGACTGCCAGACCTGCCCCACACAGAGACACACAGATACACACACAGCAATTGTTAGGACACGGCATAGATCTCATCTGGTAATTTAAACTAAACATAAATACATACTCAATTACCTCGTAAACTTTTAAAATATGAGTGACAGAGAACTCCCAACTTCTGCTGTTTAAATGAAAACGTCATTTTTTTTTTTCACTCGATAAGTGACCATTTTACATCAACTATTCACAAATCTGAGACCCCATTTATCTTAACCGTTTATTCCCTAATTCCAAGTCGATAACAATATACTCTTTCAATAAGATGCTTATTAAAATTTCATCAACTTAATTTCAAAACCACACAACAGCTATTGTTTTTGTCTCTTCTTCTGTGAGAAGATCTGCCTGGGTCATTTTTTTTCTTTTTACTGTGGATATGTTCCATAGGAAAAGGTACCTTTGATAGAGAGAGTTTCCTAATCTCTTGGATCTGTGTTGCTCTGTCGGCAATTTTCAAAATTCCTGCATTCTTAATATCCATACTGTGGGATTATCCCATTGCTTCGATTTTTGAAAAACAATAAATTAAAATTAGTTTTTTGGTTTTAGTATCCTATGGTATTATTTAAACTGATTAGATATGTTGTCCAAAGAGCAACCATCTCAGGGATCTATTTCACAGCCAAATTGGACATATTTTCAGTTGTCCTTGACCCTCTGGGTCTTCCATGCTCTCATTTACACAGGTGTTTGGAAGGTCTCAGTTCAGAACTGCTTTCCATCTCTCTTAAAGGTACATACACACTTTCAACTTCATTTCATGACTACCCTGATGTCAATACAGATACTTGGAGACAATCCGGATTTCTCTTGCTCTGTGGTTTGTCAATATTTCATTTACTCCGTCTGGTTTGTATAGGGAATTTTGTTGCTCCATTGACAGCATGTCATTATTGGACTCTGTCAGTGGAATATATCAGTATTTCACTTGCTCACACTCGTGAGTTGGGCAGGATTTCAGTTATTTCATGGGGACTGTGACACTATGACATTTTCAATGTTTGTAGATGGTACCGAAGCTGGAAGAATTTTAAAGTCTATGGAGGACCGTGTGGAATTCTAACAGTTCAGTGACACGTTGGTGTCGTGTTCAGGTGTATGGTAGATGGGGATCAGTGCAGAGCAGTGTGCGGCAATGCATTTTGGTAGGAAAGACAGTGAAAGACAATATAAAATAGGCTGTACTATTATAAAGGGGATGCAGGAACAGAGAGCGCAGGGTGTATATGAGCACAGATTATTTAAGATATCAGGACAAGTGGGGAGAGCAGTAACTATCACAGATTAGTTTCTGTATCTGAGCGTTTTACAGGACGAACTGCACGCGGGAGTCTAGGTGCTCCCTTCCTGGGAAGTGGTGGTGACGCTGTGTTGCGAGCCCACCCTCCTGCCCACCGAGACCATGGGGATTCAGTTTGTATCAGCTCGACACAAAAGGGAGATGGCATCAGGGCCACGGCTTCTAAGTTGTACCGGGGGGAAACGGAGCTGCCAGTGGGTTTAAAGTGCGAATTGCCCTTCACTGAACATTGCTCCTTACTCGGTTGGTGGGACGTGGAAGTTTCAGAATCTGCACATGACGTGTCCTGGTCCTCTCCAGCTCGTACCAGGGTCCTCCCCACATGGCGTGTGGAGGTGAGAGAACGGAATTGGGCACTCCACCACCCAGCTTGGCCTGTACTGTCCTATTCCAGGCTGTTTGTCCTGGAATGGGAGGAATGGAGGGAGGGGGTGAGGGTGGGAATGGGTGGTCCTGTTGTTAGTCCTGATGTAGGTGGGGATAAAGACAAATGGTGAGGTCTTCAGAGGGCGTCTGTCGACAGCGTTGTATCCATGCAGTTTAATTAATGTGGGGGGTAAAGTGGACGGGTGACAGAGAGAGAGAGACAGAGAGACAGAGGGACAGAGAGACAGTGACAGAGACAGAAACAGAGAGAGATTGGGAATGCCGCAGTGAAAGTGGTGGAGCATGAGCCTTGTTCGGGGGTCAGTGTTATACCAGTTATACAGTGAGTGTGAGGGAGCGGAGAGAATACGTTGACCCTTATCCTGACAGAGTGGAGAAGGTTATTGATGCTTGTCCTGTATTACTGGGCATTTCTTCAGACCGCAGACACTGCACTGAGCAGGGTGGGGAGCTCATACCATGCTCGGTGGGTCTGGTGGTGGTCCCTCCTCTGGGAAGAGAATGGTCCCCCTCTGTACTAGCCCAATCACCAGGACCTCCATGCCGCTGTCGACAAACCGTGGTGTAATTGCCCGTTATCTGCCATGCTCGCGGCAAACTGTACAGGGCAGCACCTAACAGAGAAGGCTCAACAGTGTGCCCAGTGGCCTTTTAAAAATGGCGCCAGTGTCAGGGATTTATATAGCTCCACATAGGAAGTATATTTTAACAATATTGTCTTTTTGTAGTTTTCATATTTTGTTATGTACAGAAAAGCTTCTTATCCTTGTATTTTGTGTTGAATAAACACATTTTATTATTGAGGAAAAAGGACCTGCTCCGATGAGACAGTCGTCATCTGAACCGTGTGTGTGTGTGTGTGTGTGTGTGTGTGTGTATTGGGGGTACAGTTATAGGGTTTAATTAGAAAAGCCGAATGAAAAGAGTGGGTAAAAATACAGAACTCAGTAGAGGTTATTAATATCTCGAGCACAGACACAAATAGGATCGAGCATCTGGAAATATTTAACATATCAAACTTCGAGCGGACTGCACAAATGAATGACAATGAGAAGAGGGAAGGTTAATGCAGGACTGAAGGGGTTACAGCTGAATGCAGACTGTATAAGAAATAAGGTAAATGAGTTTGTGACACAGAATTAAATCGGCAGGTGTGAAGCGATGGACATCACGGAGATGTGGCTGCAAGGGGATCTGAATATTTAAGGAAATTTATCCTATCGAAAAGGGAGGCAGATGGACAGAGGGAGTGGATTTGCATTGTTAGAAAGAAATGAAATTAAATCACTAGTAAGAAAGGACGTAAGGTCAGAATCTGCGTGGGTAGAATTGAGGAACCACAAAGGTAAGACAAGTACAGTTGAAGTCTTGTACATAGCTCCAAAAAGTAGTCAGGAGCTGGGGCACAAGATACAACAGGTGATATTAAAGGTGTGTAGGAAAGGCAAAGTACAGTAACCATGGGTGATTTCAGGATGCAGGGGAACTTGGGAACATTAGATTGGTAGTGCTTGGCAAGAAAAGGAATTTTAGGAATGTTTATGAGATGGCTTTTTGGCGCAACTACCTCCACCACCCTCACACCCACTGCCCCACACCACCCCCACCCTCAAGCTCACCCCACACATTCCACCACTCTCACACACATTGCCACACAACACTCCCACCATCACGCTCACCCCAATACACAAAACCAACCTCACACAACCAGCCCCACACCACCCCCAACGTCACGCTCACATCCGCAAATTCCACCACCAACAAACACACTGCCCCACACCAACCACACCATCACGCTCACACCAACACACACAACCTCCATCACACACACTGCACCACATCACCCACACCATCACGCTCACCCCAACACATTGCAACAACCATCACACACACTGCCCGACATGATCCACACCATCACGCTCACCCCCACACACTTCACTACCATCACACGCAATGCCCCACATCGCTCTCACCATCATGCACACGCCTACACACTCCACCACCATCTCACACACTGCCACACACCACCCCCACCATCACGATCACCACCACACATTCCTCCACCGTCAACACATTGCCCCACACCACCACGACCGTCGCGCTCACCCCATACACTCCAACACCAATGCACACACTGCACCACATCACCCTCACTGTCACGCTCACCCCCACACACTCCACCACCATCATACACTCATTTCCCTACACCACCCCCACAGTCACGCTCTTACCTCACACACTCCACCACCATTACACACACTGCCCTTCGCAACCCCCTAAATCACACTCCACCACCATCACTCGCACTGCCCCACGCCACATGCACCGTTATGTTCAACCCCACACACTCCACCACCATCACACGCACTGCCCCGCACAACCCCCATCGTCACGCTCCACACACTCCACCATTATCTCATACGCTTCCCCACAACTTCCTAACCATCACGCTCACTCCCACACAGACCATCACCCTCACACAACCTGCCACACACAACCCCCACAGACATGCTCACCTCCACACACTTCAGCACCATCCCACACGCTGCCCCATACCAGCCCACCATCACGCTCAACAAACACATAACACCACCATCACACACGTTTCCCCACACAACCCACACTATCACGCTCACCGCCACACACTCCAACAACCATCACACACTGTGCCACATCACCCCCACAGTCACGGTCACTTCCACACCCTCCACCAACATCTCATACAATGCCCCACACCACCCCAACCGTCAAGCTCACACCGACACACTCCACTACCATCACACACACTGTCGCACACGACCACGCTCACCCTCACATACGCCACCACCCTCACACACACTGCCACACACCATCCCCACCGTCAAGCTCACATGCATACACTCCACCACCATCACACACACTACCACACACCACCCCCACCGTCACGCTCTCTGCCACACCAACCACCACCATCAAACACACAGCCCCACACAACTCTGAACGGTATGCCCAACGCCCACACACTCCACCACCATCACACACACTGCCCCACACCACCCCACCGTCATGCTCAACCCTACGCTTTCCACCACCATCACACACACTGCCCGACACCACCACGACCGTCACGCTCACCCCATATACTCCACCACCACCATACACACTGCCTATCACCACCCTCACTGTCACGCTCAACCCCACACACTCCACCACCATTACACACACTGCCCTTCGCAACCCCCTGAAACACGCTCACCCCATCACACGCCACCACCATCTCATGCACTGCCCCACGCCACATGCACCGTTACGTTCAACCCCACACACTCCACCACCATCACACGCACTGCCCCGCACAACCCCCACCGTCACGCTCCACACACTCCACCATTATCTCATACGCTTCCCCACAACTTCCCAACCATCACGCTCACCCCCACACACACCACCAACATCACATACACTGCCCCACACCACCCCAACCGTCAAGCTCACACCAACACACTCCACCACCATCACACACACTGTCGCATACGATCACGCTCACACTGACATACGCCTCCACCCTCACACACACTGCCACACACCACCCCCACCATCAAGCTCACACGCATGCACTCCACCACCATCACACACACTGCCACACACCACCCCCACAGTCAAGCTCACCCACATACACTCCACCACCCTCACACACACTGCCCCACACTACAACCACAGTCACGCTCTCTGCCACACCAACCACCACCATCACACACAGAGCCCCACACCACTCTGAACGTCACGCCCAATGCCCACACACTCCACCACCATCAGACATACTGCCTCACACCACCCCCAGCATCTCGTTCAGCACCACACACTCCAGCAAAAGCACGCACACTGCCCCACACCACCCTCACCGTCACGCCTACCACCCCACACACTCCACCACCACCACACACACTGCCTATCACCACTTTCACTGTCACACCTACCATCCACACACTCCACCACTACCACGCACACTGCCCCACACCACCCTCACCGTCACGCCTACCACCCCACACACTCCACCACCAACACACACACTGCCTATCACCACTTTCACTGTCACACCTACCATCCACACACTCCACCACTACCACACACTCTGCCCCTCACCACCCTCACCATCACGCCTACCACCCACACACTCCACCGCCATCATTCACACACTGCCCCACACCACCCCACCATCATGCTCTCCCCCACACTTTCCACCACCATCACACACACTGCCCCACACCACCCGGCAGTCACATTCAACCCCACACACTCAACCACACTCACACACACTGCCGCACACCTCAACTACCGTCACGCTCACCCCCACACACACCGCCATCATCACACAACATGCCACGCACCAAACACCACCGTCACGCTCACCACCACATACACCACCACCATCACACAACATACCACGCACAAAACACCACCGTCACGCTCACCACCACCTACACCACCACTTTCACACACACTGCCCCAAACCACCCCTACAGTCACACTCTCCACCACCCTCACACATACTGCGCCACACCACCCTTACCGTCACTCTCTCCCCAACACACTCCACCACCATCAAAAAACCTGCCCCACACCATCCCCACCTTCAGGCTCACAGCTACACACTCCACCATCATCACACACATTGCACCACAAAACCCTCACCGTCACGCTCGCCCCAACACACTCCACCACCATCACACACACAGCCCCACACCTTGCCCATGGACACACTCAATCCCACACACTCCACCACCATCATACACACTTCCCCACATCACCCCCACAATCACGCTCATACCCCACACACTGCACCACAATTACACACATGCCCCTCACCAACCCCACTATCACGCATACCCACACACACTCCACCACCAACACACACTCTGTCCCACACCACCCTCACTGTCACACTCAAACCCACACACTCTGCCACCATTTCACACACTGGCCCACACCACCAACACCGTCAGGCTCAATTCCACACACGCCACCAACATCACACACTCTGCACCACCCCACCCCACCGTCACGCTCACCCTACAATTTCCAACACCATCACACACACTGCCGCACACCACCCTGCAGTCACACTCAATCCCACACACTCCACCACCCTCGCACACACTTCCACACACCACAACCACTGTCACGCTTACGCCCATACACACCACCACCATCGCACAACATGCCACGCACCAACCACCAGCGTCTCACTCTCCCCCACAGACTCCACCACCATCACACAAACTACCCCACACCATCCGCATCTTCATGCTCACAGCCATCATCACACACATTGCCCCACACCACCCTTACTGTCACAGTCACCCCCACAGACTTCACCACCATCAGACACACTGCACCACACCACCCTCACCGACACTCTCGCCCCCTCACACTCCACCACCATCACACGCACTGCCCCACACTAACCCCATGGTCACGTTCACCCACACACAGTCCACCACCATCACACACACTGTACCACACCACCATCACCATCGCGCTCTCCCCCACACACTCCACCAACATCACACTCACGTCCAACACCATCCCCACCGTCACGCAAACCCCCACACACTCCAAAACCATCATGCACACTGCTGCACACCACCCTCGCCATCACGCTCACTCCCACGGTCTCCACCACCATCACACACGCTGCCACACCACACCCATCATCACGCTCACCCCCACACACCCCACCACCATCACACACGCTGTCCCACACCACCCTCACCACCACGCTCACCCACACACACCACCAATTTCCCACACGTTCCCTTACCGTCACGTTCACTCTGCTGCACAGTCGCCCACCATCACTCACTCCACCGGACAATGCCCCACTGTCATGTTCCCTCACCCTGCACAAAGCCTCACCATCAGACTCTGGCAAAAACACTCACCCCACTGTATCGCTCACTCCCCCACACACAGCCCCACCCTGATTCTCTGACCTCGTGCACTCTGTCACCATCATGCTCACTCTCCCGAGCACTTCCCCACCATCATGCTCACTCGCCCACACTCTCCCATTATCCGGTTCACTCCCCTGTTCACGTCCCCATCGTCAATCTCACTTTCCCACAATCTCCCCAACCGTCAGTCTCTGTCCCCTACACATTCCCTCACCATCACGCTGACTCCATCGCACACTCCCCCATCATCACACTCACACGCCCACGCAGTTACCCTCCATCACACTCCATACACACCTTAAACTAATCTCCTGCCTGTGAACACCAACACAGTTGATCCCTTCTAAATGGCCTTTAATCCCATCCCCATTCTATTCCCTGAGTAACAACAGTATGTCCCACACAATGAGTTATGTATGTGACATCCTGTTGTACCCGTCTCAGCCACAGACTATGGCGCCACTCCAGGCTGTTACCCCCGAGTAACGACTCGTGTTCTAATACCCACCATGTCCCCGAGCAATTGCATTTTACCCAAGCTCTATCCTGTTGCCTGAGCAATGGCCTTACATGCCGTCCCAATCTCTATTCCCTAACATCGGCCTGAAGATCGACAACTCTCTTCTGTTCCCCCAGCACCGAAGGAATAGAGGCAAACAATAACATTGGGAGGTTATGATTGCAAGATGAAGAGAGATTGAATGAGACTGGGGAAGGCAAGGACAGTGGAATGAGTGTGTAAATGGGAAAAAGGAGAGAGAAATAGCAGCGCAGTGTGAGAGTGGGAGGGATATATGGAGGGAGAGTGACAAAGGTAGCAAGGTGAATTTTGCTAAGAGCCAAGTTGGAGTGGGAGACGCAGAGGTGAAAGTCAAGACAGAGGGAGTTAAACCCTGCTTCTGAGCACAGGTCGCGGTGTCCGCCCCTTTCCTGAGGACCCGGACTTGGGGCTGAGTCTGTCTCTCTCGAGCTCAGCTTCTCCAAGACAAAGACACACAACAACATCGGTCACTCTGCTGCTCGGCACGCTTTAATGAACATTTGTATTGTTTACAAATGGAAGCGCTGGATACAGTCATTGGGATGGTGCCTTTTCTCACTGGCCCCTGAGTTGTGAGAAGCATTTAAATTGTTCCCTGTAACCGCACTGTGGGATAAGGATGTAAAAACCAGCGCTACCCTCAGTCTGTTATCATAGCGACAGGCTGCTCCATCTCTGAAACACTGAACTGAAATGAGAAAATCCCGGATGGAATGCTTAATGAGGGAATTTGATTGATGGATGGATTTGGGTGAAGGGATATTTCAACACATTCATGAGCTGCTGCCTGAACTTAATCTGGGTCACGGCATAAATCACGGTGTTTGTGCAGCAACTGAGTAGCTGCAGCATGAAGCCCAATTCCTGCACAAAGCCATGGAGATACACAGAGTGATAGTAGACATGATACATCCGGTGCCATATAGAATACACCATAAGCGTTGACCATAACAGGATGAAATTGGCCGAGATCACAAACAGTAAAATGATGGATGTTTTTCGGTTTCTCATTTCAGTGTCAGACTGAGCGTCCCCATTGGTGTGAGTGCGGAGTCTCCTGCGGGCTCTGCTGGTCACTGAAATGTGTCTGATGGTGAGAACATTAAGCAGCAGAATCAGAAGAAATGGGACACACGGGGTTAGAATGTGGTGGAGGAAATCGATTGCGACCCAGACACTGGAGTAACGAACAGCGAATGTTACCTCACAAAACCAGGGATTGTTCCTCAGGTAATACTGAGCTGTGAGCATAAAATACCTGGAAATGTTCTTTAAACAGCTCAGCACAGTCACTGCTCCCAGAACCACAGCCGCCGTTTTCTCACGGTAATATTTACTTTTCAGCTTCTGGCAACAAATGGCTACAAACCGATCAAAGGTGAAAGTGACGGTCAACCAGACAGAGCAGTCAATGGCTGCATAAAGCAGGACGGCGTGGATATTACACACGGGGAAGGAGTACAGGAAATAAAACTGTCCCTGATAAACAATGGGAATGTGTCTCAGTATGAGGTCGAGGATAATGACCAGGAGATCCGCCGCTGCCATGGCCCCCAGGTAACGTCTGACACATGGAGACAATCCACAATCTTTATAAAGCAGGACGTAGATGGTCACTACGTTAACTATGAGGAAGGAAAACAAACCCATTATCCATCAGCCTGGAGGCAAAGGGACCCGTTTGATCGGGGACACAGTGAGATATTCAAATATGTCCCTGTATTCAGGGATTTATTAAACTAATTGGAGCTGGAATAATAAACGGCAATTTCTGAATTCCTGACAGAAAATGTGACATAAATCACAGGAAACCCTCCCTCCCCAAACACACAGAGACACATCCATAGGACAGATGGTTTACAGGACATTCCCGCACACTCGTTCACTCGAGAGCAGACACAGGTCACTCCGTCCCAATTCCGATACTCAAATGTCTGAACAACGGAGACAAGTGTGATAAATACCTTCTTAATCACACTATCTATATGAGATGCAAATTTTAAAGAATTACACCTGACGGCCTAGGTCTCTGCCCTACAACACTGCCAAAGACCCTACATTTAATTGTTTGGTCCTGCTCTAGTTTGATTTACCAAATCCAATTCCTCGCATTAACCCAAACTAAGCTCCATCTGCCACCCCTCAGCCCACTGTATGATATTACTGTCACCTCGTCCTCCCACTTCAATTTTGAAATGCCCATCCCTCTCCAGGATGCCTGCACAGTCCGGCCTTGATTTTCACAAAGACCCTGAGATTTGTTTGCCTTGTGTGTTTAGGGGGAAGAGGGACAGTTTGCAGACACAGTCAGTGGGGAGGAGAGGCTGGACTGTAATCAGCGGCCTGGTATCATTTCATGGTTTTAAGAACATGGCAGTCGCACGTTAGAGGTGGGTAATAATGATCGGTGTTTTAGGACCAGAAATTAAGCTCTTCCTTCATCTCTGGTGTTCAGTAATAAAAATCCATTTGTGACCCTTCATTGGGCAGAGTGTGTTTGCAGGATTTCTTTCCCTAATATTGCAGTCTACAGATAATAACGATTAAAGACGTTCATAGTTAATTCCGATAGTATAGCACGTACGTTTAATATCCTACAGTTGAGACAAATACCTTGCATTTGTTTAAGAATACAGAGCGTTTTTGTAGTTCAGTAATGGTAAACTGATTACAGAAAATCCACACCGAGCTGAAAGCGGGCACTAGAATATGGCCCAAAATCTGGGTATGGTCGTGGACCGGGTAGTGTCCCTCTCTCTGAGCCATTGCTCTGGATTTGATTCCGATTCCTGAACTTGTGTGGTAGTGGTCCTAACTCTGGACTAGAAGGCCTGGATTCATGTCCTGCCTGTTGCAGATGGATGTCACAGTAGGTCCGAACAGTTGATGAACAAACACACAGGAGAATACTGTTACAGCTTTATGGGTATTGCTGAGTGGTGCTAGTGTTCCTGCCTCCGAGCACAAAGGTCTAGGTGTAAAGCCCACAGAAGTGTCTCATGATACATCTGAACAAACTGATTAAAATGTATTTATAATTGTGACTTGATGCAGAAGGAAGAGGTGTCAGTATGGCATTTCAGAATTTAGGCCCAGGATGACTGATATTACAGCCCTTCGTGTTGATTGGGATCACATTTCGCAGCAGTAAAGGTTTATAAAAACAGAACGGTCATGGATCGGGTGAGTAGTCATGGTTTTTTCCTCAGGTTAGAGGCATCCAAAAATAGAGGGCATTGGGAGAAAGTGAGAGGGGAAAGGCATTGCTGAGTCTCAGCGCCACATTTTCATGCAGAGGATGGTGTGTGTATGGAATGAGCTGCTATAGGAAGTGGTGGAGGCTGGTACAAATACAGCATCTAAAAGGCATCTGGATGCTGACAGACCAGCCGAACTTTTCCAGCAATTCTGTATTGCTTTAAAAACTGCTTTCATTTTAACACAGGTATTCTGAAGAAAGAAAACATGTCATTTTTTAATGACGCCGGTCTATGTTAACATATTTCAAATCGACCGAGACAATTTTCTGCTCAGGGTATGGCTCCGTGCATGACAGCAGCAATAATGCACCTACATGGAAGAGGGAATGTGATGGAGACATAGTTTGGACAATGTACAAGGAGATCTCACATGATCCAGTTTGGGAGAGGATCGCATTATTGTGTGATTCAGCTCAGAGAGGGAGAAAATGTAATCTGCCTGAGAAGGAATGGCCTATTGCACTCTCTCTCCTTCATTGTTCCTCATCACAGCAATGTGTTCAAGCTAAAAGAAAATCGACAGTCATCGTTACCAATCTTATTTTTGTAGAATCCCTTCAGTGTTGAAACAGGTCCTATAGCCCAATAAGTCCATACCAACCTTCCTAACCCATTCTCCTATATTTGCCCGTGACTACTGCACCTAACCTAGAAATTCCTGAACACGACAGACAATTTAGTATAATCAATCCACCTAACCTACACAGTTTGTTGTAGGAAACTGGACCACCCATTAGAAGCTCACACAGAAAAGTGGAGCATGTGCAAATTCCACATAGACTGTCTGGAATCGAACCCAGTCCCTGGTGCTGTGAGGCAGCAGTGCTCACCACTGTGCTACGCTTTTGATGATTCCTGACCAGAATTCATTGGAATCTCCTCACTTCCTAAAGCAATGGGAATCCAGCCAAATCCAAACACTCCCAGGTTGAAATCCCATTGCTAGCAGCTGTGTGAGTACAATATCTTCAGAAGCAGAATAATGTTTAGGACCATCTCGAAATTTGTCATGAGTTATAATAATATCTGGACAAAGATCTTTCAAGTTAAAATTGCAGAGAGAGAATGTGTGTGCGCGCGTGTGTGTGTTTGTGTGCGTGCACATCTGTGTGTGTCTGTGTGTGCGCGTGTGTGTGCGTGTGTGTCTGTGTGAGTGCGTGTGTGTGGCGTGTGTGTGCGTCTGTGTGTGTGTCTGTGTGCGTGTGTGTGTGTGCATCTCTGTGTGTGTGCATCTCTGTGTGTGTGCGTGCGCGTACACATGTGTGTGTGTGTGTGTGTGTGTGTGTCAGTGTTTTTAGAAAAGAAAATATTGATTATATACTTGCAATACCCAAACAGTTTGACATTCATCTTTCCATCATAGTTTGAGTAACATTGCTCTGGATCATAAACGTGCTATTTTAGCAGATTAAAGAAACTAGCCTGACATGTGTACTAAAACTGACGCAGTCACAGTCTGAGACCGATATCTTCGGCCATATCACAAACCTGATTACATTTAACATTTGTTGCGAGCAGTAAAGGAATGGGACGAGAACAGGAAACAGTGAACCAAAAAGCCAGGGAACTATACACCGGTGAGCCTGATGTCAGTGGTGGGTAAGTTGTTGGAGGAGATTCTGAGGGATAGGATTGATTTACATTTCGGAAGGCAAGGGCCGATGGGGGGAGACAACGTGTCTTTCTGCATGGGAAATCATGTCTCATTAATTTGGTTGAGTTTTTTGAAGAGGTGACAAAGAAGACTGATGAAGCCAGTTTGGTAGACATTGTCGATATGGACTTGAGCAAGGTGTTCATTTAAAGAACAAAGAGCAAAGAAAATTTACAGCCCAGGAACAGGCAATTCGACCTCATAGCCTGAGACGAACCAAATGTACTGTCTAAATCTGGCGGTCAATTCCTAAGCATCTGTAACCCTCTGCACCCCACCTACACATGCATCTGTCAAGACACAACTTAAATGAATCTGACATGTCTGCCTCTAACACCTCTGCTAGCAACGTGTTCTAAACGCCACCACCCTCTGTGTGAAGTACTTACCTCGTGTATCCCCTTAAACATTCCGCATCTCACCTTGAAAGCACGACCTCTTGTTATTGAATCCTTCACCCTGGGAAAAAGCTTGCATCTGTCCACCCTGTCAATACCTTTCATGATGTTGCACACCTCAATCAGGTCCCCCCTCAATCTCCTTTTTTCTAGTGAAAATAACATACACAGCCTCTCTTCATAGCTAGTACTTCATTCTGATTTGTAGACAGATTATAAAGTTTCAGTCACATGGGATACAGAAGAAGCTAGTCACAATTCGCTTGAAGGAAGAGGGGTATTTTTTCAGACTGGAGGCTTGTGAGCAGTAGTGTGCTGCAAGAATCAGTATGAAGTTCACTGCATTGCATCATTTATGTAAAGGTTTTGGATGTGAATATTGGGGCCATTGTTCGTAAGTTTACAGATTACATCAGAAAGGTGGTGTAGAAGATTATCTCAGAGTACAACGAAACCACAATTAGATGGGACAAAGTGGCAAGGAGTGACAGATGAAGTTTAATTAGATAAATAAGAGGTTTTTCATTTTGGGAAGGGTAATCAGGGCAGAAATTATACACTTAATGGTAAGGTCCTGGGGAATGTTGTGAAACAAAGGGACATACATCTGCAGGCACATTGTTCCTTGAAAGTGGAATCGCGGGTAGGTAGAGTGGTGCAGAACACATTTGGCACATTTGCCTTAATCAGTCAGAGCACTTAGTAGAGGAGTGTGGTGGCATGTTGTGTCTGTACAGGATGTTGATGAGGCCACTTTAACAATACTGCGTATAACTCTGTTGTCTGCACATAAGATTTACACATAATTTCCCAGGATTGGAGGATTGAGTTTTTGAGAGAGGTTGATTAGGTTGAGGTGTTTCCCCCTGGAGTGTCAGAGGTTGCGGGGTGACATTACAGAGGTTTATAAAACCATCAGGGGCATGGATATTCTGAACAGCCGTGCTCTGGTCCCAAGGGGAGGGGGTTGTCCAGAACAAGAGGGCCTAGGTTGAAGGCTAAATCGCAAATGATTTAGAAGGAACCTGAAGATAAATGTTTGACACAGAGAGTGGTATGGGTACAGAAAGTGCTGCCAGAGGAAGTGCTGAAGGTGGTCACAGTCGTACATTTAAAAGTATCTGAGAGGACGGATATTGGCCGAATGCTGGCAAATGGGACAAGGTCAGATTTGATATCTGATCGGAATGAACAGATTGGACTACCGGGACTGTTTCTGTTCTGCATGACTCTCTGATTCTAAAAGAGGGATGATGAAAAATTCTGAAAGGATCTTTCAAGTTGGAATTCTCTTCACTGGAAGTTTATCATGCCTCTGTGTTCACATTGATTGAAAGCTGAGTTAGTTAAATATTTGACAGAGAACTGAGTCATACATAATGGAAGGCAGACAGGAACGTGTAGCTGAGACCCTAACCTGATCCGCCATAATCTTACTGCCTGGTGGAGAAGGCTCAAAGTATATTATGTCCCACTCTTGCTCCTCAGTCCCATGTTTCCGGGTTCCATTCAGCCGCTTGAACCTGCTGGACAGGAACAGTTGGAGGCCACTTACTCCTGTAAACTGGTGCACAGAAACAGAGGAGACCATTCAGCCTCTTAAGACTGTTACACACGCATTGAAGTGATTTGGGAAATGTAATTGGGACACCCAGGCACAAGTATGAAATAGGCCCCTTATCTCTCTTCACAGAGCTTCCCCAATCTGCAACTTGTGCTTCCTTTGTTGGTCATGTTGTAGACCCAGTTTCACTGTGAATACAGCCCACATACCTCACCAGGCAATGGCTCACAAAATTAAAATGAACCCAAGGCCTCTTCAGCTGTTTACTCAATTGGTCTGAAGTAGCCAGCTTTGTAACAATTGATCAATCTCTCTCCTTAAAATAATCCAGGACAAATTAACCTCTTAAAGCTGCAGCATCATCACACTTGTCAGCACATCGAGCTGTTATACAGGAACCAGGGGTAACACAATCAGGGTCTTGGCCCTGTACAACTGGACGAGGAAGAAGCCAGTCCGTCCGTTGATTCACTGACACAGCAATAGAATGAGGCCATTCAGCCCCTTCAATTTCTTACACAGGAACAAAAGGAAGCCATTCAATCCCTTGAACCCCTTATACAGGAACAGGAGGAGGCCATTCCCCCTTAACGCTCTTACACAGGGACAGAATGAGATAGTTGATGCTGATTCCTGCTGAACGGCTTATGCCCGAAACATCAATTCTCCTGTTCATCGGATGCTGCCTTACCTGCTGTACTTTTCCAGCAATGCGTTCTCTACTCTGATATCCAGAATCGGCAGTCCTCACTCTCTCCTGATTGATGCTCTAACACGATGAACCAGTGGAACAGATGCTGCACAGACAGATTGCTCCACGTTGTGCCTCATAGCGTGCACAGGAACATCAGATGGATGGGATTTTGGGATGAGTTCGAAACATATTTGTTTCTGCAAGTTTCAATGCGAGAGTGTCAGCAGCAGATTGTTGTCATCATTAAGTCTGTATTTCACAGTGCACGGTCCAAACAGCAGATGAGTTAAGCCAGTGAGTAGTTAAAGTTAATAATGGTCAGGGCATGGTGTCAGGAATCAGCTTATGGTCAAAGGGATCACTAAAGTTGTGATTCATCCCTGTCAAACAACACCTGCATGTTTCACCTCCCCCCCACCCCCCCCCACCCCGCCCCAAGCCACTCATCGCGCTGATTTGGAAATATACTACTGTTCCTTCACAGTCGTTGTTTCAAAATACTGGAATTCACTCCCTCCTGGCATTGTGGGTCAACCAACAGCAAGTGGACTGCAGCGATTCAACAAGGCAGCTCACTCTCACCTTTTCAAGGGCAAATAGAGGTGGGCTATCAATGCTGGCCAGCCAGCAACACCCAAGCCCCAAAAATGAATGAAAAAAACAATGTTGGCCAGGGATAGGATAGAAACGCTGTGAGGAAATGGAGTTCGTTAACACAGTAGAGGACAATGACTTCCACTATCCTAATATTTAAATAACAAGGGCAGAGAGACAATAGTTCACAACTGAAAGTGAGTAGGTCAACACAGAGACCCATGAGTAATGCAGTCAGATGCAAGGACGGAGACACGAATTGAACTGGATTCAAAGTATCACCAGGAACACTATTGGTGTCAAGAAGTGTAGACTATATGAAGGAACAGAAATTCAGTCGTTACTGGTTTATAGAGAAAATATCTTGACAATGAGACTTACCAGGAACACCAATGATAGACAGCAGACGATAATAAATATATTGAATAATGCGAAGAGCGCAATAGATCCACCATGATAATGACCAGCGATCATAATATGCAGAAAGATACCAAACAGAATTGGATAAACCCCTGTCCGTTGTTGGAACATTCCAGTCTCACGTTCTCAGTTTCGGATCCATTGTTGGAACATTCCAGTCTAACGTTCTCAGATTCTGATCCATTATTGGAACATTCCAGTCTAATGTTCTCAAATCCTGATTTCCCTTGCCAATCTCTCTGGAGCCATTGATCCCTGTTAGTGCTGTCGGTGATGCTCCCACTCATACTGTGGAATAACATGTTGACGGAGGCCATTTATCAGTAAAAGATAGAAACCCTATACTGGAATAATTACAATCCATGGAGAATGACATTAATCACAGTCACTGAACAAACAGGCTCAGTTAACCCCTTCCTTACATCACCATAATAAAAGGGAATATTTACTCAGACTGGATGGAATGGATAAGGGTACTGACGGACCGACTATAAATCTTTCAATCATTCTTTTTAACATTTCCTTGTATCAGGGAGAATTTCCAGAGCTGTGCAAGGCTGTATAAGTTCAACTCTGTTTATAATAGGAGACTGGGATAAAATAACTGACCAGCTGCTTAAAATCAACAAGGTAAAAACAATGACTGCAGATGCTGAAACCAAATACTGGATTAGTGGTGCTGGAAGAGCACAGCAGTTCAGGCAGCATCCAACGAGCAGCGAAATCAACGTTTCTGGCAAAAGCCCTTCATCAGGAATAAAGGCAGTGAGCCTGAAGCATGGAGAGATAAGCTAGAGGAGGGTGGGGGCTCCATGGAGAATTCACCACAAAGGTTTACAGGAAAGCCACACACACAGACCAAGTCCTGAACTACGAAAGCAACCACCCCAACATACAGAAAAGAAGTTGCATCAAGACACTGTGCAAAAGGGCCACAACACACTGCAGTACAGCAGAACTGCAAAAAAAGGAACTCGAACACGTATACAATGTATTCACCAAAAACGGATACCCCCGCAATTTCATCAACAGATGCCTAAGGGAAAAACAACGGAATAAGGACATGCCACAACCCAAAGGACTAACAACACTACCATACATCAAAAACATCTCTGAACTGACAGCCAGATTACTGCGACCACTAGAACTCATAACAGCACACAAACCTACAGCCACTCTCAGACAACAACTCACCGGGAAGAAGGACCCGATACCCAGCATGAGCAAAACCAATGTCGTGTACAAAATCCCAAGCAAGGACTGCACAAAACACTACATCGGAAAAACAGGAAGACAGCTAACAATCCGCATCCTTGAACACCAACTCGCCACGAAACGACGCGACCAGCTATCCTTAGTACCAACAAACTCAAATGACAAGCAACATGAGTTCGACTGGGACAACACTAATATTCTTGGACAAGCCAAACAGAGAACAGCCAGGCAATTCCGAGAGGCATGGCACTCATCCACAGAATTAATCAATCAGCACATCGATCTTGACCCAATATACCGGCCACTGCAGCGGACAGCTGGAACTGATAACCGGAAGTGGCAGATCCAAATCACTTTTAATGCCGGAGGAAACATCACAGAAGCGCTTCACAGAAAGCTCCCAAGCACTGAGGATGTCACCTAGACAGGGGACGAATCGTCTGCAACACAAATTCCCAGCTTGGTGAACAAAACCACAACTATATTTGAGGTGAGTACCTTTCATCTGTTAAACAATGTAATTCTTTTAACTGTGTAAGTCAGTAAAAGTGAACCAAATTTTAATGAATCCACAACGAGCTGAAAGCTGACATTTAAAATTGACCCAAAATCTGGGCATGGTTTAATTCTTGTGAAGTGGGTAACGCCCATGACTCTGAGCCAGAGATCTGGGTTAGATTCCAATACCTGAACTTGCGTGGTAGTGCCTTTCACTCTGGACCAGAAGGTCTAGATTCAGGTCCTGCCTGTCAAGGAGGTATGTCACAGGATTTCAAAACATTCTGTTGAACAAACACACAGGATTATAATGTTGCAGCTTTCAGGATTGTTGCCAAATGGTTGTAGTATCCCTATCTCTGAGCACAAAAGTCTAGATTCAAATCCCATAGAGATGTTTCAAAATGTGGCTGAACAAGTTGATTAAAATGGTTTTAGAACAGTGATTTGATGCAGAAGGAAAAGGTGTCAGTCTTGAATTTCAAAACTTAGGCCTGGGATGATTGAAAACACAGCCATTCGTGTTGATTGGAGTCACATTTGCACATTCTCGTGGTTTATAAAATCATGAGGACCATGGATAGTGTGAATATTCTGGGTCTTTGTCCCAGGGTAGCGAAGTCCACAATTAGAGGACGTTGATTTAAGGTTCGATCGACAGAGGGTGGTGCATGTATGCAATGAGCTGCTAGAGGAACTGGTGGAGGCCGGTAAAATTACAGCATTTAAAAGGCATCTAGAATTGGACATGAATTAGAAGGGTTTAGAAGGATATGGAACGACTGGTGAAAAATGAAATAAAGTTAATTTGCAACATCTGGTTGGCACGAATGAGTTTGACCAAACGGTGTGCTGTACAACTCTATGATTCATTGATGCAATTAATTATGATCTCTTTATAATCTTATGTGAAATTCTTCACCTTCCACGATATAACTAATCTTGATGTCATGCATAAACGTGCTCACGATACCTTCTATTATTTACATCTAACTCATTGATATAAATGACAACCAAAAGTGGATCCATCACCAGTCCATGTGGAGCACCGCTGGTCACAAGCCTCCAGTCCAAATGACAACTCTCCTCGATTTCACTCTGTCTCCTGCCAATAAGTAGAAACACACACACATTTACACACACACATACAGAGACACAGACACAGTTCTGTCTTTAAGGCAGAGATAGATATGATTTGATTGATAAGTGGATCAAGCGTTACAGAGGGAAGATGGGAGAATTTTGTTGCGAACATGACAGCCATGATCGTACAGCTGATCAGACTCGATGAACCAAACTCTCCAGTTCTGCACCAATTTCGTACGCTTTGTGGTTTATGCTATCGGAAATATCTGCTTAAGAGAGCAGTGAGGCTGGGTTTGATAAATACTTTATTGAACAGAGTAAATGGGAATGTGGGATAGGTTCGAGGAGCTGAATGGTCAATTTCTTTCCTATTCGTTGTGCCCTCATGTCTCAAAAAAGAGAACCTGACTTGCTGCGAAGTTCATACAGTTTTAAATTTAGAGATTCCCCCATTTAAGATTGAGATAAGGATGTTTACATCTCCTTAGGGTTGTTCTCTCTGTGCTATTCACATCCCCAGGGAATAGTGAAGACTGGACCATTGAACATATTCAAGGCTGATCTTGACTGACCTTTGTTGGACCGGGAGGCAGTGTTTATTGGCAAGAGAGAGGAAAAGAGTTTTCAGCCGCAAGCAGACCAGCCATAATCTTTATAAACTGATAGGCCAGCTGGAGCTCCTATCTCATATGTTGTTCTCTCACTGCACCCCTTGACCCTGTTACAGAGGGAGAGGAAGACCTCACTCAGCCAATCAGTATCGCTGCAATGAGGTCGTAGGAGCCCATTCTGCAACTTTAATGAGATACATAGAAATAGAATGAAGGATTCAGTCATAGTATTATAGTGATATACATCAGGGGAAAAGACTCTTTGGTCCAACTCATCTGTGCCTACCAGATATCCTACAGTAATTTAGTCTCATTTGCCAGCATTTCGCCCACATCCCTCTGAATCATTACTTTCTATATACCCATCTGGATGACGTTAAATATTGTAAGCACACCAGCCTCCATCAATTCCTCTGGCAGCTCATTCCATACACATACTATACTCTGTGTGAACAAGTTGCCCCTTCGGTCCATTTGATATCTATCCCCTCTCACTTTAAAGCTATGCCGTCTAGGTCTGGACTCCCTTACCCTAGGGACAATACCTTGCCTATTTACCCTGTCCATGCCCCTCGTGATTGTATAAACTTCTATTAGGTCACCTCACAAATAGTTTATTTTAATATGTAGTGACGACGACAATTTTCAGCACACCACCAACCGCCAAAAATAAAATTAATGATTAAGATTATTGGTTGTGATGATTAGGGGACGAATGTTAATCAATCTAATAGGAAATATCCCCTCTTCCTCAATGTCTGTCTGGTGACAATTGAGCACATGACTGCTATTGCAGAATAATTCCATTGCTGCATCTGAAAGACCATCTTTTTGTCCAGGTAGCGATTCCCCCAAATTTTAGTCAATATTCTGTGCTCATTTTCAAACTCCCAGGGATCAGGTTCATTGAGGGTACGAACTCTACCTGATCATCTGACAACAAATGGCCTGAAGGAGGATCACTGAAATCAGAAACAATTCGACACTCAGCTACACAGCACAGCAGGAGGCCATGCAACCTTTCTGGGCAGGTACACAGGAACAGGGAAGCCCTGGTCAACTACCAAGAAATACAAAATAGAGAGAATTACTTATTTTCCGGTTGGAAAGCTGCAACTAGTGGAATTCCTCAGGAATCAGTGTGGGGTCATCAACAGATTGAAATCTAGATTATTGATTTGGATGAAGGGGCTGAATGGACTTGAGCTCAATTTGCTCAGACACCAGAATAGTCATTCCATAAGATGTCAAGTGGTGAGACGGTGTCTGCAATGGGATACAGACAGGGGAGGGCTGTGAGCAAACCTTTAGGAAAAAGAAATGCACCAAGTCGGTGACGGGAAGTTTATGTTTTGGGGGAAGCATAAACCCACCAACACTCTCAAACAAAAACTAACAAACTTAAAAGACCCATTACATTCCATGGACAAAACCAACGTCGTCTACAAAATTCCATACAAGAGCTGTCAGAAACACTACGTAGGACAAACAGGAAGAAAGCTTGCCACCAGGATACATGAACACCAGCTAGTCACAAAAAGACGCGACCCTCTGTCTCTCGTAGCCCTACACACGGAGAGAAAGTAATACCATTTCCACGGGGACAACACATCTATCCTGGGACAGGCTAAGCAAAGACATGCCAGAGAACTCCTAGAGGCCTGGCACTCCAACCACAACGTCATAAACAAACACATAGATATCGGTACCATATATCGACCCCTCAGAAAACGAACAGGAAATGACATCACCACAAACCCCAGGAACACCATCCAGGACAAACATCTAAATAGAAAGCAGGAGACAACAGCTTCGCTTCACTTGGAGGTCGACACTGATGATGTTACCTAGCCAGGTAATGAAACGTTTGGATAACAAACATACAGCTCAGCGAGCAAACCTACACCCCTTAAAATAACATAAACTATGTAAATGGAGGCAGAATGCAGAACTAGGTGCTCCAAAGGGATTCCTGTGTGCTGGGACGTAAATCACATCATGTTAGTCTGTAGATGCAGCATGTGATTTGGAAAATAAATGCAATGATACTCTTGCAAAGAGTATTGGGTCTGATCTTAAGGAAGTTTTTCTGCATCTGTGCAAGCCGTTGTTGAGACGACATCTGATGTAGTGTGTGTGGTTATAATTCCACTGAAGCGAAAAACAAAGCGTTTTGAAACTTTTCAAAGATGTTTCTCTTTACTCATTCTTGGGATGAAGGCATTATGTTATGTATGATTAGATGTTTAGGCCTGAGAATGAGAAATGTTCTTATCGAGCATATAAGATTTTAAGCTGGTGAAAACTGATGAACATTTCATCTTGTATGGGAGAACAGACTGGGAAAGTAGTTTAAGACGAAGATGTATTAATTTAAATACAGATATTATGAAGATATTATAAGTTGTATTTTAAAAGTATACCGGAACATGTAAACACATCTTCAAATTTAATGGGGCTATTTGTTATTAAAGTATTGGCTCTGCATATGACAGCAGCAACGATGTACCTACATGGAGAAGGGAATATCAATGGAGTCGTACAGTTCAAAAACTGTCCAAAGAGACTTCATTTGGACCAGTTTGGGGCAGGACAATGTTATTGCGTTATTCAACTAGAGAGGCAGGAAATGTATTCTTCCTGAGAGGGAACAGCCTGTTGCTCCCTCCCTCTCCGTGTTCCTCTTCCCAGCAATGTGTGTGAACTGAAAACTCCTCAGTCATCTTTTCCACTCATGGAGGATTCCTGTTGAGGATTCACTGGATTTGCCCCACTGCCTGAAGTAAAGGGAATTCAGAAAAATCACCTATTCCAGGAAGTGATCCCATTTCCAGGAGTTTGTAAGAACAGAATAGCTCCATAAGCTGAATGATACTTGGAACAATCACTAATGCTTCCTTTCATCATGAGTTCAAATAATATTTGGGCACAGGTCTTCTCATATAACGCTCTGCCGAGATTTTGTTGTTCTGTTGGTCATAAAACGTGTGCATGTGTCAGTACTTTTAGAAAGAGAAACATTGGTGCTCAGATTTGTAATATCCAACCTGTTTGTCATGTTGCTTTCCAACGTAATTTGAGTAACTTTGTTTGGGTGATAATTTTTTTAATTTTAGCAGATTAAAGAATCCTGCCTAAGTTGTTCCTATACCTTACCCAGTCAGAGACCTATATTGTTGGTCAAACCACCCAATCTGGTTACATTAGTATTTGCAGTGAGCAATAGAAGCATGCGACGAGGGAAGTGAATAGTGACCTGAAGGATAGCTCGATGAGCCTGATGTAAATAGTGTGCACGTTGTTGGAGAGGATTGTGAGGGAAAGTATTTACATGCAATTGCAGATACAACTACTGATTAGGTATGGTCAATATGGTTTTGTGCATGGGAAATCATTTCTAACAAAATTGATTGCGTTTTTTGGAGAGGTGACAAATAAGTTTAATGAAGGTAATGTTGTAGACGCTGTCCATACAGTGTTCAGCAAGGCATTCGACAGGATTCTGCATGGCAGACAAATTTCTATGTTTAGATCATAAATGAATCCAAGGTAAGCTAGCCAATACACTGCAAAATTAGAGTGAAGGTAGGAGTCAGAGGTTGATAGAGGACTGTTTTTCAGACTGGAATCCTGTGACCAGTCGTGTAACACAAGGTGCTGAGTCCACTGCTTTTGTAATTTATATAAATGAATTCGATGTGAATATTTGCCTGTTTATTATGTTGACAGATCACATCAAAATTGGAGGTGCAGTGGCCAGCAAGATTTACCTTGGAGTTCAATGGGACCTTGAACAGATGGGGCAATGGGCCAAGGAGTGAAAGATGGAGTTAAATTTATTTCAATGTGAAGTACTGCATTTTGGAAAGGAAAGATACTGCAGGACATATTAATGGTAGGGTCCAGGGGAGTGTTGTTGAACAAAAGATTGCAGGATCATTGTTCCTTAAAAGTGGAGTCGCAGGTAGACACGGTGGTGAAGAAAGAGTTTGGTGTGTTTGTCTTTATTGGTCAGTACGTTGAGTATGCAAACTGAGAGATCATATAGCAACTGGGCAGGATGTTAGTGAGGTGACATTTAGAATATGGTGTCTAATTTGGTTTTCATTGATATAGGAAGGATGTTGTTAAACTTGAGAGGATGCAGAATTGATTTACAAGGATATTGCCGGGCATGGAGGAATTGAGCTACAGGGAGAGGCTGAACAGATTGGGGATTGTTTACTCTGGAACATCGGAGGCTGAGGCGTAACATTAAAGAGGTTTATAAAATCATAAGGAACATGGATAAGCTGAATATCCAAGGTCTTTTTCCCAGAATCAGTGAGTCCAAAACTATCGGACAAAGGTGAGAGAAGAAAGACATTAAAGGGACAAAATGTTCATGCACACTGTTGTTTTGTGTATGGAATGAGCTGTCAGAGAAAGTGATGCAAGCTGCTAAAGTTACAACATTTCAAAGGTATCTGGATGCGCATATTAATATTAAGGATTTAGAAGGATATGGGCCTAATGTTGGCAAATCAGTTGAGATCAGATTAGGGTGTCCACTTTATGTGGATAGGGCTCCCTGCTATACGACACTGTAAGAGAGATGAGGAGCAATTCTAAAAGGGCCATTTGAGTGGGAATTCTCTTCATCAGAGATATGTGTTCTCTCTTTGTTCACATTTATTCAAACTGAATTCATTAAATATTTGACAGACATTGAATCATGGATAATGGGATATAGACAGGAAAATGGGGCTGAGACCACAACCTGATCATCCACAAACATAGTGCCTGTTGGAGAAGGTTCATCGTGTCGAACGACCTAATCTTGCTCCTGAGTGGGATGTTCCATTGTTCCATTCAGCCCCACCAACCTGCAAGACAGGAGCAGTTGGAGGCCACTTACTGCTATAACCTGGTGCACAGAAACAGGGAAGACCATTCAGAGATCTTTCAGTGATCTAGCTCCCTTGAATCTCTGGAATAGAGAATTCCTGCCATTCATTACCCTCTGTTTGAAGAAATCATTGTCTGTCATACACGATCATCTCCTGATATAAGCGATAGAGGTGAACACAAGGGCTTAGCTCAGAGTGACAGACCCTGATATCAAGGCAGTTTTTAACTGAGGATGACATCAAAAAGCCTGAGAAAAATCGCACTTGACGAGAATCTATTGCAAACTCTCCAGAGTTTGGAGTCGTTCCCAACCCAAGGGAAGATGTTTATCATCATAAAGCATCAATCATCTCAGTTGTGGGATATAATTGCATGAGATCCTCGGGGTTGCTCCCTCAGTCCAGGCATCTCTAGTTTGTCAGTGGGGAATCCCTGCAGTGTAGAAGCAGGCCTCTCAGCCCATTGAGTTCACACCAAACAGAAGTGGGGATATTCACTCTAGGTTACACAATGTTCAGAACATTTCGTCATCCCTCAGGTCCTAAAGTAGTCTGTGTCCATGCGCAACAAAAAACCTGGACAGCATTCAAGTTAATGTGTCGGCAACATTCATGGAACAGAGCTGCCAGACACTGCACATTTCCACAGTAAACGAAGGAGTTAATTCCGCACCTCAGTTTGATGAGATTAGATTACTTACAGTGTGGAAACGGGCCCTTCGGCCCAACAAGTCCACACCGACCCGCCGAAGAGCAACCCACCCATTCCTCTATATTTACCCCTTAGCTAACATTACAGGCAATTTAGCATGGCCAATTCACCTGACCTGCACATCGTTGGGCTGTGGGAGGAAACCGGAGCACCCAGAAGAAACCCATGCAGACACGGGGAGAATGTGTAAAGTCCACACAGTCAGTCGCCTGACGCAGGAATTGAATCCGCGTTTCTGGCGGTGTGAGGCAGCAGTGCTAACCACTGTGCCACCGTGCCGCCCATTTGGATTCGCAAGACTGTGGGAAAGTCATTCAGCCCATCAAAACTATTGTGCAAAGTAGGGACAGTCCATTCAGTCTCTCCAGCCTGTCAGACAGGAAGACAAGCAGTCTGTCCAACACCACACGTCACTTACACAGGATCGGAAAGAGTCCAGTTCACACCTGGAGTCATTAAAAAGAAACAGGAAGAGGACGTTCAAGTCACTAACTAGGCACAGGATGATGTCAGAGATGCTCCAACATCACAAACAAATGGAGCAGGGCCTGAACAGATAAGACTGCTCCACCTTGTTCCTCGTGGCGTCATTACTCATAGTACATACGTGTTAATTTAACATGATATCCTGGGAGGAGGAATGAAGCCAATTTTTAACCAGTTTCAAATGCATCTTCCATCGCAGAGAGCAGACCCATGTTCTCTCTGGAAGTAAGCAGCTGGTGGGGAATGGCTAACTGTTTCAGAATGAAGGTATTATGGCTTCTGACAGGATTGTGTACAATCTAACATTGAGTGCAGGGTCACACAGTAAGTGTGCATGAAACTGTTCAGAGTTCATTCAGAGCCTGTACCTTACTGTCAAACGAAATGAGGTCTCTGCACAGGCATGCAAACTATCAGGAATCGAGCATCGTGTGGAAAGAATGGGATTTATCACCTTATCAATGACTGCTTGAGACATGATGAGTGTCCATCCATAACCATCAAGTTTCAACTTCGTATTCTCTCACAGCGCTGCAGATTAAACACATAGTTACTGCACTCTCTCCTTATGGAAACATCACGCAGTCTGGTGAAACTCCTTTGCACTGTCTCGGTAACGTGGAGATCATTATTTAGAAAGCAGATTCTCTGTACTCAATACTGGCTAAATACTGGCTCATCAAAACGCTACCATTGAGTAAGCTATATTTGCTCTGATACTTTAATAATTTTCCATGATGGACCACATATACTTAACAGTAAGAATTACTTCCTGCCTCATATGAATTATGTTAGTGACTTATAACCAAGGATATCTAGGCCCTTTTTCAACAACAGCCCTTCACAACCTCTCACCATTTAATAAGCATAAATGTGAATGATGGGATTTGTTGTTCACATCTGAATCATTTTTATACATTGTGCACAGATATTGTAGAAGATCTGATCCTTCTGATACCCCACAAGGCTTCCGTCCAGAGAAAAAAAAATCCCTACTGTACTCATTTTGTCCTTTATTCAATTTTAATACGTATGGTGTATATTCCACCCTTACCTCCCCAAGGACTCGAACATTCCCCACTGACCTGCATTCAACAATGTCAAACTTCGTCTGAAAATTCAATTACTCCACTGGGGCTGGTTCTCAAATGTCAATGACACAACTGACAGTCCACAAACTTCAGTAGGTTCAGCAAAGATAATTTCCCTTTACTGAATCTAGGCCATATCTATCAAAAAATACCATTATTTTCCAAGTGTCTAGTTGCCACATTCTTATAAAAGGTCCCAAAGATTTTTTTCACAGCTGACATCAAGTTATTTAGTATTTATTTGCCCTCTCTGTCCTGTTTTAAACGTTTCGTTTTACAATAGCTGCTTTCCAGTCTGCAGGATTCTTTCTCGTACGTAACCAGCTCTGAAGAATAATCTGTTGTTCTTTCGTTAGCTCTATTGCTACCTCCTCGATATTCTGGGGTGTAGCTCTGCAGAAGCAGCACCTTATCAACCTTCAATTCGATTAGATTTTCAAAAACATACTCTTCATTAATTCTAGTTTCATGCAGTTCCTCATTTTCGCCAGTCCTGCTGTTCGCTAGTATATCTGGAGGTTTGCTTCTGTACCTTCCTCAGGGACATAAACTCAGTGTATTCCTCTCAGCTGGCAGATGGCTTTTGACAAACAGTGAATATTTCGGAGGACTGCACTTCGAAGATGATGCATATGTTAATAACTCCTGCCTGGAAAGTTCCAGAACTGATCCAGTTCACTTCATGGTGAGTGTCAGCACATTTCTGTCCCTCGTGTGAGGCGAGAGGTTTTACTGATGGAGGGAACACAGCGCAGTGACCACATCATTTTTGAAAGGTTCACATTGGAATATGTTTGGAATTGGTTCAGCTTAGAAAAATATTCCTGGAAATACCTGGGAGGATAATAAAATGCCTAGCCCCTCGTCATGTAGAGATTTCCTTCTGTGTAATCTCGACTCCATTTGTTTCCCATGGACCCAAACTGTTAGAAACGAAAATTGCTTCTTAATAATCGCTCTAGACAAATTCAGGAAAACAAAGTTTTATTAGCAAGTCTGCAGAGTTGGGCAGCCTTCTGAGTAAAAGGCGCGCTGAGGCTTACAAAGTTTCTCATTATATACAGTACAAGTCCCTCCCCTCCTTGGTTCTAACGAGCCATGAGGTTCACATTCTTAAAAACATCATTATTCTCCAACTTGTATCCTTATCACAAAGTCTGCAACAAATGTCTCCAGACCCTCCCCTTCCTGGCTCTTAACGAGCCATGAGGTTCACATTCTTAAAAACATCATTATTCTCCAACTTGCATCCTTATCACAAAGTCTGCAACAAATGTCTTCAGACCCTCCCCTTCATGCCTCCAGACCCTAGAGGTGTTATTTTTCTCTCCCTGTAGTCTTATCAGTCAAGGACTCCTTCTTCCCTGCCTGTGTTTATGGTTTCATCAATCAAGGGCCTGCTTGTTTTACTCTGCTCACGAACTGCATGCACTATTTTAAACTATTCTAATTTTGAGTATACAAAATGTTTTAAGAAAGCAAAAGTCTAATGTTTTAGAAAAGGAGCAAAAGTTTTATCTTTTATTATAGATCAGTCTGTGGTCTAGGCACATCTTAAAGTTTCAAACCGAAATTACCTCTCACAATTCCACCCTTTTCTTTTTTAAGATGTGCCTAGACCAAGATAAGCCCCCCCCCCTTCTTTAAGGGCCCGTGAAATCTTTGGACTTTCGCAGCAACATCACCTTAAGTTCCCGTGTCCCACGTTGTGGAACCACCACTGCCTGGAGTTGGGAAATATTTTTCTGAATTAGAAGCTGAATACAGGGGATTAGGCAGGGTAATACGAGAAGAAGAATCACAACCCCCCCAACCATCAGTAGCGCCGTGCGCCACCAACTACCACCCAGGAGACCATCCCACCATCCGATGCCACTAAGAGGACGCCAAGATTGTACTGGCACATGGGCCAATTTCCGAATTTCATCGGAAATTTCCAAAACCGCTTTACCATTATCGTCAATTTCTAGGCAGCAGTTAGTCAGGTTAAACTTCCCGCACACGCCCCCCTCCGAGGCCAACAGATAATCCAAGGCGAGTCGGTTTTGATATATAGCAGCCCTCATCTGATCCTGCTGCTTAGCCAGCAGCTCCAGGGCCAGGGCAGTCCGGTTAGTAATAACCTCTACGACTGCTTGGAGCCTGATAATTCGATTTAACATATAGATAGGAGTACGGTATCCCCATGATCCGTCCTGTGCCCATGTAGCTGGCCCGTAGTATTCAATAATCCGGGCCGGTGGCCACTCATCCCCCCAATCACCGACTTGGATATCCCTTGGCGACCTACGGAGGGAGTCAAAGAGTTTAACTCCCAAATCATCGCCTTCCTCCCGGGGTAATAGGAAGAACGCAGGTCGTATTAGACCCAGGAAGCATACCCCAGCCCATCCCATGGGCAGTGTGGAGTATGCCTGATTACCGCATATCCAAAATAGGCCATCTGGAGCAGGCCCTCCCTGCCTCACAACGTCATCCCACAGCTCCTTTACCACAGGGACGCCCTCATAAGGACCAGGACCACTACAATTCCAATATTCGGGCTCGTGGCCCCGTGCCAGAGTCTGGACAGGAGTATCCCAGCATCGACTCCCCTGACAACCACCACCCCAGGCTCTCATCATGTCATCGGAAGAATCAGCACCTAGTTCGTCAGAGGAGGAATCAGAACGTAATGGAACGCAATTTTGATGACCTCGGCTTGCAATGTACCAAGTAATATCCTCAGGCCACCATACTCGTGTGGTCGCATCCAATACACTCTGACAGGGACTAATTCCTACCTCCACGGTCCCCTTTCCTTCAACACATAACTGGCCCTCAGGACTATTTGTCAGTCTCCACCCCTGGCCTTTCCTTTCGTTGACATGTGTCCAAGTGGTTTGAAGCAATTCCCATATGTCTAAGCTGTGACCAGTCCATGGCCATTGTTCTGACATATGCGGCCCCCCACAAACCCAGCAATTGCTAACATTTAAAACAGTGGCTATCCTAGAGGTAAGATCAATAAACAGGTTTTGTGTTACATCAGGGAGCTCAATCCTTTCTTCTACCTCTTCGTATACAGATGGCACTTTAGAGACCGCGACCATTCTTTGACGGTCTTGCCCTTTCCCCAACCCCCGATCAGTGTTCTGTACCCTGGTCTCCTTGACTCTGTCAACCTGCTCTCTGAGCAACACGGAGGATAGGCCCCACTTCCCAGTTTTGCTAACACACACCCAGTGGTCATTTGTAGGGCATCCACGGACTTTGCCACCGTATCCTTTATTATACACCTGATAATAAGGTCTTCCACCCTCCCGACATTCTTGCCGTGCATTCACATCGTAACACCGATCGTCCACATGGGAGTGAGAAACAAATGATCCCGAATAGATCCGACTCCCAAGCCTCACCGTAGTCCGACATTTGTCACATCTCCCCTCACTCTCCCCCACATACAGGAGTAAATTGATCAATATCCCCACCAATACAGTCCAAGTAGAGTTCATTATCGCTGTCTTTTCAGTTTGACCACCAACGGCTTGTCCCCTTGCTCGCATTTCCAAGTGCTTTCTCCTTCAGACGGAACAGGCCCCTTTATCCTCGATGCGTGGACCCACCCTTTCTCTTTCGTCCGAACAGCTGCTTCAGTTGTTAACAGAACCAGGAACGGTCCTTCCCACCGCGGCTGGAGCTTTTCGGCCTTCCAGGTCTTAACAAGTACCCAGTCTCCGGGCTCCACCTTATGCAGGAGGAAGTCGAGCGGCGGAGTGTGAGCCAGGAGACCTTTCCTCCGGAGTTCTCTTGGGCAAATTTGACCTCAGTGGGATCCCTCCTGCGCCACGTGGTGTACCACAGATTGAGGTCACCTTTGATATTGACGCAAATGGCATCTTGAATGTCTCTGCTGTGGACAAGAGCACTGGCAAAGAGAGCAAAATCACCATCACCAATAACAAGGGCAGGTTGAGTAAGGAGGAGATCGAGAGGATGGTGCAGGAAGCGGAGAGGTACAAAGGTCAGGATGATATGCAGCGTGAGAAAATTACAGCCAAGAATTCCCTGGAGTCGTACCCATTTAACATGAAGAGTTCAGTGGAGGAAGAGAAAACGAAAGGCAAGATCAGTGAGGAAGATAAGAACAAAGTCATCGAAAAGTGTAACCAGGCCATCTCCTGGCTGGAGGCAAACCAAACAGCAGAGAAGGAGGACTTTGAGCAGCAGTTGAAAGATTTGAAAAAAAAAATATGCAAGCCCATCATTGCCAAACTTTACCAGGGAGGTATGCCCGAAGGGCCATTCTCAGAACAAGTCAGAAAGGACCCTTCTGGTGGACCAACAATTGAAGAGGTTGATTGAAACTTTAACTCTCTTCAAAGTAATATCATTTTCAGTTGGTCTCTCTTCTCCACCATTCCATCCCCCCACCTCCCTGAAATTGCAACAGTCCTTTAGAATTTCTCGGGGCTTCTGTAAACCCAGTTGATTTGGACATTTGCACAGTTAGGTAAATGATGGCCTACATTTCTGAAGTTTGGGTGTTTAAATGGTAGCAATTAAACGTGTCAATGGTGAATTTTTCTGCAAACTGTTTCCTGTATGTTTTATACATTGAGTAGTTTACACCCTTTTAGCTGCTAATGGAGTTCTTTCTCAGTTTTCTGCACACTACAAGAATGCACCGTATGATTCAGAAATTCAGTCAGTTGTCACTAATCCTGAGAAGTTATTGTTTAGACAGGTTATACTTACAGTTAAGCAAGCCAGCTATCCTTTCTGTCATGTAGTTGGAACAGTGTTCCCTTATAATAAATAGTATACAACAGAGATTCTATTTTCATACAGACCACAAGAAGGTGGTGTTATAACAATTGGCAGCCTTTGCAGACTTAATTTGTATGCAATTATTGGGGAAAGTAATCACAATTAAATATCTTTGGTGGAAAATGCATAACATCCGAGCAGTGGCTATCAATAATACAATTTCTCTCCGTGCACAACCAATTTTCAGATGATGTCCTTTGTGTTCACCAAAAGCTTGTTTAACCATTTGAATCATTAAGTGGATAGGACCAATTTTCATGCATTGTGTGTCTGTTGCTGTCATAAATGTTTTTTTGTTTGCAGCAAAATTTAAGTTTTTTTTTGATACCTTCCAGACATTGATTCTCTCACAATCTTTTCCATTTTTATGACTTTTCTTTCAACTCTGTCTGTTTTTTTTCCCTTGGTTAATCATTCTTTGATATTCCCTTCCTGGAATCATTTTTCCTCACTGAGGAAACTGGGAGTCATGAACTATTTTCATAAAAGTGTGCAGTTGTTCATGAGTTGTCTTTTCTATTAAACTTCTTTCTGAGTCCACTCCAGTTAACTCTGCACAATGCCTACCTTCTTCGAGTTTATAGCACAGTTGTTTTCAACCCAAGTTTCTTACTCTTAACATGAATGCTAACTTCTATCATATTATGGTCACTGTAACCTTTAGAGTTTATTTTTACTTTGTGATCATGTATTAAACCTTCCTCAGTATATATTATCAGACGCAAAATAGCTTGATTCCCATTTGGATGTAGAACATATGATTCTAGAAAAGTGTCCTTCTGACGTCCTTAGGCAACTTGATTTTCCCAATCTACATGAAAATTAAAACCACCAGTGATAAATATACTGCCTGTTTTTTACACACCTTATTTTCTTCCTGAACTATTCTGTCCCAAAGAAAGCTTCTGTTGATGGGTCTGTGGACAACTCCCAGCAGCATCTTTACCCATTATTTTTTATAAGCTCCCACTTATATGGATTTTACAACATATGTTTCCAAGATCATTTCCTGCTACTTATACTTATTCTATCTACAAATAACAAAACATACCCCAGCCCATCCCTTAATCGCCTTAGATCCCTTATTTCCCATTTCCGAGGACTTCGTATTTCTCCCGTGATAATCTATCACAATGTAGCCAATTCCCGGACCTTCGGTCCCGTGATCGCCCAGGTTCCTTTGCAGGCACCCCAGGTCTTTGGATTCCTGTGTCCTACGTCTCTGTGACACAGATCACAGGCACCCCGTAGGTACACGTTCCTCCGCAAACACGGTCTCTGCAAAATCCCTCACAGGCCAGCCCCGGTCTCTAGATACCTGAGTCCTACGTCTCTGTAGAAAAATCCACAGGCACCCCGTAGGTCCCCAGGCGTCCGGAAACACGGTCCCCGCAAGTTTTTCTTACCTGGGTTCGGTGCACCGAAATTACTCGATCGTTAACCGTCCCCACTGCCTCGGCCACACCCCTCCTTTGTTTTCCTGAGCCTCCCGGATATCACTCGCTCAAGCCACGCGGAGCGACAAGCAAGGAATCAGGGACTGCTGAAATCAGCAGGGTGCACCTTCTCCGATGTCCTTCCTCAGCTCCCCCCGCGGCCGGAGTGTTGATCCCGGACAACGAGCCCCCAAGTTGTTAGAAACGAAAATTGCTTCTTAATAATCGCTCTAGACAAATTCAGGAAAACAAAGTTTTATTCGCAAGTCTGCAGAGTTGGGCAGCCTTCTGAGTAAAAGGCGCGCTGAGGCTTACAAAGTTTCTCATTATATACAGTACAAGTCCCTCCCCTCCTTGGTTCTAACGAGCCATGAGGTTCACATTCTTAAAAACATCATTATTCTCCAACTTGTATCCTTATCACAAAGTCTGCAACAAATGTCTCCAGACCCTCCCCTTCCTGGCTCTTAACGAGCCATGAGGTTCACATTCTTAAAAACATCATTATTCTCCAACTTGCATCCTTATCACAAAGTCTGCAACAAATGTCTTCAGACCCTCCCCTTCATGCCTCCAGACCCTAGAGGTGTTATTTTTCTCTCCCTGTAGTCTTATCAGTCAAGGACTCCTTCTTCCCTGCCTGTGTTTATGGTTTCATCAATCAAGGGCCTGCTTGTTTTACTCTGCTCACGAACTGCATGCACTATTTTAAACTATTCTAATTTTGAGTATACAAAATGTTTTAAGAAAGCAAAAGTCTAATGTTTTAGAAAAGGAGCAAAAGTTTTATCTTTTATTATAGATCAGTCTGTGGTCTAGGCACATCTTAAAGTTTCAAACTGAAATTACCTCTCACACAAACACTCTATAAATGCAGTGTCCAGAGAAGGGTCACCAGACCCTTGGTTTCTCTGAATCCATGCAGCAACTGATAATACACACCCGAGAAAAGCATCCATAGAACCTGCTGTTACAGTCTAATGACAGGCGCAAGTCAAGTTTCCACACACACGGTGCATCCATTCCATGTTGAAAATGTTTTTCTTCCTGGCTGAAAAAGCTGTTGCATATCTTCTCAGTCCCACAGTAACAGTTCCTCTCTCCAAAGAACAGTTGACAATATAAAATTACGTTTCTCTGTTTCTCACCAACTATAAGGGCAACACCGGTATTGCCGCTGGAGTTGATCACCACACTCAGAGAAGAGTCATACAGGGAATATAACTCACTTTAAACAGGGGCATATCGAAATTGAAATGACGTTCATGAATATGGGGAAAGGGGTTACGTTAGAAGAAGGTCCCTTTTTATTTTCATTCCACTTCATCATCAACAGTTCCTTTGTGTGCTTTCCATTTCTCTCTCTCTCTCTCTCTCTCTCTCTCTCTCTCTCTCTCTCCCTCTCTCTCTCTCTCTCTCTCTCTCTTTCTCTTCCTCTCTCTTGCTGGACTTTCCTCCGTCCATTCAACTAACCTCCCTCTCACTCATCCAGCTATCCCTGATATAAATAATATTATTTCTCGGTTGCATTCAGTGTTGATGTAGGGTCACTAGACTTGAAACTTCATCTCTTTTCCTCCTGACAGACCCTGGAAAACTTGCTGAGATTCTCCAACATCTTCAGACATTGGAAAATTTTATTTCAGATCTCCATCATCCACAGTTCCTTGGTTTATTTCACCTTTAATGCTGCTGTTTACCGGGATGTCAGAATCACTGGCAAGGGCAGCATTTGTTGTCCATCACTAAATGCCCTTGACTGTGAGGTCATTTGTCGAGACAATATGGAGCCAACCATGTGGTCGTGGGTTTGAAGTCACACTTAGTTTCTTTACCAAAGGCTATCAGTGAAATAATGAAAGAAATCCTGATGGTTTATGGTTTCCATTAGTAAAATGGGGTATGACTCCAATGTTTGTGATTTGAATTTAAGTTCTGTCATCGGCTGTGTTAGGATTTGAAACAATGGCTTTAAGGTCACGTCCAGTGGCATTTTTACTCTGATATGGGGTCCCTTTTATGAAATAGCTGGAGAAGCAAGAGCCAGTATCTGCTCAAAATAGTTGCAATTGGAGGAGCGGTCAGAAGAGAACTGGAGCCGTAAAATCTGAAGTTGCCAAAGGGGCAGATGACAGCTAAATCAACAACCGCACTGAGGCAGAGGTGGATACTGGGGGTACTACAGAGCTGGGTGGAGGCAGTTTTGATGGTAGAGAGAATATGGAGAAGCAGTTGAATGTAAAAGGACGATTCAAGGGTCAGAACAATATTGTTCCTTCTTCGAGTTTTATGAGTGAGGAATCTGAAATTGATGGAAATGAAGTGGAGTTTGTGACTGAAACTGAAGATAACAAATTATACATTTGTTAAATATAAAAAAAAACGGAACCAGCAATAACCTTCAACATCGTTTATAGAATCGTTAGAGATAGCATTACCAGAAACACCAATAATAGTGAGAATGGGATAGTAACCTGCTTGAATAATTACCAGTACGGCTTCTATCCGCAACTCTAACCATGCCAATCGCGGGAAAGACAGGAAAGACCATCGGATATACTCCTGTCCGTTACTGGAACATTCCAGTCTAATGCATTCTGACTCTATTCCACAGTCTCTTGTTCTCAAATTGTGATCCTTTGTTGAAACATTCCAGTCTATTGTTCTAAGATTCTTTTCCTCTCCCTCTCTCTGTCGCTGCTGATTCCAATCGTCTTGAGGATGATGCTGCCGCTGACACTATGGGATAACAGGTTGAAGGAAGCCCCTTTTTAATAGAAGAGAAAACCCTCCAGTGACACATTTAGGATGCATGGAGACTGACATCAATCACACTCACTGTACAAACAGCCCCGGTTCACCCCTTTCACAACAACCCTGACCTATCACAATATTATTTGGTCTGTGTGGGACTTTGACATCGCTGATTATTGGGTGAATTGTACATCTCCAATTACAAAGTTAGAGGAGAGGGAGAGAGACGATGCTTTCTTTTCACTAGCTCGATTACTGTCCTATGCTTAGGCGGGGTAGGAATTGCTGGGCTCCCGAGGCCATCTGTGTCTGATCACCAGGCCTGCTGCATTCTTTGGCTTTATTTATTTATGTTTAACTTGACATTTACCCTACCATCATTTCACGGCTTTGGTGGAGTTAGGCATTTTTGAGAGGCTCTTACAGTGTCATAGACTGTGCAGATACAGTGCATTCCTTGTGATCATTGCAGCCATGGCCTGTTCCTGTGGGTTGATGGTCAAACTCTCCCAGAACCGGGGTTCATAGTTTTACTTTTTCGCCAGATGTTGCTGAGGTCTCAGCAGGGGTGGAAGGCAGGAAATCTCTCCTGGCTGCTACATTCTTTCTTTAAGATTTCTCTCAGAATTATTTTTTGATGTTCTTTCTTCCTGGTGAGACAATCTGTTTCCTGAATTTGTTTATTGACAAGCATGTGTTTCTCGGATGTTACCATATTAAGAGTAGTTACTATTTAGTAATTAAATGACGTATTAATCTGTTAAGTTTTCCAATAAACTAAATTATTAAAGTTCCCCCTGATTTTAAGGGAGAAAATGCTGGAAAATCTCAGTAGGTCTGCCAGCTTTGATAAAGGGTCAGTTAGACTCGAAACGTCAGCTTTTTTCTCTCCTTTCAGATGCTGCCAGACCTGCTGAGGTTTCCAGCATTTTCTCTTTTGTTTTCAGATTCCAGCATCCGCAGTAATTTGCCTTTCTTCCCCTTGTTTTTGATGTATTTTATCTGCAGTGTTTGAATAAATTGGGTTTTGCTTAATGTCGAATATTTTGACGAAGCGAATTACTTCTGAAACATAGCAGCTCACAATTACCTTTAAAACAAGACTATGTTCAGTTCAAGGCTACCTTTGTAATGCATTGTGAGGGGAGTCTGCTCGGGTCCACAGCAAAAAGGGCAGAAATGATGTTTTCGTTTGATAATTATGTAATGGACAACATGTTGCAGAAAGACGGGGTTTGAAAGCGGAATGCACCAAGCTCGAGGACTAACAGCTCATTCATGAATTATATCGGATACCAATCCACCTCATCGATCCAGCCCAAACTCGTATAAGATCAGATGAGATGGAGCACCGTGCACACCAGGCTCCATACAACTCAGCAATCTGTCCGGGATGGAATACTGTGCAGCTGTCACTAATACACTAGTTATCACTCCAACACGGGGAGTTGTACATACCACGCCAGTGCATTGATTCAGAAACCTGGACGAAATGTTCTGGTCAGCATGGGGTGAAATGCAGCCCACCCCAGTGTTTTACTCTATAATCGTTGACAAGGTATCTGTTTAGTATGGGAAGCCGTGGAGTTCATAGCGGTGAAGTGATCTGTAAGCCTGGAGCAGTTACCCTCCCAACATGGAGAACCTTGTACACCCCCCCCCTCCCATGCATTGATCTGAAAACCAGGAGCAGTTACCCTCCCAGCTGTGTACACCACCCCAGTGCATTGATCTGTAAACCAGGAGCAGTTACCCTCCCAACATGTAGAGCTGTGGGAGATCACTGCAGGAGATCCTCAGAGTAACTCCCTCAGCCTAATGTATCATCAAATGTATGATCATACAATACCTACAGTGTGGAATGAGGTCATTCAGTCCATTGAGTCCAAAATGAGCAGAAGTAGGGATAGTCACTGAAGTTTGCATAATGTTCAGAACAATTTGTCCCCTTTAGCTCTTGAAGCAGCTTGTGTCCATGTGCAACAAGACCTGGACAACTTTCAATATCGTGCTGTTAAAGTCTGGATAACATTCACATAACAGCACTGTACATTTCCTCAGTAAAAGGAGGAGCTCATTCAGTACCTCCGTTTGGGTTCACAAAAATATGGGGAAGTCATTCAGCCCATCAAACGATTGGACAAGACTTTGGATAGCCCATTCAGTCTCTCCTACCAATTATACAGGATGTGAAGGAGTCTGTTCACTCCCACACGTCACTTACACGGGATCAGAAAGAAACCATTTCACACCAGGAGTCATTAAAAAGGAACAGGAAGAGGTCTTTCGGCTTCTCAAGTCACTAACAGAGGAACAGGAAGATGTCAGAGATGCTCTAACATCACAAACAAATGGAGCAGGGCCTGAACAGATGGATTGCTCCAAATTGATCCACATGGATTAATTACTCATAGTACATAAGGGTTACGTTATCATGGTTTTCTGGCAATCTGACTGAAGCCAACTTCTTTAGCCATTCTCCAATTTGTCTTCCATCTCGAAGAAAGCCTACCCTTGGTGTCCATAGAGGTCAAAAGCTGGTGCAGAAAGGCTAACGGCGGAATGAAGTTATTGTGACTGATTAGATTACTTACAGTGTGGAAACAGGGCCTTAGGCCCAGCAAGTCCACCCCGACCCGCCGAAGCGCCACCCACCCATAAGTCTACACCTAACACTACGGGCAATTTAGCAGGGCCAATGTGCCCTGCACATCTTTGTGACTGTGGGAGGAAACCCAAGCAGACACAGGGAGAATGTGCAAACGCCACACAATCAGTCGCCTGAGGCAGGAATTGAACCCTGGTCTGGCACTATGAGGCAGCAGTGCTAACCACTGTGCCACCATGCTGCACAAGTGCTGACGCTGGCAGGATTTTGTACAAAGTGATATTCAACGCAGTTTCACTCAGTAACTGTGCATTAAAGTGTTCAGAGTTCATTCAGAGCTTGTACTGCTCTGTCAATCGACATGGGGGCTCTGTAGAGGCACGTACATATCGGGAATCAAACATCCAATAAAAAGTATGGAACTTTCACCCTATTCAGCTGTTTGAGACATAATGAGTGTCTGTCCATAACCTTCAAGTTTCAATTTCTTATTCTCTCACAGTGCTATGGATTAAACACATAGTTACTGCACTCTCTCCTCATGGTACCATCATGCCAGGGTTTAGTCTGGTGAACCCCCTTTGCATTGTCTCGGTGACAAAGAGATCATTATTTATAAAGCAGACCAAATCTGTACACAATTCACCAAATACTCTGTCATCAAAACAGTATCATTGGGAAAGATATACTAACCCTGGTTCTTCAAGCATTTTGCACGAAAAACCACATATCATTTACATTCTGCCCCGTATGAATTCTGCCTGTGACTGATGACCAAGACCATCCAGGACTTTTTCAACAGTAGCATTTCACAATCTCTCAGCATTTAATAAATATAAATGCGAATGATGATATTTGTTGTTCCCATCTGGATTGTTTATTCACCTTGCGAGCAGCTACTGTCCAAGCAGTGATCTATCTGATACACAGCAAGCCTTCAGTCCAGAGAAAAAAACACAACTTTTCTCGTATCTCCATTATCTAAATTTTAATCCATGGTATATATTCCACCTCTACCTATGTTTGTTTATGTACCTTCTTCTGTGGAGACAGAACCAATGTATTTCTCTCAGTGGGCAAATGGCTTCTGTCAGCTCGTCATTCATCGGAGGATTGCACTCCAGGGACGATGGATAAGTCACACATTCCTGCTTGGAAAGTTCCGGAATCAATCCAGTTCCCTTCATAGTGAGCGTCAGCACAGTCCTGTCGCTGGTGTGAGGCTGCAGATTATTTTGAAGGAGGGGACACAGGGCTGTGAGCATATCATATTTTAAACAAACTGGTTTCACACTTTACACTTGGAATGAGTCCAACTTAGAAATATGATCGTGGAAATCTCAGGGAGGATAGTGTAGTGCCTTGCTCCTCCCTGTTGATAGAGCTTCTTTTCTGTGTAGTCTCAGCACCATTTGTTTACCGTGGACACAGACAGTCCGTAAATGCAATGTGCAAAGTGGGGCCACCAGACCCTCGGGTCTCCCTGAAGGAACCCAGCAGCTGACAGCATATACCTGAAAAAAGCATCCACAGCAACTCCACTGAATTTCAAAGGACAGGAAAAAGGCAATTCCCCATACCCATGGTGCATCTATCCAGTGCTGAAAATATCTTCAACTCCTCAGATTCTCTTCCTGGATGAAAAAGCCATTGTATCTCTGCACAGTTCCACAGTAACAGTTCCCCTCTCTAAAGAAGCAGTTGACAACGGATCGTTGCGTTTCTCTGTGTCTAAGCAACTGTAAAGGCAGCACCAGTATTGCTGATGGAGTTGATCATCACACTCAGAGAAGAGAGTCAGTTGGAACCGAACTCACTTTAAACTGGGATATACCTAAATCGACGTGATATTCAGGAATATGTGAAACGGAAAATGTAAGAATAACTTGCCATTTTACTTTCCTTTCCATTCATCATCAGCAATGTCTTTCCTCGCTTTTCAGTTTTTTTCTCTCTTTCTGGCCATTTCTCAATCCATTCATTTCAAACATTCCCTCCAACTCAATCATCCCTTGTACCAGGATTGGGTCAGAGTGGAGGGGCACTGTTGTTCGTAATATCTATAAATGATCTGGAAGAATGCACTATTGGTATGATCAACAAGTTTTGAGATTACACGAAGATTGATGGAGTAGCAGAAATCATAAATGATTGTCAAAGAATACAGAAGGATATAGATAGACTGGAGAGTTGGGCGGAAAAGTGGCAGATTGAGTTCAGTCCAGACAAATGTGAGGTGATGTATTTAAGCTAGACTAATTCTAGAGAGAATCATAGAATGAACGGAAGAGCCTTGGGAAACTTGATGGGCAGAGGGATCTGGGAGTGCAGGTTCGTTGTACCCTGAAGATTTTTGCACAGGTGGATGGAGTGTTCAAGAACGAATATAGTATGTTTGCCTTCATTCGATTGGGTATTGAGTATTAGAGCTGGCAAGTCATGTTAAAATTGTACAAGACATTGGTTCGGCTGCATTTAGAATATTGTATACAGTTCTGGTCTGAACATGACCAAAAGGATATGGAAGTTTTGGAGAGGTTGCAGAGAAGGTTTACGAGGAGGTTGTCTGGTGTGAAAGGTGTGAGCTATGAAGAGAATAAGTTAGGATTATTTTCTTTGGAAAAAAGGAGATGGATGTTCACAAAATCATGAAGGGTATAGGCAGGAATGATAGAGACAAGCTTTTTCCCAGGGTGAAGGATTCAATAGCGAGAGGTCACGCTTTCAAGTTGAGAGGTGGAATGTTTAAGGGGGGCACACGCGGCAAGTACTTCACACAGAGGGTGGTGGGCGTTTGGAACGCGTTGCTAGCAGAGGTGCGAGAGGCAAGCACGGTAGATTCATTTAAGATGCGTCTGGAGAGATGCATGAGTATGTGGGGAGCAGAGTGATGTAGATGCTTAGGAATTGACCGACAGGTTTAGTCAGTACATTTGAATCGGCTCAGACTTGGAGGGCGAAGGGCCTGTTCCTGGACTGTAAATTTTCTTCGTTCTTTGCTCTTTGTTTTAAGTAATATTATTTTCCAGCTGCTTTCCGTTGTGAAACAGAGTCACTGGACTGGAAACGTTACCTGTGTTTCCCCTCACAGAGGCTGCCATACCTGTTGAGAGTCTCCAACAATTTCAGACGCTGGAGAATTTTATTTCAGATCTCCAGCATCCACAGTTTCCTGGTTTATTTCACCTCTAATGCTGTTGTTTCACGGGATGTCAGCATCAATGGCAAGGGCAGCATTTGTTGCCAATCATTAATTGCCCTTGTCTGTGAGGTAATTTGTCAAGACAATATGGAGCCAAACATATTGTTTTGAGTCGGAAGACACACTTAGTCCACTCTGGGCAATAATGTTCAATTTCTTTACCAAAGGCTCTCAGTGAAAAATAAAAATAAATCCTAATAGTTTCTGTTTACCATGACTGGAATTAGGTTTCATTCCAAATTGTGTCATTCGAATTAAAGCTCTGTTATAGGCTGTATTAGAATTTTAAACAGTGCCTTTGAAATCATAGCCTGTGTCTCTGAATTACCCGTCTAGTTACATTATCACTATGATATAGTGTCCTTATTCCATAGTGCATATTCCCTCTTCCATTATCCCTGCCAGAGAGAGATGGCTGGGGAATCAGTTTCAGTACAAACAAACAAAAGGATTTTGGGCCAAAAGAGAAAGGGAGATGGAGAAAACATTTCATGTAAGATCACAGGTTTCAGAATGCGGAAATGAAGATATATCGACAGCATCCCGCAACATGAGCCAGTATTTCCAGGAATGATGAATAAAGGGGATGCTGGTGTCTTTTCAAATGCTGGAAAATATTGTCTGAGCATTTTTTTCAGCAGCTTTGTAACTGCAAGTGAGCTCTTCAGAGTCTTCCACTCACTGGGCTGAAACTAACAATAATTTGTCTTAGTGCCATTTTCATTGACTGTGACAGAGGGATTGTCTGTATAATGCCGAGCTAGTGTCCTGGTGCTATCTTATCGGACTCACTTCATTAACTGCCCACCCCACCCCATGGTTTCCCTCATTCAATTTCCAATGCGATTCTCCCACCTATCGTGGCTGGAAGTACTTACCACGGCCCTGATAGTCCTGGATATTCTATGGTCCCTGGTACTTGTGCCATCTTGAAAAGGTCAATGGCAGACAAGGGGCAATTACACCACAGGTTGTCGACCGGGGCACGGAGGTCCTGGTGGATGAGCTAGTACAGACAAAGACAATTCTCTTCCCAGAGTGGGCCACACCACCAGACCCACTGAGCATGGTCTGAGCTCACCACACAGTGCAGTGCGGTATCTGTGATCTGAAGAAATGTCCAGCGATACAGGATAAGCATCAACAAACTTCCCCGCACTATCAGGATTAGGATCACCGTATTCTCTCTGCTCCCTCACCCTCAGTGTATATCTGTTATAGCACATACCCCCAAACAATGCTCATGTTCCACCACTCTAACTGCGGCATAACAAACCTTCCCCATCTCTCTGTCTCTCTCTCTCACTCGTCCTTTCAACACACACATGGTGATAGAATGTTGTGGAGATTGCCGATTATAAAATGTTCCAGAAAATGTTCCAAATAATTCCCATTTTCGGGAAAATGTCAGTGCCTCAGTAAGTTATAAATAATGGGAAGGAGTAGAGATGTACTTTTTTTGAATCACATTCAATTAAAATCCATCATGAGGTCATTCAGCCTTTCAAACATACTCCAGCATTTAATAAGATCGTGGCTGAGCCAGATGACACTCGGGAACTTTTACCCCAGTTCTCTTCAAGCGCCTGTTCGAGGACATTTCCCATGGGAACGGAATCTGTGAGCAATATATTCCATCAGCTTTATACTTCAATGTCATGGTAAGCACTATTTATACAGACCAATAAAAATATACACTATCTATGGCTGTTGATAGCAAATTACAATTAGAAATTCTGGTTCTTTCACTTGTCTCACCTTATTGTATTCAGCTAATGCCAGCTTCTGAACACTTGTCTCATTATAAAATACAATTTATAGCAGAGAAGGCTTTTATCCTCAGCCATTAACTTGACCGTTATCTGAATTTTACCATTTTCCTTGTTATGAAAGTTTATTTCCTTTGCGTATGCCTGTTTCTGTCTGTAATGGTTACACCATCTCTCACTCAGTTGGCTGTACGGATGGATTGTGATGCAGTGGGAGGCCAACAGCGCATGTTCGCTTCCCCACACTGTCAGAGGTTACCATGAAGGGGACGCTCTCTCAACCTCACCCCATCAGCAGAGATGTGGTGACTCAGGGTAAACCACCAAAAGTGGTCGCTCTTTAATGACAGAGAAGCCCCATGGTCCTTTGGAATTTTATTCTATCACTGTCAGCTTTGGAAAATGTTTTCTGAATTATCATTTCATTTTGCCGAAAGTTCTGGAGCAGTGTCGTTTTGTACCACCGTCAGCCTTTCCCCATGCTGCACATTCTCCCACACTGCACCATTTGCCAAGAGGTGCGAGGGAGGAGCGAAGGAATTCGGAGAAGGTGAGTCTAACAGTTTGAAAGACATACCTCAGGCATCGGGACCTCCATTTGCGGAGAGGTGCGAGGGAGGAGCGAAGGAATTCTGGGATGTTTTTAAGTGGGTAAGGAAAGGGATTGATGATTTGAAAAGTGACTACAGAGAGTAAGTTTAGAAACTAAAGAAAAAGACGAATTGAGTAGTGGTCTCAGGTTTTCTAACGGTGCCACGAGATAGTGAGATGAGGAACAGTCAGCGAATGCAGCTTAACATGTGGCTCTGAAGCTGGTGCAGGAGGAAGGGCTTCAGGTACCTTAACCATTGTGATACCTTCTTGGGAAGGTGAAACCTGTACATGAAGGACGGGTTGCACCCGAACTGGAGGGGCACAAATGGCCTGGGTGGGAGATTTGCTCGTGTGATTCGGGTGGGTTTAATCGAGTTTGGCTGGGAGGGAGTGGGAATCAGAGCCATATGTCTGAGAGGGGGGGAGTTTAAAACTAGACAGGGACAGGATATATTGAATCTATCAGGAAGGTTTCTCACGCGATGAAACAAAGGGATCGGTTAAAATGTGTCTGCTTTAATGCAAGGAGTGTCCTAAATAACGGTGACGAACGTAGAGTATGGATCAATACTTGGGGCTGCGATGTTGTGGCTATAACAGAGACGTGGGTTTCACTGGGGCAGGGATGGTTGCTTGATGTCCCAGGGTTTAGAACATTAAGAAAGAACAAAGAGGTTGGAAAAAGAGGAGGCGTGTAGCATTGCTAATCAGAGAGTGCATCACAGCTCCAGAAACGAAGGTTGTTGAGGAAGGTTTGACAACTGAGTCAGTATGGGTGGAAATTAGGAACAGCAAGGGAACAGCCATCGCATTGAGGGTTTTTTTTTTACAGACCACCTAATAGCACCAGAGAGATTGAGGATCTCATAGGTGAGCAAATTCTGGAAAAATGCGGAAGTAGCAGTATTATTGGGTGATTCCAACTTTCCCAAAATCGACTGGGACCTCCTAAATGTAGATGGTTTGGGTGGATCCTTTTTTTTCAGGTTTTTTTTCAGGAGGGTTTCCTTACGCAGTATGCAGACAGACGAACGAGGGGCAATATTGGATTTGGTGGTCTGCAACGAGCCAGGAAAGGTGTCAGATCTCGCGGTGGGAGAACACTTTGGTGACAGTGATCACAACCGCCTCACATTTAGCATAGCCATGGAGAGTGAAAGGAACAGTTACCGAGGGAAGAAATTTAATTGAGAAAATAATAAAGCATGATGCTGTCATACAGGAGTTGGGAAGTACAGACTGGGAGCAATTGTTCCAGAGAAAGAGCACAGCAGATATGAGGAGACTCTTTAAGGTGCAGTTGTTGCGAGTGATGTACACATTTGTTCCTCTGAGACAGATAAGAAAAGGTAAGATTAAGTTACCTTGAATGATGAGAACAGAGGAAATTTTCATGAAAAGGAAGAAGGCAGCAAGGGTCTAGCACAGCTTTAGAAGATTACAGTCTTGCTAGAAAGGAGCTCAGAATTGGACTGAGGAGAGCCAGGAGGGGGCACGATAAAAGCTCGGAAAGAAGGATTAGGGAGAACCGAAAGGCATTTTACTCGTACTTGAGGAATAAGAGAATGATAAGGGAGAAGGTAGGGGCGATTAGGGATAGTATTGGGAACTTATGCCTGGAGTCTGAGCAGACAGGGGAAACCCTAAATGAGTGTTTTGCTTCGTTTTTCACCAAGGAAAGGGAACTTTGGACAAATAAAAACTTCGAGCAGCTGGGATACAGTCTTGACCAGATCAAGATCGATGAAGATATGTGCTAGAAATTTTGGAAAACATCAAGATTGATAAATCCCCAGGGTCAGAGCGATTTATCCTAGCTTTCTCCGGGAAGCGAGGAATGAGGTCGTTAAGTCGCTGGCGAGGATATTTGACGCCTCACTCTCCACAGGAGTCGTAAGGGAGGATTGGAAGGAGGAAAATGTTGTTCCTCTTTTCAAGAAGGGTAATAGGGAAATCCCTCGCAATTACAGATCAGTCAGTCTTTCGACTGTGTTGAGCAAGGTTCTGGAAAGAATTCGGAGGGATAGGATTTATGACTATTTGGCAAAGCATAGTGTGATTAAAGACCATCAGCATGGCTTTGTGAGTAGCAGGTCATGCCTCATCAATCTTATTGGGTTTTTGAAGAGGTGTCAAGACAGGTCGAGCGGTTGGTGTGGTGTTTATGGACTTCAGTAAGGCATTTGATAGGGTTCCCCATGTTAGGCTCATTCATAAAGTCAGGAAGTATGGAATACAGGGAGATTTGGCTGTCTGGATTCAAAATTAGATGGCTGGCAGAAGGCAGAGACTGGTTGTGGATGAAAAGAATTCTGCCTGGAGGTCATTGGTGAGTGGCGTCGTGCAGGGGTCTGTTCTTGGGCCTCTGATCTTTGTAGTTTTTATAAATGACTTGGATGAGGAGTTTGAGGGGTGGATTAGTAAATTTGCAGATGACGCAAAGGTTTGAGGTGTCGTCGATAGTATAGAAGGCTACAGCAGGCTGCAGAAGGACATACACAGGATGCAGAGATGGCCTGAGAAATGGCAGATAGATTTCAACCTGGATAAATGCGAAGTAATGCTTTATGGAAGGTCGAACTGGAATGCTGAATATAGGATTAAAGACTCGATTTTTGGCATTGTGGAGGGACAGAGGGATTTGGGTGTGAAAGTACATAGATCACTCAAAGTTGCAACCCAAGTGGATAGGGTTGCTAAGAAAGCATGTGGTGTTTTGTCTTTTATTAGCCCGGGGATCGAGTTTAAGAGCCGCGACGTTTTGCCGCATCTCTACAAGTCCCTGGTGAGACCACGCTTGGAATGTTGTGTCCAGTTCAGGTCACCCTACTGAAGGAAAGATACAGAGGCTTCGCAGAGGGTGCAACAAAGGTTTACCAGGATGCTGCCTGGACTGGGGAGCTTGCCTTATGAAGAAAGTTTGAATAAGCTTGGGCATTTCTCTCTGGAGGGAAGGAGGAAGAGAGGAGACCTGATCGAAGTGTACAATATAATGAGAGGAACAGATAGAGTCAATAGTCAGAGACTTTTCCCCAGGGCAGGATTGACTGTAACGAGAAATCATGGTTTGAAGATATTAGGAGGAAGGTATAAAGGAAACAAAGTTTGTGAGAAGATTTGTAGCTCGGATGCTTGGTTATCAACAAACATATCGACCTGGACCCAATATACTGGCCACTGCTTCGGACAGCTGGAACTGACAACCGGAAGCGGCAGAGACAAACCACTATAAATGGCAGAGGAAACATCACAGAAGCGTTTCACAGGAGGCTCCCTGAGGATGCCACCTAGACAGTGGACGAAACGTCTGCAACACAACTTCCCAACTTCGCGAACAGAATCTACCTCTGACGTTGCATAAAGAAACGTCAGAGGTAGATTCTTTACGCAGGGAGTTATGAATGCATGGAATGCGTTGCCAGTTGTGACATTGGGAACCTTTAAGCGACTGCTGGACATGCAGGTTAAGTTACTATATTTTACACTCGGATTAAATCTCGGCACAACATCGTGGGCCAAAAGGCCTGTTCTGAGCTGTACTTTTCTATGGTCTATGTTCTATTCCTGCCCATAGCCCGACAATCCTTGACTACTTTGTTACTTATGAACCTTGGTGTCTGCACCACAAAAATATTCAATATCTCTGCCTCTCATGCTCTGCGGAGAAGACAGTTCCAAAGACTCACAGCACTCTGAGTAAACACAACTCAAAATCACCTGGGGTATGAGGTTATTTTCTTTATATCGGAAGCGGTTCAGAGACGTTTCACTTCATAGGGATGAAGGTCTTATATTATGGAGTCTTTACAGGTTTCTCATAGAAAGAAAGATTATCTTATTGAAACGCACAAGACCGTCAGCAGAGTGGATCAGGTAGATACCCACTGGGTGTTTTTACGGACCAAACTTGTTGTCATTTTTATAACACCTCGAGAGTGTGGAAGCAGGACATTCTTCCCATCGAATCCACACCGACCCATCAAACAGCATCCCACCCAATCTGTCATGGCCAATCCAGTCCAAGCTGCGCAGCTTTGGATGTTGGAGGAAACTGGAGCACTGGGATGAAACCCACACAGACACAGGAAGAATGTTCAAACTCCACACAGAAGGACGCCCGAGGTTGGAATTGTACCCAGCTCCTTCGGGATGTGAGGTAGCAGTGCTAACCATAGATCCACCATGCTCCTCTATTATTTCTGTTAGTTACTTGCGGCTGGCTAAAGGAATCTGCCTGACTTGTTCTATCACTGAACCTGACCTAGTCTGAGACCTTTATCATCGGCCATATCATCAACCTGGTTACATTTAAAATTTGTTGTGAGTAGTGGAGGAGTGGGACTAGGAAAGGAAAAGTGATACCCTCCAGAACCGGAGTGAAGAGAAATTCACAAAGTGAGGTTTCATTCAAGTGTAAATTCTGTTTCTCAGATGTTTGGCCAGATATTTATATTGTATCGAGGCTGGCTTTGTCCGATTTTCCATACACAGGTGAATCAGGGATAATGGTGCATGGAGAAAGAAAAATACACCTGGGTCCACAATGAGATGATCCACGACCTTGTTTGCTGGTGGAGTAGTGTCAAAGGACCGAATTGCCCCATCTTGTCCATCAGCACTGTCTTCTGAAGTTCCATTCAGCCCTTCAGACCTGCTAATCCCTTGTACCCCTCAAACTCGCTGATATGGCAAAAACCAATCCACCCCGTCAGTAAATGCATTCAGTGTGCCAGTCTCCACAACGTTAGCAAATTCTGGATATTCACTACCTTCTGAGAGAAGGCAGTCAATTACATCCCAGTTTGAAATCAATGTTCCTTAGTCTGTATCTATGTCCCCGAGTTCGATACTCTGTCCAGGTGTGGAACCATATTCTCAACATCTACCTTGTTAAGACCCCTCTGTATCTTGTACGTTTCAGTAATATCACCCTAATTCATTTCAACCAAAATTAATAAACGCCCCACCATTTTTGATGTACTCAATAATTGAACCCTTTCATCCCAGGAACCTGCTTAATTAACTAAACTAGTTACTTGCTGCATCAGCATGCTGACCTTTATGGTTCGTACTCAGGAACACTCCAAATCTTTGTAATTCTCTTAAGTTTGGGAGTCCTCTTCATTAAATAACAGCCTGCCTTTTGGTTCTCAGTGTCATCCCCAAACTAGGATGTATATTGCACTCAGCTCTCTCCGCCAGGCTATCAGGATAGATTGTCAATAACTGAAACCATTGGGCTGATAATATTGTTGTAATCCAGTAGACACATCTTTGACATAAAGATCGATTAATCCTGACTCTCCGACCTCTATGTGTTAACCAAACTTCATCATATGCGAATACAGTATCCACTATACTATGACATTCTGTCATGTGTAGGAACCTTCATTTCGTGATACCTCGTGGAAAATCTCTGGAAACCCTCATGTCTACCAGTCCCCCTTCATCACGTCCGGTTGTTATATTCTCAGGAATCTCCAGATAATAAATTGCAGTATTTTACAGGCAAAATATAGATCTCCTTTCACAGAACCATGCTGACTCTGTGTGAAGCTTTTCTAAATGCCCTGCAATTCCTTCTGTACGAACAGACTCACAGATTCCCAGCAATAATGGTTAGGCTAAATGGTTCCAGCTTTCTGTCTCGTTCCTTTCTTGAAGACAGGCGCCACATTGGAGGGCCTCCAGTTTCACTGGAACACCCCTGTCATCCAGAGAGGTATGGAATATTTCACACGGTGCCTCCAGTCACTCTGTGAGTGATCCTTTTAAAATCAGCTATGAATTACTGCTGACCTGCCTACCCTTAGCCTTATCTGTTTGTTAAAAACCTACATACTTTTGTTAGAGACAGTTCAAGAACTTTCCTCCTATGATCATGTTGTTTATATCATTGAAATATTTACAACACCTCCCCTTGTGAGGAATGATGCAAAATACTGGTGTAAATTATCTGCCCTTTCCCAGTAGCCAGTTCCCCATTCAAAACCTCCAAATGTCCTCAGTATACATTCCTCATTTTCTTTCTCCGAAAGGTCACACACTCATCTTGAACATTATGTTTCATATACACAGAAGAGCCCGGGATGCTTGATTTTATGTTTCTTGCCAATTTACTACATCATGTATTTTCACCACTTTTCCTATAACGTGAGAGAATGTGTTCTCTAATTGGAGAGGGGGAGCCTGGAATCAGTAAGGATTGACGAGAAGGGAAGAGGATAGAGCAGAATGGCAGGCGTTGCTCGGGGTAATACTGGAAGCACAGCTGAAATTCATGCCTAGTATCTGTTTATGGTCCTTGAAATAAACTTCCGAAATCAGGCCCTACACTAATGCTCATTGATTTGTGATTGAATAGTATCCTCGACAACTTTTGATTCATCTTCTTATCGAGTCCTTCTTTTTGAAAACCCACTGACCTTCCTTTGGGTCAATTTCCAAATCCCGCCTTCAGACCAGATGTGAGACAGAAATCCTCAATGTCAATGTCTCGTTCGTTTAAATCATTCAGGAGGAATTTCTGCATGTGGATGAACACATGATCAGCGGAGACTGACTCCATTCTCCCAGTTTCTCCATCTCTGTTGTTTTTGGTTGATGATGCCATATTCCAGTGATCTGCCGCTGAGGTGACCTCATTTTCCCTCAAACCATATAATCCCCTAACTCCAGTAGACAGGGCCTTCAGCTGTGACTGCCCCATCTCCCGCGCTTCTCCCAGCCTTTTCTTCGCAGAGCAATGATAGACCTCCCCGTGTCCTCACCTCCCACTGCACTAGAATCCACATTCACGTAATTAACTTCCGCCAGTTTCACCACCTCCAACAGGACAGCACCATCAAACACTTCTTTCCCTCCCCTCCACTATCAGCACTTCACACGGCAACCCCGCATCATCTAGAATAATTTCCCACTCCCCCATGTCACCTTCCCATGCAAGTGCAGAAGCAGAATCACTTGCCAATTCACCTCTTTCCTCCTCACTGTCCAAGATCCCAATCACACCTCCCAGGTGAAGCAGCATTTCACTTGTACTCTTTCAATCCGGTCTCCTGTCATTGCTGCTCACAATGCAGTCTCCTTTACACTGAGGGGAACCGAACAGAGACTGCGCTGGGGAATACTTCCACTCTGTCTGTAAGAATAACTCTAACTCTCTCATTGTTTCCCATTTCAAGAACCTCCCCTGATCTCATACTAACATTTCATTTCTGGGCTGCTGCAATGTTCAAATGAAGCACAACTCAAGCTTGACTAACACCCCACTTTAAACTTTTGTACGTTATAGCCTGTAGGAGTAAATTTACAATTCCATAGCTTCATAGTCTGACTCCATTATGGCTGTTATCCATTTTTCATGCATTCTCCGTCCTGGTCTTCCACGACCTTGTTGGTTGTGTCTTCCTTATCTTGCGCCTAATAGAGAAATACGCTTTCATCCATCACATCTTAATTTAAAGCCGTTTCACATCATCCTCTCGTTCACCACTTTTAAAAGACCATTTACCTTCTACCACATCTTCTTTACCCCGGTCACACACACCCCACCTCTGTCAAGGTATTATAAAGCCAATTTTCAAATTCTTTTCAGTTCTGAAGAAGTATCACACTGGACTTGAAACGCTAACTCTGTTTCTCTGGCTTTATAGATGCGGCCACACCTGTTGACTTTCTCCAGAATTGAATAGGCACAGCACAAATTTTCAATTAAACAAACAACTATGGACACTGGAAATAAAGATACAAATATTGCTGTAGAAACTGTGGGATCTTTGTAGAAGGGTCACTGGTCATGAAACATCAACTCTACTTTCACTCCAGAAGATGTTGCCACACCTGCTAAGTTTCTTCAGCAACTGCTGTTTTTGATCAAGTTCCACAGACGTGTGTCAAGGATTCTTAAACGCCCTGTCCAACATGGAGCACCATACACCCGGAAGTAAAAGATCACACCACGTGCACAAATCCATTGCCTCTGAAACTACGTAACGCTGGCATCACTGACACTACAGCACTCTTCCTCATGGTCAGGGACAAAATCAAAGGGAAACACATTCACATCAAACACAGATGATGGGATTATGGGAATGGGAAAGATTGAGATGGATATGTTAAAGTGTGTGAATAAAGTTACAAATTGGATGTGTGACACGAGGGAGAGACCCTCACAGAATGATAATATGAAAATGGAAGCCTTACCAAATCAGAAAACAGGTTAGGTCACTGAGTACAAGGCTGATGAGTGATTGAGTCTTGATGTGAACTGGAGAATAGTAAGTAGAATTGAATTACAGGCATTGCAGCTCAAAGTGGGCATTCATGTGGTGGAAAAAGTGAGGACTGCAGATGTTGGAGATCAGAGCTTAAAAATGTGTTGTTGGAAAAGCGCAGCAGGTCAGGCAGCATCATGTGGTGCTCTAGATTACAGCAGCAGCAGCAGAATTGTATTCAAACATAATCTATAACGTTTTCCCTGGGATATTCCCTCAGTCTACCATAACCATGAAGCCGATCTATGGTTCAGTGACGAGTGTGGGTGAACATGCCAGAGTCATAACCATGTGTACCTAAACCTGATGACAACCAATTAAAACTAACGCAATTGAGTGGTTACATTCTAAACAGAAGAACTAACATCTAATGTAGAGGGTGAAATGATGCCGATAAAAGCAGATCAGATCTAAGCTCTGCCGTGCTGCATCACCCAGACATAAGTGTTGATGGACTATTAAAAAACTCACTAGAGGAGACAACTCCACAAATATCCCCATTCTACAGATGAGAACTGCCCTGTACATCAGTGTAAAAGACAAGGATGCAGTATCTGCACTATCCTCCGCCAGACGTGTTGAGTGGGTGATCCGCCTCACCCTCGTCATGATACCCACAAAGTCATGCATGCCAGTCTTCAACAATTCAATTCGCTGCACGTGACATGAAGTAACTGCTAAACACAGCAGATACGACAAAGGCAATGGGACCTAACACCATTCCTGCAATATGACTGAAGACTTGTGCTGCACAACAAGCCTGTCCCTGGGAAGCTGTTTCATTCGACCTCCAACTCTGACATCTCCCTCGCAATGTGGAAAATTACTCAGCTATGTCCAGTCCCCTAAGAGGGGAATAATTACAAACTGACCAATGACCACCCCTTCAGTCCCATCACGACAGTCAAATTGGTGGGAATTCTTTTTGACGGAGCTGTCAAGCTGCACAGAAATAACCCGCTCAGTGTGCTTTCCAATAGGTTCCCATGTGGAGATGGTGCTGTTGTAGAAATGTCACTGGATTATTAACTCAGACCAGGCTCATGCTCTGTCAACTGGTGGAAGTTAAAAACAATTAATAAAGTATCGAGATCTAACAGCTGGTGTGAGAAACAGTGACCTTGAAGCCAATATCGATTGTAAACACCAACTTGCTTCCCCAATGTACTTTCAGGAAGTGGTTCACCCGTGCTTTCCTGGTCTGGCCTGAAAGTGAATCCAGATACACAGACATGTAATAAACTCTTCTATGGTCTCTGAAACGGCCAAGCAATGCACTCTATTGTATCAAACCGCTCCGAGATATTAAAGGATTACCCGGATAGAACAGCCGGCATTTGACTCGGTATTGGAAAAAGGAATGGAAACACAGTGCTGTTGATCCTGCAGCGGCCTCCTTCCTGACGTCTGAGAGCTTGTGACAACATTTACAGAGCTGTACCACAGACTGCACAGAGACATCAGGAAAGGAGGAGGTCACAGAACACATTTTGCATTCCCCATTCTAGCTCATGGAGAAAATCTCCTCAATACAGTTTTGCCCACAGTGTGTTCATATTACATAGTATGGTCAAACATGCGGACATATAAAATAGGAACTTCAGAAATCGCTTTGGTCCATCCATTTTGCTCCTCCATTCAATATACAGGTAGTTCTCCAATGATGCATGCTAATTAAACATGATTTGACTGCAACACAATTCGTCAATGGCGCCCCTTTCTTTATATAGCGAGATCCTGTTCACTGTGATGTGATTACTTGCTGGGCACCCGCTGAACAGAAAATCCCAGCCTCAGGATAATCTGTCTGCAAAATGCAACCTCAATGTGTTGAGCTAAAACAGGAATGTAATCCACTCTGCAAACCTTGAAACTCAGCCTCAAACAGGGAATTGTAGTCTACACTTAGAAGGAACTTTATTTCAAACCTTTTGAGAATCTTTGGGGGAACTGGAATTCATATCGGCATCACGTAGTCAGCCGTGTCGCAGCTTTCTTGTGAAGCGCTTGGTGCAAGTTAGAGTGCTGAAGTCAGTGACTGTCATCTTAAAGTGTTACATTTACAGCCCTATTTCATTCAAATATAAGAGTTAAAGATTTAAGTTGACTGAGCTATCATTTGTAAAAACAATGACTGCAGATGCTGAAAATCAAATACTGGATTAGTGGTGCTGGAAGAGCACAGCAGTTCAGGCAGCATCCAACGAGCAGCGAAATCAACGTTTCGGGCAAAAGCCCTTCATCACGTATAGAGGCAGTGAGCCTGAAGCATGGAGAGATAAGCTAGAGGAGGGTGGGGGTGGGGAGAGAGTAGCATAGAGTACAATGGGTGAGTGGGGGAGGAGATGAAGGTGATAGGTCAAGGAGGAGAGGGTGGAGTGGATAGGTGGAAAAGAAGATAGGCAGGTCGGAAAAGTCACGGAGACAGTAACTGAGCTGGAAGTTTGAAACTAGGATTTGGTGTGGGAAGGGGAAATGAGGAAGCTGTTGAAGTCCACATTGATGCCCTGGGGTTGAAGTGTTCCGAGGCGTAAGATGAGGCGTTCTTCCTCCAGGCGTCTGGTGGTGAGGGAGTGGCGGTGAAGGAGGCCCAGGACCTCCATGTCCTCCGCAGAGTGGGAAGGGGAGTTGAAATGTTGGGCCACGGGGCGGTTTGGTTGATTGGTGCAGGTGTCTCGGAGATGTTCGCTAAAGCGCTCTGCTAGCAGGCGCCCAGTCTCCCCAATGTAGAGGAGACCACATCGGGAGCAACGGATACAATAAATGATATTGGTGGATGTGCAGGTGAAACTTTGATGGATGTGGAAGACTCCTTTAGGGCCTTGGATAGAGGTGAGGGAGGAGGTGTGGGCACAGGTTTTACAGTTCCTGCGGTGGCAGGGGATTGTGCCAGAATGGGAGGGTGAGTCGTAGGGGGGTGTGGACCTGACCAGGTAGTCACGGAGGGAACGGTCTTTGCGGAAGGCGGAAAGGGGTGGGGAGGGAAATATATCCCTGGTGGTGGGGTCTTTTTGGAGGTGGCGGAAATGTCGGTGGATGATTTGGTTTATGCGAAGGTTTGTAGGGTGGGAGGTGAGCACCAGCGGCGTTCTGTCCCTGTTACGGTTGGAGGGGTGGGGTCTGAGAGCGGACGTGTGGGATGTGGAGGAGATGCGTTGGAGGGCATCTTAAACCACGTGGGAAAGGAAATTGCGGTCTCTAAAGAAGGAGGCCATCTGGTCTGTCCTATGGTGGAACTGGTCCTCCTGGGAGCAGATACGGCGGAGGCGGAGAAATTGGGAATACGGGATGGCATTTTTGCAAGAGATAGGGTGGAAAGAGGTGTAATCCAGGTAGCTATGGGAGTCAGTGGGTTTGTAAAAAATGTCAGTGTCAAGTCGGTCGTCACTAATGGAGATGGAGAGGTCCAGGAAGGGGAGCGAGGTGTCAGAGATAGTCCAGGTAAATTTAAGGTCAGGGTGGAATGTGTTGGTGAAGTTGATGAATTGCTCAACCTCCTCGCGGGAGCACGAGGTGGCGCCAATGCAGTCATCAATGTAGCGGAGGAAGAGGTGGGGAGTGGTGCCGGTGTAATTACGGAAGATCAACTGTTCCACATCGCCAACAAAGAGACAGGCATAGCTGGGGCCCATACGTGTGCCCATGGCTACGCCTTTGGTCTGGAGGAAGTGGGAGGATTCAAAGGAGAAATTGTTAAGGGTCAGGACCAGTTCGGCCAAACGAATGAGAGTGTCAGTGGAAGGGTACTGTTGAGGATGTCTGGAGAGGAAAGAACGGAGGGCTTGGAGGCCCTGGTCATGGCAAATGAAGGTGTAGAGGGATTGAATATCCATGGTGAAGATAAGGCGTTGGGGACCGGGGAAACTGAAGTCTTGGAGGAGGTGGAGGGCGTGGGTGGTGTCTCGAACGTATGTGGGGAGTTCCTGGACGAGAGGGGATGAGACAGTGTCAAGGTACTTTGAGATGAGTTCAGTGGGGCAGGGCCATGCTGAGACAATGGGTCGGCCAGGGTGGTCAGGCTTGTGGATTTTCGGAAGGATGTAGAACCGGGCAGTGCGGGTTTCCTGGACTATGAGGTTGGAAGCTGTGGGTGGGAGATCTCCTGAGGTGATGAGGTTCTGTATGGTCTGGGAGATGATGGTTTGGTGATGGGGGTTGGGGTCATGGTCGAGGGAGCAGTAGGAAGAGGTGTCCTCGAGTTGGCGTTTGGCTTCAGCGGTGTAGAGGTCAGTGCGCCAGACTACCACTGCGCCCCCTTTATCCGCTGGCTTCATGGTGAGGTTGGGATTGGAGCAGAGGGATTGGATGGGTGCGCGTTGTGAGGGTGAGACGTTGGAGTGGGGGAGGGGGGACTTTGACAGGTTGAGGCGGTTAATGTCCCGGCGGCAGTTGGAAATGAAGAGGTCGAGGGCAGGTAATAGGCCAGCGCGGGGTGTCCAGGTGGATGCAGTGTGTTGGAGGTGGGCGAAGGGGTCCTCGGAAGGTGGGCGGGAGTCCTGATTGTGAAAGTAAGCTCGCAGGCGGAGGCGACGGAAGAATTGTTCGATGTCAGGTCGTGTATTAAATTCATTGATGCGTGGACGGAGGGGGATGAAGGTGAGTCCTTTGCTGAGGACTGATCGTTCGTCCTCAGTGAGTGGGAGGTCTGGAGGGATGGTGAAAACTCGGCAGGGCCCGGCCAGCTCCCGGCCCTGCCGAGTTTTCACCATCCCTCCAGACCTCCCACTCACTGAGGACAAACGATCAGTCCTCAGCAAAGGACTCACCTTCATCCCCCTCCGTCCACGCATCAATGAATTTAATACACGACGTGACATCGAACAATTCTTCCGTCGCCTCCGCCTCCGAGCTTACTTTCACAATCAGGACTCCCGCCCACCTTCCGAGGACCCCTTCGCCCACTCCAACACACTGCATCCACCTGGACACCCCGCGCTGGCCTATTACCTGCCCTCGACCTCTTCATTTCCAACTGCCGCCGGGACATTAACCGCCTCAACCTGTCAAAGTCCCCCTCCCCCACTCCAACGTCTCACGCTCACAACGCGCAGCCATCCAATCCCTCTGCTCCAATCCCAACCTCACCATCAAGCCAGCGGATAAAGGGGGCGCAGTGGTAGTCTGGCGCACTGACCTCTACACCGCTGAAGCCAAACGCCAACTCGAGGAAACCTCTTCCTACTGCTCCCTCGACCATGACCCCACCCCCATCACCAAACCATCATCTCCCAGACCATACAGAACCTCATCACTTCAGGAGATCTCCCACCCACAGCTTCCAACCTCATAGTCCAGGAAACCCGCACTGCCCGGTTCTACCTCCTTCCGAAGATCCACAAGCCTGACCACCCTGGCCGACCCATTGTCTCAGCATGCTCCTGCCCCACTGAACTCATCTCGACCTACCTTGACACTGTCCCATCCCCCCTAGTCCAGGAACTCCCCACATACGTTCGAGACACCACCCACGCCCTCCACCTCCTCCAAGACTTCAGTTTCCCCGGCCCCCAATGCCTTATCTTCACCATGGATATCAAATCCCTATTCACCTCCATTCGCCATGACCAGGGCCTCCAAGCCCTCCGTTTTTTCCTCTCCAGACGTCCCCAACAGTACCCTTCCACTGACACTCTCATTCGTTTGGCCGAACTGGTCCTGACCCTTAACAATTTCTTCTTTGAATCCTCCCACTTCCTCCAGACCAAAGGCGTAGCCATGGGCACACGTATGGGCCCCAGCTATGCCTGTCTCTTTGTTGGCGATGTGGAACAGTTGATCTTCCGTAATTACACCGGCACCACTCCCCACCTCTTCCTCCGCTACATTGATGACTGCATTGGCGCCACCTCGTGCTCCCGCGAGGAGGTTGAGCAATTCATCAACTTCACCAACACATTCCACCCTGACCTTAAATTTACCTGGACTATCTCTGACACCTCACTCCCCTTCCTGGAACTCTCCATCTCCATTAGTGACGACCGACTTGACACTGACATTTTTTACAAACCCACTGACTCCCATAGCTACCTGGATTACACCTCTTCCCACCCTATCTCTTGCAAAATGCCATCCCGTATTCCCAATTTCTCCGCCTCCGCCGTATCTGCTCCCAGGAGGACCAGTTCCACCATAGGACACACCAGATGGCCTCCTTCTTTAGAGACCGCAATTTCCTTTCCCACGTGGTTTAAGATGCCCTCCAACGCATCTCCTCCACATCCCACACGTCCGCTCTCAGACCCCACCCCTCCAACCGTAACAGGGACAGAACGCCCCTGGTGCTCACCTTCCACCCTACAAACCTTCGCTTCAACCAAATCATCCGCCGACATTTCCGCCACCCCAAAAAGACCCCACCACCAGGGATTTATTTCCCACCCCACCCCTTTCCGCCTTCCGCAAAGACCGTTCCCTCCGTGACTACCTGGTCAGGTCCACACCCCCCTACGACCCACCCTCCCATTCTGGCACTTTCCCCTGGCACCGCAGGAACTGTAAAACCTGTGCCCACACCTCCTCCCTCACCTCTATCCAAGGCCCTAAAGGAGCCTTCCACATCCATCAAAGTTTCACCTGCACATCCACCAATATCATTTATTGTATCCGTTGCTCCCGATGTGGTCTCCTCTACATTGGGGAAATTGGGCGCCTGCTAGCAGAGCGCTTTAGCGAACATCTCCGAGACACCTGCACCAATCAACCAAACCGCCCCGTGGCCAAAACTTTCAACTCTCCCTCCCACTCTGCCGAGGACATGAAGGTCCTGGGCCTCCTTCACCGCCGCTCCCTCACCACCAGACGCCTGGAGGAAGAACGCCTCATCTTCCGCCTCGGAATACTTCAACCCCAGGGCATCAATGTGGACTTCAACAGCTTCCTCATTTCCCCTTCCCACACCAAATCCTAGTTTCAAACTTTCAGCTCAGTTACTGTCTCCTTGACTTGTCCGACCTGCCTATCTTCTTTTCCACCTATCCACTCCACCCTCTCCTCCTTGACCTATCGCCTTCAACTCCTCCCCCTCTCACCCATTGTACTGTATGCTACTCTCTCCCCACCCCCACCCTCCTCTAGCTTATCTATCCATGCTTCAGGCTCACTGCCATTATTCGTGATGAAGGGCTTTTGCCCGAAACGTTGACTTCTCTGCTCGTTGGATGCTGCGTGAACTGCTGTGCTCTTCCAGCACCACTAATCCAGTATGAGCTATCATTTGCGTTAGGCTATTATTTTTTATTTACTTTTAATGGTATTAATGGCGGGTTCGCCATTACGTCTTTTTCCCACAGGGCCCATTATTTATGTTGCACCATTTTCTATAAGACTCTGTTCCACAGGAACACAGCTTCCCCGTTAACAGAGAACTACTTGGAATAATCGCTGATCCTGCAATTCCACACCATATTCCTGCGCTGTTTCCATTCCTTTAGTGTCTTGAAATCATTATTTATATTCAATGCCTTGTCTTCCACTGTCTTGTGTTGTCAAGAATTCTCGAGGTTCGCCAGTATTTGAGTACAGAGATTTATTCTCATCTTAATGCGCAGTGGCGTGTCTGTACCTAATATTGTGGCCATTTAATTTAGACATCCCTGCTTCCATACTGTCTTGCCCGATGGGAGTTTTATATATTTCACTAAGATCTCCACTCATTTTCCTAAACCTCATGAAACACAGGCCCAGTCGCCCCAAACTCTGGTTCCACAGCAAGCCTGTCATTCCAGAGATCATCTGGTCGTCCTTCGTTGCTATCCCTCAATGTCAGGTTTGTCTTTTATTAGATAAGGAGACCAAAACTACACACAATTCTGCTCAATGTTCGAGATGGGGTCTCACCAACGCCCTGTACAGCTGCAGTGAGACATGCTTTCTCTTGACTCAAATCCCCTTGAAATGAAGGTCAACACACCATTTATCTTCCCAACTGCTTTCTGTGATCACAACCAAACAATCACAGAAGCATGGACTCTGCACCGTCAGAAAACCAGCACGAACTACATTCGTCCTACTTTCTTACATGAAATCCGTAGCGTAACTGTTATGATACTTCAATTACGTTTTAATGGTTGTGAGGTTACCCATCAGAAATCCCCTCTCAGGAAGTGTATTCCTGACCCCAATACTCTCTGGGTGAAAAACAATCTTTAAATCGTCCCTGAACCTCAAACACTTCACTTTAATAATGTGCTCCCCTGTTTTTGACCCTCTGACTAAAAGGAACAGCTGATGTCTATCCACCCTGTTAATGCCCCACGTAATCTTATCCTACTGAATCATATTCCCCTCAGCCTTATCTGCAGAAAACTAAACAAGCCGAATTTATTCAGCCTCTCTCCATAGCTGATATTTTCCATCCCAAGGAAGATCCTGGTGAATCTTCCCTGCACCACCTCCAGTGCAATCACATCCTTCCTGTAATGTGGCTCCCAGAACTGCACACAGTATTCCATCTTAGCCTAACCAAAGTCCTGTATAGCTTTTACAATCTCTGTCTCGATGAATAATGGCTATGCAGAAAGTCGCCTATGATTTCTTACCTAATCTATTTACCTAACCTATTCTCCTGTCCAGTCCCATTCAGGGATGTGTGGAGAAGCACCCTCCGAGCTTCCTAGTATGTTGCCATTCATTCAGTACTCCCTGTCTGGTTCCTTCTTCCAAAGTCCTTCACCTCATATTTATAAGGGTTATATTCCATCTGCCATTGATCTGCCCATCTGACCATTCCATCCACCACCTTCCTCTAACAAAAATCCTTCCTCCTCACTGCCAACCACCCAGCCAATCTTATGTCATACACACACTTATTTTTCACTCTCCCCACCACACCACTACATATTCATTTCTATATCATTTATAAATACTACACGTAATAAGGGACGCAGCACTGATCCCTGTAGTACACCAGGGAACACTGGTCTCTAGACACACAGACAGTCTTCTCCCATCACCCTCTGTCTCCTGCCACGAAGACAATATGAATGTCACTTACCAAGTTACCCTTGATACCATGAGATTGTACTATCCCCCGTGGGGCATTGTCAAAGGCCGGCCTGCGAAACCATATTAATGTCCTCTTCGAAATAAACCAATAAAATTTCTTCAGCATGACTTCCCTCTGATGACTGCATGCTGACTATCCCGAATCAAACATTGCCTTTCGAAATTAAGATCAATTTTCTCCTTCCGTATTTAAAAAAAATATAGTTTTCATGACACTGATCTGATACTCAATGATCTAGAGTTGCCTTGTCTATCTCCACCAGCCTTTCTGTAAAGGGTGCCCCCCAACCCTGCCAGTCCTCTGGCCCTTCTCCTTTGACCAGAATCTACTGAAACATTTGAGTCAGAGCCTTTCATCCCTTGTCTCCCACTGCAGCCTATGATACAACTCATCCTGATGTGGGGACGTCTCGAATTTTATACCTGCCAAAACCCCCAATCCCTGCTCGCATCTTATATCAACTAGCTAAAGAACTTCCCAGTCCAGTCTTCGTGAAATAATTACCTGCCTCCTTCTTGTAAAACGGATGTGAAGCTCTCATGTCACAATCTTCCAATGCTCTCCAGCTTCACACACAGATTGCCCCCTTGGCTGAGTCACCATTCCCTTTTGCTATTTACACCTTGGAGGGACACATGCATATTGTACGCCTTACAGTGTTTCTATAATTAACAGATATTGCCTGTCTTTCATGAAGTCTTTTTCACGTAATTTTCAAATTCACTGAAGCCAACTTATCCCCATACGTTCATGGCTTGCATGACTCAGAAATACACACGTAATGTAAGGGGAAACAAAACTGCTTTGTATTCAGATGTCGTGTAAAATTATTTTTTTTAGAATCACAATTCCATAAAGCTCCTTAACACCAACGTTTTCAATTAGCTCTCTTGGTCACACAACACCAATTCCAAAATCACCTGATCTCTAGCTGGGTGCTCAACCTAATCCATTAAAGTAATCCATCTCATACACGTTAATGAAATCCATTTTCCCAGCATTAACATGCACTTGGAGTATTACTGTTCAGATGTAATTTGAAGCTGTCCTTTATTACTGCAGTACCAACAAACGTGTGCACCTAATTTCCTATTTTATAACATACCCAACATTTATATTGCAGCTTTCACTTTGAAATATAGCTTCTTTCAATGTTTTCTTCTCCTTGCTGTTTCTAAACGCCACCTTACCAGATTCTATGGAATCTGAGTAATGTTAGGTCTGGGGAGATTAACGGTAGACACAGGCGAGATATTTGGCGAAGCATGTCTCAACATTGATATTATCTCACCACACGTTACCAGTTCTTCTCAAGTATCATTTTGACATTATCACCAGATGTCCCATTATGCTGTAGAGTAGAGAAGGACAATGATCTTTCAGCATTGCTGTGTGTTCCCCCAGAGAGCTGAGACTGCTCTAACCTGTGTGGGAACCTTACAGCAGGTTGGTAAAGTGTTGCTGCTGCTGTATACGATTTTAATGGGATCACATCTGTTGTAGTGGGCACAGATTTAATCTCCTCACTAAGGAACGGATATTGGAATTAACTCAGAGATTATTCGCTCAAATGATTTCTGCAATGAAGGTGTTAATCATAGAATCCCTACAGTGTGGAAACAGGTCATTTGACCCATCGACTCCACACAGATCCTTCGAAGATCATCCCATCCAACCACACGACCCCGCACACCCCGCCCCCACCATCCACCCGCCCCTCTAACCTGTATGACTGATGAACGTAGCCTGCACATACCAGGAATTGATGGGCAAGTTCGCAAGGCCACTCCATCAAACCTGCCCATCTTGGGACTGTGGGAGGAAACTGGAGGACCCAGAGGAAACCCATGCTGACATTCAGAGAATGTGCAAACTGTACATGGGCAGTTAACTCAGGCTGGAACCGAACCTGGGTTATTGTTGCTGTGAGGCTTCACTGCTAAGAACTCAATTACCGAGTGCGGGCAACACAACATGGCTGCACAATTGAGCCCTCGAAATGCGATGTAACAGCAGGGTGATTTCATAAGTCCCCAAACCTTCATTGAACAACAGGAGGAGTACATGAGACCATGAGCGGCTTGTTCAGGAACAGGAGTTGGACATGCACGCCATAGAAACCATAATGTTGGAGCACCAGGCGAATAATCAGCCCATCGAGACCATAATGTAGAAACACCAGGATAACATTCAGCTGATCGAGACTGTAATCTTGGAACACCAGGAGGGCATTCAGCCCATCGAGACTATAAAGTTGGAACACCAGGAGACATTCAGCCCATCGAGACGATAATATAGGAACACCCGGAGGACATTCAGCCCATCGAGACTATAATGTAGGAACACCAGGAGGACATTCAACCCATCATGTGTGTAAAGCAGGAACAGAATATGTCCAATCAACCACTCATGCCTCTTCCAACGCAATTGGAGCAGATCTTTTACAGCCTTGTTCCAGTTAGACAGGAATTGAAAGGGAATGTACAGGTTACAGAAAAGAAAGAAATTAGAATAACCAACCACACTAAGGAATGGAAAGCATTGATCAAACTGCTGTATTGAAGACAATTTTTTTAGAATCTGTTATGAAGGCATTAGTAACGGGAGGTTTTCAAAGTCAAGGCACAATCTATCACAGTTAATATGGTTTTATGAGGGATAAATCATGTTTGAATGATTTGACTCACATCCTTTTTACAAAAGTGACAGACCAGGTGAATAAAGAGGATGCTATAGATGTAGTATAACTGGTCTTTCAGACACCATTGCATAAAGTATCACAAAAGCTTAATATGCGAGACAAGATTACGTGGGGTTACGAAAGAAAATTGCTAGGACAGAGCATTGGCTAATAAATAAAAGCCAAGAAATGGAGATGCTGATTCTGGACTGGGTTGGACAAGGTCAAAAATCACACAACACCCTGTTACAGTCCAAAGGATTTATTGGAAAACACAAGCCTTCGTAGGTGTTAGTGTGAGAGGAAGATCTTACACAGGATTTAGAAGGAAAAGATCAAACGATCGTACAGCTCATGCATATGAATTGAACACATGCAAGATGGCTCCTAAATCTTTAATCAGTTAGAATGGAAGTGGAGGGTTTGATTGATTAATATGCAAATTGCAGAATTCCTTTCAAGCCCCTGCTTCGAGAGACCTTAGGTATTATCGATGCAAAGGAGGTGAGCCCTCTGGTCAGGAAATGTATTTTAGGGGTGAACATTGTTTGGAGTCTGTGTCTTCACCTGGAGTCATACTGGGTTCATTTCCAACGTAGTAAGTGATAAAATACACATTGACTGACTGTCTACAAAATGCACGTTTGTTGAACAAAATAGAATGTATCTGCAAACACAAATGTGCATGTACAAATGCACTCCACAGATTTACACATGTGCGTGTGTATGTGTGTGCATGTGAGAGAGGGCGGGTGTCTGTGTCAAGGGGATAGAGAAATAGACAGTGTTTATGTGAGGGAGAGTGTGCGCGTGAGTGTGGTAGGGAGAGAGAGGGTGTGTGCATATGCGTGCGTGTGACATACAGAATTCGCATATGAGACAGGGGGAGTTTGAGTATGTGTGTGTCTGTGTGGAGCGGATAGGGAAAGTGTGCATCAGTGTGGGTAAAGGGGAGAGTGAGACTGTGTCCTTGTGCAGGCTAAGACACAAACATGACAGATCCATTTTACCATACGCCCCAATCCGTGGTATGAGAGCTTCCACTCCCTGCAGCCTGTGCTCCATTCGTTGTTCATGTTACAGACCCAGATGTTGTAACGACAGTCCACATGCTCCACCCAGAGTTGGGTCACAAAATCCTCAGGACTCCCTGAATATCTAAGGCACCTCACAGCACAACCTCCAGCAAACCATCCCCAGCAACTTCACAAACTTTTCAACAACAGCAGCCAGTCAGAAGCCCCTCAGCTATAAGTTAGAGACCTGGTCCTTCACAATGATATTCGAGGGGCTTCCTCGGATTAATGACCGCACCTTTAGCTGAGGGACACACACAGGTGTTCAGAGGACAGGCGCAGACCAAGTTTCAAAGACGTGTCTCAAAGCTTCTGAAACGCTCTGGTCCAACATGAAGCACCACGTGGGACACACCAGGAAGTAAATAACAGCCTGACACACACCATTTAATCGTTTCTGCTCTTCACAATGCCAGCACTCGATACACTAGCCAGGCAAAAATCAAGGAGATGGAAAGATACAGAGGCAGATTCACATGAAAGATAAAAACAGACAATTCATTAACTGAGACCATGATATGGAAACATGGAGGGAAAGACAAGACAGAGGAGTGTGTCTAACTGGAGGAGTTAGTCCTTGGTGCATCCAGTCACAAGAATGAGAACATGAATAAATCATAGCTGGATGAGCTGAAAATTACTGTGACGTCTAATGCTGAATCTCCCGCAAAGAATTAGCCCAGACACGATAAACTGTGACAAGGTAACAGCCCAGCATGGAGAACTGTGCAGACTATGCCAATGTATTGCACAGTTAAGACTATCTGCCTAGCATGGGAACTATTGAAAACCTTTGTCAGTATATGGCTGCTCCACTTGCACTGGATGTCTGCCAAGCATGGGAAGATTTGCAGCCCATAGTAAGTGATAGTAAGTGGGACTCCCACAAATTAATGTCCCTGCATCTCCATGCTGCAACTCAAGGTAAGGGGTTTTATGTACGCATGCGTGTGTGGGACTGGGGTGGTGGTAGATGTGAAAATCATTGTCTGAGAGAGAATACACATGGAAAAACTCATTTTTAATATGAACAACTGGCAGAAATTGGAATCATACGTAGAGACAGACGGATGAACGTTCATGGACAGATATGTGGAAATGCTTGAGAATATTATAGTAAACGCATTGCAGGACCCGATAACAATATAGATCAGAGTGCACAGGAATGAGATGTTGCATGGGATTTTGGTGTGAGTACATATCCAAGCCATGGAGTATTGACTCCGATTTGCTTCTGAAGGTTGAAAGCTGGGAGAGTCAGCAGCAGATCATTGGTTTCATTAAGACTGAATTTCATTGCTCAACGTTCTAAGAGCAGATGGGATGAACCAATGAAGTATATTCTGAAGGTATTAGTAGTTGAAAATAGGGATGGTCAGGGTCTAGTGTCAGGAATCAAGTCATGGCCAAAAGAAGCATTACAGTTAGAACTCGCCAGCTTCAGATTTCGATATTGGCCAGGGAAGAGATGGAGTCGGAGGAAGGAAATTGAGTTTATAACTAGAACAGAAGATAGTGACCGCCCTGCTCTGAAAACTCAAGTAGAAACGGCAGTGGTATCATGAATAAAGGTTCACAACTGAAATTGAGAAAGTCAACAAAGAAGTCTATGAGGGACACTCCGAGAAGCAAAGAGGGAGTGAGTGAAGAAACAAACTCCCTCATGCATTTAGAATATCTGCATTGAGAGTCTAAGCAGGAAGAATAACAGCGACAAGCGGAGTCGAGTCATTTAAATAATAGCATTACATTCAAAACCGATTTACAGATTTAATGATTGAACATGAGACTTACCTGGGGCACCAAGGATAGCCAGGATTGGATAATAAAAACATTGAATAATGTAAAGTACCTGGATGATCTTACTTGGTAATGGCAATCGATCGTAATATGTAGAAAGATACCAAACATGCCAGGATAAACGCCTATCCATTATGTGAACTTGCCAGTCCATTAATCTCAGAGTCTGACCCATTATTGGAACATTTTGTCTAATGCTCCCAGATCCTGATCTCTCCTCCCCCACTCTGGAGCTGCTGATCCCTGTTAGAGCTGACGATGATGCTTCCAATCATACTATGGGATAACACATTGAACTGAGCCCATTTATCATTACGAACTGGAAACCTTCCACTGGGTTAATTATAATCCATGGAGACTGACATTAATAACAGTCACTGAACAAACAGACTCAGTTAACCCCTTCCTTGCATCACTTTTCCTATCCCAATCAAAGGGAATATTTACTCAGTCTGGCAGAAAAGATGAGGGTTGCTGAGGGATGGACCATCAATCTTCCAAACTTTTTAATCGTTCCTCCTTGTATGTGGAAGTGTTGACAGAACACTGCAGGGTTATAAACGTTCCACTCTGTTTATAAAAGGAAATAAGAATAAAATAACAGACCAGCTGCATAAGATGATGGTGGGCAGGTTCCCAGAGACCTTAATCTAGTGTACAATATTTATTGCCCATCGACTTTGTGTAGTGCTGCAAATGGTTTAACGTGCACTGTCGTTTTTTTTTCCATGAATTTGAGACTTCATTCACAGCATCGAGACTGCTGCTCAGGAACGGGAGGAAGCAACACTGCCCCTATTGTGCCTGTTACAGAGATAGGAAGAGACCATTCAGCCTTTCGGGTCTGTTAGAGTGAGATAGGAGGAGGCCATTCCTTCCAATCGTGTCATTCAGCATCTTGAACCTGTTACGGAGGGACAGGAGGACGCCATTCAACCTCTTAGGCTTGTTACAGAGGAACAGGAGGAGACCATTAAGCCTCTCGAGTCGGTTACAGATGGACAGGAGCAGACCAAGCTTGTTTCCGCAACCACTTTGAAAATCTGTTGGGAGATGCATATGGCAGCAAAGTGGAAGGCATTCACAAATGAAATTAGAGACTCTAGCGGCAGTATGTTCCGGTTCATGAGCAGGGTAAGACTGGTATGTGTAGAGAATGCTGGATGGCTAGCGAAATTGAGGCACTGGTTACGGAAGAGAAGGAAGCATATGATAGGTGTAGACAGCAAGGATCGATTAAGTCCTTCGAGGAGTACAAGGGCAGAAAGATTATACTCAAGAGGGAAATCAAAAGGGCAACATGGGGACATGAGATATCTTCAGCAAATAGGGTAAGGTAGAATCCAAAGAGATTCTGCAAATATGTGAAGGTCAAATGAGTAACTCGGAAGAGAACAGGTCTATTTAAAGGTCAGCAAGGCCACCTATTTGTGGAATCATAGGAGATGGGTGAGTTATTAAATGAATAATTTAAATCAGCATTTACCCTGAAGAAGAATATGGAAGTTAGAGAATTTGGGAAATAAACAGTGATATCTTGAAATGTGTCCATATTACAGAAGTGGAGGGGCTGGAATTCTTAAAATGATTTAAGGTAGATAAATCCCTGCGACCTGATCATTTTATTTGGAAGGGTAAGGACTGATTAGAGATACTCGACATGGCTTTATGCATGGGAAATCTTGTCTCATTAACCTGAACAAGTCTTTTGAAGATGTGATAAAGAAGATTCATGAAGATACAACATTGGAGGTTGGCTACATGGACTTCAGTAAGTCATTCGACAAACTGTTAGCAAAGTTACATCACAGAATCCAGGGAGAGCTGAGGGCAATTGGCTCTAAGGTAGGAGACAGAGATGGTGGTGGAACGTTGGTTTTTGGACTGGAAGCCTGTGCCCCGCAGTGTGCATAAGGACCCAATGGAACTTGCCATTCACAGAAATGATTTGGACGTGAACTTAACAGAAATGATAAGTGAGTTTGAAGACAAACACCAAAATACTGATAAAGACAAATGTTTCCCTCATTTTAGAGGACACACAGACATGTCTCCACATGAGAATGTTCCATTCTGAGAGGTGAAGAGGTCAGTGGAATGGTTAAGTCAGAGTACAACGGGACCCTGATCAGATGGGCAAAAGGGCTAAGGAGTGGCAGAAGGAGTTTATTTTAGGCAAACAGAAGGTGCAGCATTCGGTAAGTCAAATCAAGGCAGCACTTATAGGTCGGATCCTGGAAAGGGTTGACAAACACATATGTTAATAGAAATTATTGAAGTCCTGCAGTGTGGAAACAGGTTCTGCAGTCCATCATGTCCACACTGACCCTCCAAATAGTATACCACCAGACTCGTCCATACATTACCCTGGTTACTCTACATTTCCCACAGTTAATTCACCTAACCTACACATCCCTGGATACTGCAGAGCAACTTAGCAAGGCCACTGCCCAGAAACCGCGCATTATTGGACTGTGGGATGAAAGCCAATCTCCAGGAGGAAACCCAAGCCGACAAAAGGAAAATTTACAAATCGCACATAGTCACCAAAGACTGGGATTGAACCCGAGTCTTTGGTGCTGTGAGCCAGCAGTGCTGACCACTGAGCCCCCATGACCTCTCAATGCTCTGCTCAGAGCTACTGCATTCTCTCACTTTCTCTGGAACCTTCACATCTGTTCAGATGTTACTGAATTCCAGTGGAGACCTCCAATATGCCCTCCTTTACCCTCAGCCGAGTATTCACCCACTCCAAAGCTCTGATGGTCAAGGCCTTCCGCTGTAACTGACCCATCTCCTGCACTTCAGCCCTCATCTCTTCCCCTCCTTCCCAGATCAAATCGTCCATTAATACTGCAGTATGCACAATACTTGCCGAGCTAAACTAAAACAAAGAGCTGCGGATGCTGGAAATCTGAAACAGAAACTGTTCTGATGAAGAGTCCCCAGGTTTTACGTGCTAACTCTGCTTTCTTACTACGGATGCTACGAAACTCGATGAGTTCTGCCAGAAATTTCTTGCATAACTAATTCGCTGTTTATATCGTGTTCAAAATTTGCCCTGCAGTTTTGCCGTCGATTTGTTTCACCTTGCTGTTTCTGAGCTCCACCCAAACTGTTCCTGAGTAATCTGAGCACCGTGGGCAATGGTGTGATAAATGGTACATTCACTGAGATGTTCCCAGAGGCCTTTCTTGAAGTTAATATAATCTCGCTGCCTTTTGTTTGTCATTCTCAATGGGAATTATGAGATTCTCCCTGGGTCTCCCCCTGCGCTGATGGAGTGAAGAAAGACATTGATCTCCCGTCAATGTGGTCCATTCGGCCCGACGGCTAAGTCTGCTCAAGCCTGGAGGGGGGCAAACTTAGAGCAGGCAGGCATGAGCTGTTGTCATAGCCACTACTCCTGGTCCAGAGGGAAATGCAAGTTCTGCCTGTTACCCTCCCTACCCAGGAGGAGATCCACGCCCCTGCCCACAATGTGGGTTTGAGGAGGGCAGTAATGTCCCCCTTTCAGCTATGTAAATGCTCAATATCAGGAGGTGTGCAGGATAGCTCCACACGGACTGGGCTTGTCCCAGTGCACTATAGGCTTTCAAAGATGGCACTTGTTCCCGGGATGCTATTTACTTCCTAGATCACTGGTGAGCTGGGAGGTGGTGTGGGAATGGTGTGCTGTAAGATTGGGGCAAAATCAACTTATCTCTAACTGTGTGGGCTCGAACACCAATTATTGTGGGGAGATTGGTGAAATCCACTCAGCCACACAGTGGGAATTGCTCCCCAAACTCAACTCAACAAGCACTTTAAATAAAAACAAGATGAATTATTAAAATTAGTCAATAAGAACACAAGGACTAGGAGCAGGAATACGCCATCTGAACCCTCAAACTGGCTCTACCATTTAATAAGATCGGGGTGGATCTTTTCATAGATTCAGCGCCACTTATCCGCCCTCTCACCATTACCCATAATTAATTTACTGTTCCAAAATCTACTTTTGCCTTAAAAACATGCAGCGATGTAGACTCAACTAATTCACTCAGCAGGAAATTCCAAGATTCAGGTGAAGATGTTCCTTCTCAACTCAGTCCTAAATCTGCTCCCCATAATTTTGAGGCTATTCCCCTTAGTTCTAGTTTCACCCAACAATGGAAACAACCTCTCTGCTTCTATCTTATCGATTCCCTTCATAATTCTATGATTCCATATGACCCCCACACAATCTTCTAAATTCCAATGAGTATACTCCGAGTCAACTTAATCTCTCCTCATTATTCAATGCTTTCAAATCTAGAATCAACATCGTGAAACTTTGCTGCACCCAAGGCAGTGCCAGCACGTTATTTCTCAAGTAATTAGGCCAAATCTGTACAACAGACACCAGGTGTGGCCTCACCAGCACAATAACACGCTACAACATAACCTCCTGTTTATGAAGTGCATTTCTTAATCAATGAAAGATAATATTCAATTTGCTTTCTGAATTATCTGCAAAACAACGTTTTGTGAGCCCTGTACAATGATACCGAGCTCCGTCTGCACAACAGAATGCTACAACATTTTCACCATTTAAGAATTGTCCTTTTTACACTTAATCCTCCCAAGATTGATAACCGAACAGCGTACTCCCACTGCCAGACCTTTGCCAATGCACCGAGTATGTGTATATCACTTGGCATGATCTGGCCTGATTTGCCTTTCCAAAATTCAACAGCTCACAGTTATCTACATCAGCCATCCCTCGCTCCATTGGCCCATCTGATTAAGATCCTGTTGTATTCTGAACTAACGTTCTTCACTGTCCACTACACCTCCAATTTTGGCGTATTCTGTAAACCTACTGGCCATGCCTCATATATTCACAGCCAAGTCATTTACATAAGGGCTCAATATACATCCTTGCAGCACACTGCTGCTCACAGGCCTCCAGTCCACAAAGCAACCCTCCTTCATCCCTCTTGGTCTCATGCCTGCAAGCCAATTGTGTGTCCAAATGGCTATTTCTCCCGAGATTCCATGCTATCTAACCTTGCTAATCAATCTGCTTTGTGGAACCTTGTTCAATATCTATATAGACAACATCCACAGTCTGCCTTCATCAATTTTCTTTGTCACTTCAAAACAACTCAAACAAGTTAGTGAGGCACGATTGTGCACGCACAAAGCCACATTGACTCTCCCGAATCATTCATTGTCTTTCCAAACACATGTATATCCCGTCCCTCAAAATCTCTTCCAACAACTTGCCTGCCACTGACTTCAGGCTCATTTTTCTCTTGTTTCTTGGTGTCTCCTTACCACCTTTTAAAAAAGTCATTGCACCTCACATGTCAATATCAATATACAAATATCTTAGAGAGGAGCCCAACAATCACTTTCCCAGCTTTCCAGAAATGTCTTGGATACACCTGATCAGTTCCCAGTGCTTTATCCACCTTGATGCGACTTAAGACATCTAGTACTACATCCGTTGTAACATGGACACTTTTCAAGTTATCACTGTTTATTTCTTCAAACTCTCGAGTTTCCATATCCATCTCCATTAATAAAAAGGCCATTAAATACTCGTATATCCTTCCCACCCCCGTGGCGCCATAGACAGCCTTGTTGATCTTAAAGGAGTCCTAATCGCTGGTCTAGTTTAGATTTTATCTGTGGTATATTTGTTTGATCTCTTTGGATTTTACGTAAGGAATGACTGGCAAATGGAAGGCTTTTAAAAGTGTAATCTCAAGAATCCAGTATGTCCCTGTTAGAGTGAAGGGAAAAGCTGGCAGATTTCGGGATCCCTGGCTGATGAGGGATAATGAGGCCTGTTCAAGAAAATGAAGAAGTCACACATTATCTTCAATGTTTCTGTATCTACATAAACCCTTCTAGTCCTAAGGACACGATCACTCGGTGAAGACTCGACAATCCTATCAGGTCCTTGCAGCACTCCCGATCTGCAGAACCCGCGGAAAGTCTGTGAATCTCTCGATCCAGTTCTGGCAATCTTCAGAAGTTAACCTTCCTATGTCTATGACCATCTTCAGTCACGACTACCCTCCATACCTCTGTTTGGTCCTCCTGTATGTAAAACTCACTTTATCTCTGTAATCTTCTCCATTCACCGAAAACCCTTCCTGTCTATGTGAACTGTTCCATCCTATCAACATCCTTCTCCCTGCAAACTGCTTCCTCCATCGCAACCTCATCATCGCCTTGAACTCCTGCACACCTTGCAGCTCTTCATATTTCTGGAACAACTTGGCTCTGTGGTCCTCCCTCCCTGTGAAACCACCTCCAGTCCCCACAACCCCTCCAGTCTGGGTCATCTGCTTCAGATCAGACTATTGCTGTCTCTGTTACCTCCGACAATCCTAGCAAACCCTTCCTAATGTATCTATTCATTCAGATCCCATCCTCTCCAGCCTCCCGAAACCTCTTCCTGCCATTGTGACCCTCCCTATTCAGAACACAGAACAGTACAGCACAGCACAGTCCCTTTGGCCCTTGATGATGTGCCGATCTTCTTTCCTACTCTAAGATCAACTAATCTGCACTCCATTCAAAGAAGAAAAGAACATAGAAAATTCCAGCACAGGAACAGGCCCTACATCCCTCCACGCCTTTGCTAATACAGATCTTCTGTCTAAACCTGCTACCTATTTTCTCAGGATCTGTATCCTTTTGCTCCCTGCCCATTCATGCATCTGTCTAGATCCATCTTAAATTATGTCATTGTTCCCGCCTCTACCTCCTCCGCTGGCAATGCATTCCAGGCCCCCACCACCCTCTGCATAAGGACTGTTCCACCTTTACCTGTCCTAAACCTTTCCCCTCTCAGTTTGAACTCATGATCCCGAGTAATTGAGTTCAGCACTCTGAGGAAAACTGCTTCTTGCTATCCACTCTGACTGTACCTCCCATGAATTTGTAGACATCAATCAGGTCCCCAGTCAACCTTTGTCTTTCTAATGAAAATAATCCGAATCTATTCAAACTTTCTTCATAGCTAGCCCCTTCCATACAAGGCAACATCCTGGTGAACCTCCTCTGAACCCTCTCCAAAGCATCCACATCCTTTTGGTAATGAGGTGATCAGAACTATACGTAACATTCCAAATGTGATCGAACCAAAGTCCAATGCAACTGGGGACAGTAATACGGAACGCAGAGTGCGAGTTTAGATTCGATTCTCAACAGCAGGGAAACAGGTACTTCACCCCAACAAGTCTACAAAAACTCTTCAAAGAGTAACCCAGCCAGACCCACTTCTCTCTGACAATGCACCTAACGCTATAGCATGGCGAATTCACCTGACCTGCACATCTTTGGACCTTGGGAGGAAACCGGAGCACCCGGTGAAAACGGGGAGAAAGTGCAAACTCCACACAGAGAGTCACCCAACGCTGGAATCGAACCTGGGTCCCTGGCGTTGTAAGGCACCATTGCTCACCACTGAGTCACCATGCTGCACCAGTTTGCAGAATTACACCAAGAGAGAATGTTTGAGGTACTGGGAGGGCTGTAGGGAGTGGAGGAGCAAACAGAGACGTGGAGTGCTGTTGTAGTTTGAAAGGGGTCTGGAGGTGTTGAGAGAAGGTTACTGAGGTGGTGTGGTGCTATAGGCCAGGAGGCAGGAGTGTTATAGGGCCTGCAGAAGGTTAAAGTGATATCATGTTCTCTGGGGCTTGAGGAAGGTACACAGGTGGGTACTTTGGTCCAGGCTGGAGGATTTTACAGGGACGGGGGCACTGTAAGTTTTGTGCAAGACTACAGAAATAGGGATGATTGGTTTGAGTGCAGGATGAGATCATTGCGATTGGACATTTAATCGACACTGGAGCAATTTACACACAAGGACCGTCGTCAGCATTGGAGTAGGTTTGAAATATACAGCAGGAATATGGGAGGGGTGGAGGTTATAGAAGCAGGAAATGTTCTGGGAATTACAAGCATTCAAGACACTGGCACAAATGAGTTGGACCAAAAGGCATGTTTCCTTGCTGTATGACTCTATCACACGACAAGAGACGATGTGAGAGGGGGAATACAGAACAGAAAGATCCCAGGCTTCAATGCCATCTCCTTGAGGGAGGCCTGCTTTCTCCTCTATTGTAGTGATCCTCACCAAGACAGCGCCAGCGTGGATTGGGAACTGGTAACTTCCTATATTGACATAGGAATGTTCAGTACAGCAGAGATGAAAGTGAAGAAGACGGTGGGGTTTGAGCCTGGAACCATCATGCTCTGTGTTCGTGCTTCAACACTGTATCTGTGTTGAAAAAATAGGTGCTAGAGAAACACAGCAGACCAGGCAGCATCTGTGGAGCGGGAAACACTGTGTCTATGTCATGTCTTCTGGAACAAAGTTCGAACCCTTACATACAGTCTGCTCAGTTTACTGTGTGTGAGCTTCCTGATCTGCAGGATTAACTGAAGGCTTCAGATTCTCACTGTCCATCTCTCTGGCTGACCAACGGTCTCCAATGTGCTGATGATCGAAACAGGAATTGGGAATTGTGCTGAATCAGGACCTTACTGATTGCCTACAGGAGACAGAGGAGAGAACAGAATGGGAAATTAGAAAGATGCAGCGAGGGGTACACATGGAGAATGGTACTGAGTGCCACAGAGATCTGGAATATCCCAGTCTCCATTCCTGGCCTGTGCTGCGGTGTCTCTCGAGAGTGGAGAATTCTGTTGGCTCACGATCTGGAATAGCTGCAAGAGTGAGAGACACTGACAGAGGCAGCAATTAGACCCACACAGTGAGGGATACCACATGGAGAGTGATATCTCCAGAGTGCAGGAAGGTATCAGGATCAAACCATGGTCAGGTAGAAGGGGGTTTGATTCACGGTGCACTGGGATCAATACTCAGGAATGAGTAAACAATCAGTGGGTCAGGCAATGGCCTAGTGTTACCCGCACTTGACTGTTCATCCAGAATTTAATGCCGGTAGCAGGGGTATACTTCTGAATACTTAATGCCCTTTAAGAAAGGAAATATGTTATGGGCTGCCGGTCTGGCCTACAAAAGAATCCAGACTCAGAGCAATGGGATTGACTCTCAAATGCCATCTGAAATGGATTGGCAAGCAACTCAACTCTCAGGCTGGTGTGGGTGGGCATGTGATTCTGGCCAGTCAGAGACAGCAACATCCCATGATTGCATTAAAAACAACACTGCTGGGAGCAGTGCCCTGGCCAGTCATGTCGGTATGATTATGGACAGGGCTTTAAACTGACAGAGAGGATGCAGGGCCAGGGTTCAGGTGAAAGGAGCTGTCCAAATCCAAAGAGAAAAGGTGAAGAATCGGAACAGCATGGGAATGTGGCTGAAGACAAGCAGAAAGGAACACGCTGGGACAGAATTGAACTAAAACTGTACATCAGCGAATTGGATTGTGATAGGAAATTGTGGGAAAACGTAAATTATAATTTGTTTTTGGAATTGCCAAAGTATCTGCAATAAGGTAATAGACTTGTGACACAGAGATAAATGGGATTCAATCAGCAGAGAGACGTGATTATAGGGTGAATAAAGGTGGAACGTAAATATTCAACGGTAAGCAACCTTACTGGATCTCAGGCAGAATGGAAAAGCAAGATGGGAAACCTTAACATTAATGGATAACAAAGGCATTACAGAGAAAGGATTTGGCCTCAGATTATGCAGCTGAATCAGCCTAAATGCAAATTCTGGGTACTACGTGTCAAAAACATAAGCAGGAGAATAGTTTTTATGTTGCCTTGTAGTATTTCATTATTCATCCCTGCATTAAACCGGAATTCATTAGAATTTTTATCAAAGGTAGTGTGATCGTTTTGGGAGACTTCAATCTTTGTATAATCTGTAATTCGTAAGAGTGATGCTTTCCAAGATTCTTCCTGAATGTTTTAGTCTGTGTTTCTTTGAATAACACATTGTGTGAATAGTTGGGATGTAACTATCTCAGATCGACGGTTGGGTGATGAAGCTGAGGGAATGAGTAATATCACACCGCGACCCTCCAAGAAATTATACCAGAATTCAAAAAGATGATGACATTTTAAAGTGACCATAAAGCACACCCGAGCTTCGGAAACAATGCGAATTACATGATTTTGAGAGAGAACTGATCAAGGTAAACAGGGTAAACAGACTGAAATGTCAGTCTGTAAATGAACAGTGGAAAACATTAGGAGCCAGGGAGTCCTAGAGAGGTACAGCACATAAACGGACCCCTCGGTCCAACTCGTCCACCGCGAACAGATATCCTTTCCTAATCTCGTCCCATCTGCCAGCATTTGGCCCATATCTCACTAAACCCTTTTTATTCATATACCTTTTCAGATGCCTTTTGAATGCTGCGAATGTACCAACCTCTACCACTTCCTCTGGCAGTGCATTCCATACTTACATCACACTCTGCGTGCGAAAGTTGCCCCTGAAGTCCCTTTTAAATCTTTCATCTCTCACCCTAAACCTATGCCCTCTAGCTCTGGTCTCCATCACCCCAGGGAAAATACCTTGCCTGTTTGTCCCATCCCTGCTCACAAGATTTTACAAAACTCAAGAATGTCACCCCTCAGCCGCTGACTCTCCAGGGAAAACAGTCCCAGTCGCTTCAGCCTCTCCCAATAGCTCAAAACATACTTGTAAAACTTTTCTGAACACTTTCAAGTTTCACAACATTGTTCCAATAGGAAAAATACCAGAATTTCGCGCAATATTCCAAAAGTGTCCTAACCAGTATCCTGTACAGCTGCAACATGACCTCTCAACACCTGTACTCAATTATCTGATGAATAAAGGAAAAGATACCAAACGCCATCTTCACGATCCTCTTAACTGAAACTCTTCTTTCAAGGAGCTGTGAACTCCAAAATCTATTTGTTCAGCAACACTCCCTAGAACCTTATCATTAAGTGAATAATTCCTACTCAGATTCACTTTCCAGAAATGCAGCACCTCACATTTATCTAATTTAACCTCCATCTGACACACCTGAGTCCTTTCACCGATCTGATGAAGACCCCGTTGAAATCTCAGGTAACCTTATTCACTGTCCACTTTATCTCAAATACTTGGTGTCATCTGCAAACTTATTAACTGCACCTCCTATATTCCCATCCAAATCATTTATATAATGATCAAAAGTAGTGGACCCAGCATCGATCTTCGTGGCACACCATCGGCCTCCAGTGTGAAAAGTAACCATCCTCAACCACCTTTTGTTTCCTACCTTTCAGCCAGTCTGTATCCAAACGGTTAGGGATCCCTGTATTCCATGAGATCTAGCCTTGCTAACCGATCTTCCATGAGGAACCTTTTCAACACCTCACTGAAGTCCATATAGATCACGTCCATAATGATCTGCCCTCATCAATCCTTTTTGTTACTTCTTCAAAAAAACGCAATCAAATTCTTGAGACATGATTTCCCACACACAAAGCCATGCTGACTATCCTTCGTCCCTCCTTGCCTTTCTAAATGCAAATCCTATCTCGCAGGATTCCCTTCAATAATTTACCCTCGACTGATGTTGGGCTCACTGGTCTATAGTTCCCTAGCTTACCCTTACCACCTTTCTTAAATGGTGGCACAACGTTAGAGAACCTCCAAAATTCTAGCACCTCACCTGTGATGATCGATGATACAAATTTCTCAGCAAGGGGCACATCAATCACTTCCCCAGCTTCCCACAGAGTTCCAAGTTACACCTGATCACTTCCTGGGATTTATCCGCTTTTATGCGTTTCAAGACATCCAGCACCTCCTCCTCTTTAATATGAATGTTTTCCAAGATGACACCATCTGTTTGCCCACATTCTATAGTTCCATGTCCAGTAAACACTGATGCAAAATACCCCTTAAGTATCACCCTCATCTCCAGTGGCTCCATGAAAAGGCAGCCTTGATGATCTTTGAGCGGCCCTATTTTCTCCCTACTTACCTTCTTGTGTTTTACGTGTTTATAAAAACCCTTTGGATTCTGCTTAACCCTATTTCCCAAAGCTATCTCATGTCCCCTTTTTACACTCCTGATACCCCTCTTAACTATACTCCTCCTAGCCTTATAGTCTGAGCATTCACTTGATTTCTCCTGTCTGTACCTGACCAATGCTTCCTTCTTTTTCTTAACCAAAACCTTAGTTCTCTAGTCATCCAGCATTCACTACACCCACCAGCATTTCCATCCACCCTAACAGGAATACTGCCTCGGGACTGCCGTTATCCCATTTTGGAAGGCTTCCCATATTCCAATGATAAAGGTTTCATTCTCTCAAAATGGAATCGCCCCAGTTCCTGCATCTCACAAAAGTGCCACTTGAAAATAATAGAAAATTAAAGAACATTCCAAATGAAGCCTTTGATGAGGTGAGCTCTCGTCAGTCCTGTAGATCTGGAGGTTACCAGGTGAACAGAGAATGCTTTCTACCAGAGCAGCACCAGGTCAGTGTCAGGCAGACAGACAGAATGGGCAAGTAAATACACATCTGAACTCACATCTCCCAGCCTGGGAAATCTGAAGTTATGCACAGGCATTCTGGTAAAAATCTCCACAATTAGGTCATCAAGATCGGCCCAATAGTCTAATCAAAAACAAATCATTCATTCAGACTGAAATATCCATCAGGTTCCACACGCATTTTCGGTCACATTCTGCAGTTTCTATGAGTCCCTCTCCCTCTAACCTACTGCAGGAACCATGACCCTTCCTACATCGGTGCCGTCCGCCAGGTTCTGCAGCCCATCCAACCTCCATAACATGGGGCGGACTCGGCAACTCTACAACTCTTCCCGCCTCTGCAATGTTGTTCAGAAGGGCCCTGGAGGATGCTGGGGGTTACACAGTTAGGAAGGGATATCAGGATTGGAGGATTTTGCAGTTATTAGTAATATTGAAATGGCTACGATTGGCTTCGGTAATTTTGAGGGTTCACACCAATAAAGCAAGTTAGAGCTCAGGGGGATTGTAGGGACTGGAAGAGGTTTCACAGTTTATGAGTTTTGTGGGGACCAGAGGAAATTACCAAAATAGGGAGGGTTTAAGATTGAAGGATTCTGCAAGAAACATTTCCTGGGTAAAAGGCAGGATTCTTGTTCGTGTGGATTAACTGAAAAATCTTGGGGTCCACGTCCATCGATCCTTCAAAGATGCCAGCCAAGTTGATAGGGGTGGTAAGAAGGCGTGTGATGTGTTAGCTTTCCTATGCAAAGGGATTGAGCTTCAGACCTGTGAGGTTAGGCTGCAGCTCCATACAGCCCTGGTTATCCCACTCTTCAAAGATTGTGTTTTATCCATATGCCACTCCAAGCCCTTCAAACCTCCGAGTCTCTGTGAATTCCCACAGCTCTCACATCCGTCCTTAACTGTGTAACCTCTTCCAGTCCTGAAACACTCTGAAAATGTGGACATCCGACAATCCTCTCGATCTGCGTAATCCTCACAGGTCCCTGCAACACCCTCGATCTGTAGAACCAACTCCAATGCTTTTGACTTTCCTGATCAGTTTCTACAAGACTTGCTATCTATGTAACACCCAACCATCCCTATCACCCGCCCTGTCAATTTAAGCTCCTCCTGTCTCCACACCACTCTAATCATCTCCATAACCTTCTCCACCTCTTACAGTCCTATCTGTGTTAATGTTACACTCCCCTACAACCATCCCTAAACCAGAAACCTCCTCCAGTGTGTGCAATGCTCCCTATCTGTGTAAGTGTTTCAAGGCTGTATTGCTTTTCCTGTCTCTGTATGCTCTGACAGATTGTCCAGCTTTCCGGTCCATATAATTTCAAGAACCTCAGCATCCGACATCAACAAATGTCTCCATTAACTACAGCCTTCCATATCTCTTTTCGTTCCTCAATTCTATACAACTTCATAATCTCTGTAAATAACACCATTCCATAAAATACTGCACTTCCACTGTCACAGGGTGGAGAATCTCCTCTGTACCCTCTCCAGTCCAATTCCATCCTTTCATGTGATGGGGCGACCAGAACTAAACACAGTCCCCAAGCTGTGACTGAACTCATTATTTAAACAGTTCCTGCATACGCTTCCTGCTCTGAATTCTGCACATTGGCTGACAGAGGAAATGATGCCATTTGCTCTATTAATGAGACTATTGGTGTTTCCAGCTACCTTCATTTATCCGCCCGCAATAAACATATTCTCATTTATTGTACATTCCTCTCTATTACTGATGTCCCCAAATGCCTTGTCTTGCACTTCTCTGGGTTGTTTGCTCCTTTTACCTGGACTCCATAGTTTGTGATTTTAAGCAGCCTGCCATAGGATCTCTCGTCAAATCCAAGTAAGTCACATGCAGTTGTAAGTTACTGACTCAACCCGATACAGTCAGATTAATTACACATAATCTTCCTTGAACAAATCCAGACTGACGGTCCTGGAGTCTCTGCGACTTCCTCAGTGACCGTTTATCCACTGTCTCAGAATTCCAGCTGTGACCTATTTAGTCAGTCCATTGCTCCATATTAAACAAAGCTGCGGTGTCAGCCATTCTCCAGGCCTCTGGCATCATCCCTGCATCCAGTGAGGATTGGATAATGTGGGTAACTGTAAGGCAGAAGATTTTTCCCAGCTCCTTTTAACAGTCTGGAACATTGTGTTACCCCTTTTAAAGGATTTGAATCTCCTGTATAATTATGCGCTCCAAGTTTGTTGCTCCCAATATCTTACACTGCATCCCGATTTTAATTCAGACAGACAGAGGCCTGAACCATCTTATGATTTGGTCAAGTCTCATTTTAGTCGGGTTTCATGGAGGGTTTCTGTCCACAAGGTGAATTGCATTTTCTCACGATACCAACCCCAATCTGCCTGATTAACTACTCTCCCTGTCCGAGTGGTCTTACTCTCAACTGACGTTAACGTGATGATTTTCCCCTTCATCATAACAACTGCCCACTGTCCGGATATCCCAGAATGAACCCACCTCGCTGTTCCAGGTGCCATTATTAAAATGTCAGTACAATCTTAGATTGGCAAACCAAAACTGCCCTGGACATGGCAGACAGGTTAAACCTGGGGCCCTACTTTGTGGCCTAGTCCCTGAGGTTTTGGTGGATGACATGGCGCATTAGAGGGATATTACCTTCCTCCAGGACTGGCAGGGGAGGCTATAACACCAGACATTAAGAGCTTGGTCCGAGGCTGACCCCTGTGTCACTTTCTGGGTGAATGCCCAGCAGTGTAGGAAGGAGGTCAGTGACCTTCTCCACTCCAGCAGGGTAAATGTCATCATCTGCACTTCGTGCCATCTCCCTCTGTTACTGCACCAACCTCCCACCAAGGCGCATGTTCTCCCACTCTCCCTAAAAGCAGCACCTTCTCTCAGTCTCTCTCTAACGTCTTTTCTGTCCCTCTCCCCAACTCTGCCTGGTGGCTGTGCTGCCTATTCACTCACTCAGGACACGTCGCCATCTTTCGCCCAAATGTACCAGCACTAACAGCTGTACCAACGTTTTCCATCTCCCTTAATAACTCTTGAGAATTTTCACGTTCCAGATGGAACCATCCCACAATAGGAGAGAAAGAGCCAAGCGCGATAAGTATCTCCCTAACATTCAGCTCCTCACCCCCTCCCAGGGGATGGATCCTGACCCTAACAACCATGAGAGACTGACTGACCGTGTCCAAGCTCCTGGACTGGGATCTGAGACTCACCTTGTCTCACTGTGCTGGGCACCATGACTGACTGTGGACAATGATATCAAGCTTCCTGGTTTTGTGTCTGTGCTAAATACCAAGACAATACAGCAGGCGGGTGAGCCTAGTAGCTCTGGCTCAGGGGAAACCCTCCTGAGGGCAGGGTAAGGCAAGGCAATAATTCTGTGAGCATTCAAGTCAGCTCAAAGTGAGTGCGTACAAACACGGAGTGAGCCGCACAGAGGGACAGTCCATGAGCTGGGCGTGTGTCTCTGAGCACTGTGTCCTTGCAGCAGCATTTCAATGAAAGTTGTCAGTGCATCATGAACTGCAGTATTGAAGTACTCATGTGATCTGTCAGAAGATCGGAGATTTGCTGGGATGGCATGGTGAGGCTGGCATGTGACAGATGCCAACATCGGTGTATGTGGCATACGTGCAGCTTCTGTCAGTGCAGTATCCCCCGAGACGGTGGTGTCCAAGATAGAAGTCCATAGGAGCGCGGGGCGAGATAGAGTCACCAGTTACCAGCTCGCAATTTCATGTGAAATTCTCCATATTGAGTTTCCCGACAGTGGAAGGGAGCACATGAAACCTGCAAGTTGATGAGCAGAGATCAGCAATCATTTGGTTGTTGATCATCAGTAATCATTCAGTGAGCATCTTATCACTCCTGCTGTCAAATCCTGACTTAAAAGCAGTCCGGCAAAAGAACAGGCCCTTCAGCCCAGCAAGCCTATACTGACTATTCGTTGCTGTCTCTACTCTGTGTCAAGATACTCTTAAATTGGCTATATTAGCTTCTTCCCCTCTATCAGTGTATTCCAGGCACTTTCACATTCTATCTTGAAAAGCAAAAAAAAAAAAATTGCCGAGCATATCTCCTGACTTTTCTCCTTTATCTAAAATCTATGGTCCCTAGTAATTGATATTTCTACTCTGGGAAAAAAGCCTCTAACTGTCCTTCTATCTATGTCTCTGATAATTTTGTAAATATCTCCCAGATAGCCCCATAGTCAATGATGCCCAGGTGCACACAATCCATGTTTGTTCAATTTCTCCTTCTGGCTAATACCCTCCAAACCAGACAACATCCTGGTAAAACCTTTCCATACCCTCTCCAACACTTCCACATCGTACTGCTGGTGTGGCAACCAATACTGTACACAATATTCCAAATATGCCTGAACCAAGTTTCTCTACAGCTACAATATGACCTGCTAATTTTCGAACTGCTTCCTCCGATGCATGTCTGCGAGTTTGCCATCAGTCTTCTTGATCACCCTCTCCACCCATGTTACCACTTTCAGGGAAGTGTTGAGCTGTATACCTAGATCCCTTCAGATGTTGATGCGGCCAGTAGTATTTCCATCCACTTTATACTTCTCTCCTGCATTCGACCTTCTAAAACCCATCACGTCGCAACTGTCCAGATAAAGTTACATCTGCGTTTTCTCTGTCCAAGTCTGCAACTGACCTAAATCCTGTTGTATTCTCTGGCATTCATCCTCACAATCTGCAACTCCACCAAAATATTTATAGATCTCCAGTCACAAGAACACTGTTCGACCGTTAATCTGTATTCGATGACCAAACAGTTCTCTATCCATCTTACTAACTGACCGCTGATAATTTGTCACTTCATCTTCTGTTTGAGCCTGCCATAAAGAACCATATCAAAGGCCTTTCTAAGGTCCAATTGTTTGGACCTTAGAAAAGTTGGTCCAGAAAGGCCAACTTCTGCCAGTGCAGACGATTCCCATTTGCTCCAGGTTTGCCGTTGATCCTGGATACGACATTTGGTCAAATGCAGTTATGATCATGTTAACTGTCACTGTCACCTTACCTCTAGAATTCAGGTATGTGTTCTCTTGTTGTACATCTTTAAACCAAGTCTTCAATGAGCCGAAGGAATGAGAGCCCGAACTGAGCTTTAATGAGCAGGTTGGTACTGAGGAATTGCTTTCTGATCCCACTGTAGGTGACATCTGCCATCCCTTTATAAATGATAGAGATGAGAGCAATGGGGCAGTCATTGATTGTCTGATGTTTTGTCTGTATATGTACAGGGCACACCCGGATAGTTTCCCACATTGTCAGGTAGATGTCAGTGCTGTATCCCAGCAGGAACAACTGGAATGGAATGTTATCAGAGCGCACAGCCTTTGCATTCTCCAATCGCTCCTGCTGTTTGTAAATACCACACACAGTGAATAGGATTAGCTGAAGACTGCCATCTGGCGGAGACTAAAATAGATCAACTCGGAGAAAGTGAGCACTGCAGATGCTGGGGATCAGAACTGAAAAATGTTTGCTGGAAAAGTGCAGCAGGTCAGGCTGCATCCAAGGCCTGAAGAAGGGCTTATGCACGAAACGTCGATTCTCCTGCTCCTTGGATATTGCCTGACCTGCTGTACTTTTCCAGCAACACATTGTTCAACTAAAGTAGATCATCCCATCGATATTCCTGTCTGAACCTTCTTGTGAAAGTTGCTTTTCTATTATTGTGCTGGGCTCTTCAATCTTTGACGAAGGTGATATTTGTGGATCCTCCTCCGCCAGTGAGTTATTTGATTGTCCACCACCACTCACCCAGACTGCGGGAGGATTGCAGAGATTAGGTCTGATTCATTGGTAAGATCTACGTATCATTTGCTATTTATACCATGTGGTGAGTAAGTGGCCCAATTTAGTAACTTCATCTCATTCTGAGGTGTATGTGGTGATACTATAGGCAGGCCCTCCTGTATTCTCCATTGAACAAGGCCGTAGCCTGGCTTGATGGTCAGGATAAAGTGGAGCATACGCCAGCCAGTTATAGTGAAAATTATACTGGAGTAAAATTCTGCTGCTGTTGGTAATGACCCAAAACACCTCACACAGGCCAGTGCAAAATGCCAAAATCTATTGGGAATCTGCCCTGTTTAGCACGGTGATGGTGTCACATATACACAGGGGGTCTTCACGATGTAAAAGTGGAACTTTGTCTCCAGAAATACAGTGTGTGGTAGTCACCACTCCCAATACGGTCATCGATCAATGTGTCTGCAGCCGATAGATTCGTGAGGATGAGGTCAAGGATGTTTCTCCTTATCAGTCGTTCCCTCTGACCCGGTGCAGACGCAGTAAAGCAGTTGTGTCTTTTTGGAACCGACCATCTCGATCAGCAACACTGCTGCTGAGCTCCATTTGGTGGTGGTTTTGAAATGGCCCACCCAGTATACATTCTCCAGTTCTGTCAGTTTGTCAGTGTTTCCTCCAAGTGTTGCTCAATGTGGAGGGACACTGATCCACCAGCTCAGGCAGAGGAGTCAGCAGGAGGTTTCCGTGTCAGTGTTTGATCTGACACCGTGAGACTGAGGGAGGGGAGTCAGCAGGAGGTTTCGGTATCAGTGTTTGATCAGACCCCGAGAGGCTGAGGGAGGTGAGTCAGCAGGAGGTTTCCATGTCAGTCTTTGATATGACCCCATGAGGTATTCTTATGTCAGACTGTTGCTTGAGCAGTCTGGAGGACATCTCTCTCAATTCTGGCATAAGCTCCAATGCATTAGGAAGGAGGAGTTTGCAGAGTCTACAGGGTCTTTTATTTTTATAACAGTCAGCAGAAGGGTTTCTCCTGTGTGTATGACACTGACTGCTTGGCTCTCGTGATTGGAAACTCCAACGTCTCACTCCTGTCTGTCCTTCATGAACCAACCTATCAATGTAAATATCTGCAGAATCTTCCTCCTCCCTATCTCTGTAAACTCCTCCAACTCTATACATCTCCCTATATCTGTAACATCTTTCAAACCCTACACCCCTCACCATCTCACTAAACACCTCCAAACTCTACACCCCTCCCAGTCTCTCTAGCCTATTCCAGCCTCATACCCTTCCTATCTCTGTAATCTCCTCCAAACCCTACCTTATCCCCATCTCTAAACTCCTCCAAATCCTGCACCTCCCTACCTCTGTAACTTCCTCCAAACCCTACATTCCTCCCTATCTCTCTCACCTACTTCAGCCCTCATAACACTCCCTATGTCTGCAAACCCCTCCAAACCCAGATCCTTCCTTATCTCTCTAAATTCATCCAAACGCTACTCCACTCCCTAGCTCCCTTACCTCCTCAAAACAGAGAACTCACCCAACTCTCTAACCTCCTCCAAATCCTGCATCCCTCCCTATCTCTCTGACATCCTCCAAATCCTACACCCATCCCTGACACTCTAACCTTCTCCAAATCCGACATCCCTCCTCAACTCTCTAACCTTGTCCAAATCCTTCACCCTCCCTATCTCTCTGACCTACTCCAACATTACACACCTCCCTATCTCTCCAATACTCTCCATCACCTTCACCCCTCCCTATCACTGCAAACGACTCTAAATCCAGATCCATTCCTATCTCTCTAATCACCTCCAAAACCTACACCACTCCCTACCTCTCGAAACTCCTTCAAATCCAACACCACTCTCCATCTCTCTAATACTTTTCAACTCCTTCACCACTCCCTAACTCTGCAACCTGCTCTAAACTGAGATCCCTCCTTCTCTCCCTAACCACCTCCAAAATTTGCATCCATCGTTATCTCTCTCCCCACCTCCAAACCCTATATCCCTCCCTATCTCTCTAACCTCTTCCATCATCTACATATCTCCCTTTACCTGTGACCTACTTCAGCCCCTACAACGTACAGATCTCTCTAAACTGCTCTCAAATATACCCTGTCGCTGTAACCTTGTCCAGCCACACCCCGCTCCCGACCTTTTTAAACCTCATCCAACTATTAGGCTCTCATGATCTCTGTAACCTCCTCCAGCCTCTCCAGACCGCTCCATAATTCTGGCATTCTCAGTACCTCTACCACTTCTTATGCATATCACCTCCATAAACACGTTTAGTTTTGTGATGGAAAGCGATAGGTACACGCCCCAGGCCAAGACTTATCAATGGGGGAAACTCAATTGTAACGCGATCAGGCAGAACTTATGATGCATTGAATGAGGTAGCAATATGCAGGGAATGGGGATAATCGAAATGTGAAGCTGGTTCAAAGAACAGACATCGTGTGTCCTTGAATAGCATGCCCCTATCAGGCAGGGAGGAAGTGATAATGTAAGGGAACCGTGGTTTACTACAGAAATTACATCTGTCGTTAAGGGGAGAAGGAGGCTTATGTGAAGATGAGACGATGGAAAGTTACAGGTTAGCTGGGAAGGATTTAAAGAGAGAGTTAAGAAGAGCAAAGAGAGGACAGGAGGAGTCTTTAGCAGGTCAAATAAAGGAGAATCCTAAAGCTTTGAACAGGTATGTTAGGAAGAAAAAGATGACTAGGGTAGGAATAGAGCCAGTCAAAGAAAGAAGTGGGAATTTGAGTGTGGATTCTGTGGAGATCGGAGAGGTGCTAAACGAACATTTCTCATTGGTGTTCACTCAGGGAAAGGAGAATATTATAGAGAAGGATGGAGTGCGAGATATTGGACTAGAAAGGATCGATGTTGGTAAGGAAGTGGTGTTATCAATTCGAGAAGGAGTGAAAGTGAAAACGTCCCCTGAGCCGGATGGGATTTATTCGAGCATTCTCTGGGGCGCGAGGAAGGAGTTGTTGGAGCCTGTGGCTTTGATATTTGAGTCTTCATTGTCTACAGGTTTAGTATCAGAGAACTGGAAGATTGCAAATGTTTGCTCATGTTCAAGAAGGGCACTACAGATGACCCAGGCAATTACAGGCCAGTTAACATGGTCATGTCTCTCAAACCTCTTTGAAGTTTTTTGGAAGGTGACCAAGCATGTGTAAGAGGGTAAGGCCGTTAACGTGGTGTACATGGACCTCAGCAAGGCATTTGATAAGATTCCACGTGGTAGGCTGTTGGCGAAAATGCAAGAGGCGTGGGTTTGGGGTTGATTTAATAGTTTGGATTAGAAACTGGCTTTCTGCAAATGGCAGCGAGTGGTGGTTGATGGAAAATATTCAGCACGGAGACCGGTTACTATGGTGCGCCACAAGGATCTGTTTTAGGACCAGGATTGTTGGACATTTTTATAAATGACTTAGATGCAGGCATAGCTGGATGGGTTAGTAAGTCTACAGATGATACGAAAGTCAGAGGAGTAGTGAACAGTGTGGAAATATTTTGCGGGTTGAAGGGCCACTTGGACATTTTGCAGAATTGAGCTGAGAGGTGGCAAATGGAGTTTCAATGCTGCTAAATATGCGGTGATTCATTTTGGGAAGAATACCAGGAAGGCAGAATATTTGGTCAATGGAAATATTCTTGGTAATGTTCAGATGGATCTTGGTTTCCATGTACATAGATCCCTGAATGTTACTACCCAGTTTGAAATGCTGTTAAGAAGTCAATAGGTTTTATTGATAGAGGTATCGAGATCTGGAGCCGTAATGTCATGCTGCAACTATGCAAAATGCTAGTGCGGCCACACTTGGAATATTGGGTGCAGTTCTGGTTGCTCCATTACTGGTAGGGTGTGGAAGCATTGGAAAAGGTGCAGTGGAGATTTACCAGGATGTTGCCTGGTGTGGAGGGAAGGTCTTATGAGGAAAGGCTGAGAATCGTGGGTCTGTTCCCATTGGAGAGAAAAATGCTAAGAGGGAATTTGATAGAGATGAGATAGCGTAGACAGTTAAAGACTTTTTCCTCAGATGATGATATCAGCTTTTCCGAAGGGGCATAGCTACAAATTGTGAGGTTACAGGTTTTATACTGATGTCAGAGGCAGGTTCTTTACTCAGGGAGTGGTAAGAGCATGGAATACCTTGCTTGTCACTGTACCTAGCTCAGCCACGTTAGGCGGATATGAACAATCTTTGGATAAGCATATAGATGATGATGGGATAGTGTAGGGAGTTTGTCTTAGATTAGTTCACAGGTCAGTGCAACATTGAGGGCAAAAGGGGATGGTCTGCGCTGTATTGTACTATGTTCTATAAACACTTACATCATCCCTATTTCAGTAACCACACCCAAACACTACAGCTCTCTTCATCTCTGTACCTCCTCCACCAACTTCATCCTCCTCTATCTATGTACACTCCTCCAGCCGCTCTACCCATCCCTACCTCTGTGAACTTCATCCATTATCAATGGTTTTCCTGACTTCGGTCACCTCTTCCAGCCTATCCACACCTCCCTATATAGCTAACATCCTCCAACACCTACGTCTATTCTTATCTGCATAACCTCCACCAACACATACATCTTCTCGTCCTCCATCCCTACTGATCCCTGTAATCTCCTGCAGTATCTTCAGTACTTCTTATCACTGTGGCTTCCTTCATCACGAACATCCTTCCATATCTCTGGAACCCACTCTAGCAAATCCATACTTCCTTTTGGTATAAACTCCACAAGCTCCTCCACTCCTTCCTGCCTTTCAACCCCCACAGCATTCTCGAAGTTTGTAAAGTCTTCCAGCACATACACCCGTCCGTATCTCGGTAATCTCGCTGTTCTATTGCAGTTTCCCCGCATCCTTAACACCCTCCTGAACCTATACCTCCATATCATTGTAACATCATCTAACCTGAAGCTCCTCCATATCTCTGAGAAGTTTTCACTGTATTCATTGACAATGCATTCACAATCTTTGGAATGGCTAATACTGAATACGCTGAGACCCTTTGAGTGTTTTCATATCATCTTAGTCCCATATAAGTTTCCCCTTATGCTGAGATCTTGTCATCATGTTTTGGATTCCCAGACCCAGATAAATAATTTCTCAGCATCTGCCTTATCACGTTCTTTCTGCTCAGAAACTTTTGCACCTCAATCAAATCACTTCTCCATTTCCTGAGATTCAAGAATATTGACTAAATCTATTCAGAAACGCAGCAAGGGTAACTCAGATGCCAAACAGTGAAACATTATTGTATTATTCATTGATAGGTATCAGATATTGCTGGCTGAGCCATCATTTATTGCCCATACACTGTTGTTCTGGACATGCTGGCCGTTCACTGCCAATTTGAACTGTTGCAGTTACTTTGGTGCAGGGTCACCCACGATAATGTTAGGGAATGAAAGGCAGGATATTCATCAAGTGACACCCCCGAGACTGAGATATATTTCCCAGTCAGAATGGTCATTGACTTTATGTGTAACTTGCAGGGTTGGTGTTGCCCTTGCTACTTCAGATGATCAAAGCTTTGGAAGGTGCTGTCGAATGGACTTTGGTAAATGTCTGCAATGTATCTTGTAGCTGGAACACACTGCTTCCTTTGAGGGTTGATAGTGGAGGTAGTGAATGTCTTGGATGTTGTGGCAATTAATCTGGACTACAAATGTACCCTTCCTTATACATGGCAGCATAGCTGTTCTAGATATGATCTAAGCTTTTATTTTGTCAATACGACTTCAATTTGTTACAATCAATGACTCCATGTAATTTAATTGAACAATTATCTGCTGAGATTAGTTTGTAATTGGATACATGATCGCTATGCCATTATCATGTGGAAAACAATACGATCAGGGCAAGATGAGGTTGTTGAACCCCTTGCGCCTGATCCACAATTTAAGGAGATTATAACTGATTTGTTACATAACTCCATTTTCCTGCCTTTGGCCACATATGTCACGACCTTTCCTTCGCTAAAAAGGTTTCTATTCTAGGTATTCACGTGTAAACAAAGAACGAAACAATACCAACCAAAATAGAGAACAAGATGGATGTTGAGTGGATAACCCGAAAAGTATCAACTTAGTGTTGCCTACTGAAGGCCGTTGAGGGACAATTTTAATGATGGGGCATTGACCTTCACTCATTGCCTTTGCTTCTTTTGAGAATATTTTGTTCAAAAAACAGTAATTCAGCTTTTCAAAGTAAGAAATAAAAGATGTAGATTGTGTTTGACATGTGTCAAGGCAGTTACATAATAAAAAAGGGAAATTGGTTTGATTCGAGGTAATAATGTTCACTTCAAGGGCCAGTGACAACACTATGGGCCTCCTTCACTCTAATATTACTATAATTATGGATGTACTCGTATGGATTTATTATTTACGAAAAGACAGGAAACAGAGTGAAGAATTTAACAGATAAGTCTTGTGTGGGAATGTGGGCTCTGAGGAGATGTAAATATTTATGAAAATTGAATGGGCCTCCAAATGGGCAGAACCATAACAAATGATATACGATACAGGGACGTGATTGGAGAAATTGATGGACATTATAATTCATAAAGTTTAAAACGTTGAAAAGTACAGATGAAAATAAAACTAAAAGTTCCTTGTCTATGAACTGCTGAAGTCCAACTTACAGGTCCGTCAAGCTATTTGGAAAGACAGTGGAATGAGAACCTTTATTCTCAGAGGATGTAAGCACAAGAGGAAAGACGTCTTGCATCAGTTGGATTGGAGCTTGGCCAGACTGTACCTGGAGGACTCTGTGCAGTTTTGGTTCTTCCTCTCAGTGAATATTTTATTGCCATTGAGAGAGAAAAAAGAAGGTTCTACCAAGGACAATGTTATCAAAGAGGTCCATGAGAAACTTGACCTGTGTTCCCTGGTGTTTAAATGAATGAAAATTGATTTCTTTGGAAGTTACAGAATACTGATTAGATTCCTGCTTCTAATTTCTGTCTATTCATGTGTCTTTTATAAATTCAGTTGTATTCCGAACTATGTCTCACTCTAATGGGAGACAGGTCGTTTTTCTCACAAACACAGGAATAGTAGCACACTGGAACAAAGTATGCCCAGCAGCTCACCGAGTATGTTCTGCCTTTCAGTTCAATGATGTTTGTTGTGATAGTCCTCAGCTCCACTTTCTTGCATTTTCTCCGTCACCTATGAGTCACTGACTGAGTAAAAATATGTCTCTCAGCCTTTAAGATATTTTCAAAATCTTTTGGAATTGTTTCCCTCACTGATATGAGTCTTTACTTCTATTGTTTATTTCTGGCCCACTTTGTTGAACCGACATTAGATGCCGACCTCTCCATTGCACCTCCACTCTGTTCAAAAGCACAATAAATAAATAAACCTCAGAGCCTGTTATTATCTCAATCTTCTTTCATATCACCTTAAGATACAGATCTGGGGATTTGCGCAGTCTTTACTCTGTCAAAACTTCCAGTTCTTCCTTCCGGTCGCTATCAATCTGTTAAAGCCTCACACGGTCACTCTCCCTGAATCCAGGAACTCCTTCGCCCAAGTGAAGACGGATATGAAATATGTGTTTCACGTATTATCTGGCTGTGTGCACAGGCTGCCTCCTTGATCCCTCATATTCCCAGTTCTTTCCCTTGTTATCCTCTTCCCCCGATATGTGGATAGAATATCTTATGCTTCTTACTAATCTTACCTGCGAATGTTTTCTCATACCTCCTTTATTCTCTTCTACTGACTTCCTTAACTTCAGCGCTGCACTTTCTGCTTTCTTATAGGGATTCCATTGATCTGATCACTTTATAGCTGCTTTAAACTCCTCTTTACTTTGTTATTCAGCTCTGATTATTTGTAGACTTTGGAGTATGTCTGGGCTTGTTTTCGTCAGCTTGATCTTAGATTGTAACATATTGGGCCCATACTCTCACCAATTCCATTTTGAGCATAGACACTCCTCCCTACTCCACGCTATTCAACGTCAGCGTTACCCAGAAGTAAATGTCCCCAGACTACTTTGGCCAGATCCTGTTTTCTAATAGACTCTGTCTCCCCAATCCAAAAATCTTACAATTAGAAGACTTTTTTTGCCTTTTCCTTAAGGAACTTAAACTAAATGATGTTATGGACATTGGTCCTCAGCTTCTCTTCCAATCATGCTCGAACATATGATTGGCTTAATTCTCCATAATAAGGCATTATCCCTGTTGTATCTTCTACATGTTGATATGAGAAGCTCTCAGCAATAAAGTTCCACATATTTGTCCCCTTAAAAGCACATGACTAACCCAATAAATGTTGGATATTGAAAAGCATAAATAGAATTACCCTCTTATTGTTTTATACACGACAGTTATTGGTTACACAATAGCTCCTGTACTTTCTTTTAACTGGGCGTCTTCATATGACCCTTGCAATGTATCTGTCACCTTTTTATTCCAGCCACTATCCACGAAGCCTCAACTGAAGTTCGTTCCACAATATCGTCCCTCCTTACTACCGTAATTGATTCCTTAATTAATAAAACCAAATCATGTCCGGTCTATAGTTCCTGTACAATAGAATATTAAGTTGTCAATTCTGATTTCCATCAACCACATCTCTGAAGGCAAAAAATGTCACTCCATCCAAAACACACATGCCTATCTCTGTACGCTCCTACCAACCCTACGAACCTCCAAATCTCTGTAACCTAAACTAGACCCTACACATTTCCCCATCTCTGCCACATCCTCCAGCTCCCTACAACTCTCCCTATCTCTGGAATCTCGTCCAGCCACAACAACGCTCCCTATCTCTGTAACCTTCTCCAGTGACTACACACCTCCCTATCTCTGTAACATTTCCACCCCTTCACCCAAATGATATCCAGCATCTTCACCTCTTCCTGTCACTGAGGATTCCTCCAGCTCGTACGTCACTCCACAGGACAGGAACCTACCCTCGAAATTACAATGATTGCTTACACAATAGCTCATGTACTTTCTTCTAACTGGGTCTCCCTATTGCTATAAACAGTTCAAGCCCCTCCAGTCCTCTCTATTGTTGTAAACTCTTCCAGCACTTACAGCCTTCTCTAACACGCCAGCCCATACACCCATCACTATCCAGGCAATCTCTGTGTTCTGTTACAGCTCCCCTATATTTGTAACATTCTGCTGCACCTATACCTCCCTTTTTCTGTAAGCTCCTCTAACCCTGAGCTCCTCCATATCTCTGTGAACTTTTCACTGTTTGCATTCACAGTGCATCCACAATTCTTAAGATGGTGAATACTAAACACTCTTATACCCTTTGATTGAAATGATTTCACATCCTTCTCAGACCCAAATAAATTGCCCGTTATCCAGAGACCCTGTTATCGTGTTTTGGACTCCCTGACCCACAGAAATAATTTTTCAGCATCTGCCCAATCAAGCCCTTGCAATTCCAAATCTTTTATATTTCAATCAAATCACGCAGCCATTTCCTGACACTCAAGAATATAGACCAAATTTATTCTGAAAGTGAAACCCAGACTGCAAGCTGTTAAACATTAGTATATTATTCAGCGATAGGTATCAGCCATTGCTGGCTAGGCCATCATTTATTACACACAGACTGTTCTTCGGGACAAGTTGGCGGTGCGCTGCCTACTTGAGCATTTGCAGTCAGTTTGGTGCAGCGACACCCACAATAATGTGAGGGAAAGAAAGCCAGGATATTCATTCAGTGAAACCCATGGAATGCAGATGTGTTTCCTTAAGTTCAGTGTTATACTTTCTGCATTCTTGTAGGGATTCCATTGATCTGCTCACTTTATTGCTGCTTTAAGCTTCTCTTCACTTTGTTATTCAGATCTGAATATTTGCAGATGTTGAAGGTTCTGTGGGCTCGCGTTCCTTCATTCGATCTTAGCTTGTAAAATATTGGGCCCACACTCTCATCAAATCCATTTTGAGCATGAACACGACTCCCCACTCCACGCTGTTCGGCTACAGCTTTACCCAGAATGAGAATTCCACCATTTAAAAGTCATCTCGTTGTATATATGATTAGGAAGGATTTGGAGGGATATGGGTCAGGTACTGGCTAGTGGGACTAGATTAGGTTGGGTCCAGAACTAAACTATCCCTTGTATCTTCCACATGATGATACAAGAAGCTCTCAGCAATAAATTTCAAAATATTTGTCCCCACTTAAAAGCATGTGACTGCCCCAATAAATGTTGCATATTGAAAAACATAAATATAATTACCCTCTTATTGTTTTTATACGCTACAGCGATTGGCTACACATTGGCTCATGTATTTTCTTCTAACTGGCGATCTTTAGTATGACCCTAGCAATTATCTGTCATCTTTTTTTATTCTAATCGCAATCCTTGAAGCCTCAGTTGAAGGCAGTTCCAAGATAATGTCCCTCTTTACAGCAGTTATTGATTCCTTAATTAATAAAACGACAGCATCTCCTGCCTATAGTTCCTATGCTACTGAATACAGAGTTGCCAATCCTGACCTCCTTCAACCACATCTCTGATGTCAAAAGAAGTCACAATTTCACGTGTCAATCTATTCCCTTATCACATCTGTCTGACATGTAATAATTCTAGCACCAAGGTAAAGGACATCCAACCTGGAGTATAACACCAGGAACAGTCTGTACCTCGTCTGTTCTTCGGGGTTCTATAACCATTCACTGTTTGTGATCTGGTTTCCCAGTCTACGAACCAAAACTGTAAATCTAAGACTGTAAGAAGCAATATTTGTTTAATCATTATTTTTTTAAAAATTGATGCATCAAATGCCACTTCCCCGAACTGAGTGATCACCTCCACATACCATGAGTTTTTGGTGATAAATTCCCCACTCAGTGTGCAGGAAGGCAGACCTCAGTAATGGGCAGCGTGGATTAAGTCCCTCCGCAAGTGCATGTGTTCCCAGCGATGCTGCTGGAGTGGGCAGGGCACCGGCTTGTGTGCTGACCCTTTGTGAACAATAATCCCTCTCCCTCCAGTAGATCAAATCTGCCTCTCATCATGTGGAGTATCTCACAGAAAATGGTTAGTGCCTTCCTATGTTTTGCATTCCATGATCTCCAAGATATTGGGTATAATATTGGCTCAGGAAGTCAGCACCACATGTAGCCCTGAAATGTAAAGTCAGTAAGTGGGTTGAACAGGCCATTATGGAGTAGACCACCTGAGATGAAGCACAGACTGTTTCTCCCAGCTATTGGATTCTCATCAATTGTGAATGGGGGAAGCAGTGAGGTGAGGAAGCTGAGGAGTGGCGTTAGGTCGAGACTTCCACTTATGGCGCCCATTGTTACATTCAACTGAGTGTCAGTACAATGTGTGTGTGGTGACATACATCAGACAAGATCCACACAGTTCAGTTATTAAAGTGGTTCTCGGCTTGGCGTTCGCTGCTGGTTCCCTCAGATGCACTCTGCAGGACTGATCTCGATCGAAACCCACTGAAAAGCAGGTTGGGTGACCCTTGTATTAATCTCTGGCCATCTACACAGAAGATCAACTTTATTTTCACACTGGTGAGTGTGAAGGTGACATATACTGCTTATGGGTTTCGAATGTTTACTGTTAGACAATCAAATTGTGAATTTCTTCATCCTTGGTCTGGTGCAGGGTGAAAATATCCGAAATCTAGGACGCATGCCAAATGCTGTCAAGGGGCTTGTGCAGTGTATTCTCGAATGACATGCCCATACATCTGCTCCCTGTAGCAGGCTGAGACTGAAGATGAATTTGTAAGCCCTGTTTGTTGGTCACTCATTGGTACGTAATTTGGACAGCATTTGTGTCTACACTAAGACCCGCGATAGGCTATTGGTTAGTTTTCACCTGCCCCGGGTGAGCTGCAAATGATTTCTTGTGAAAGTATGTTTGAATGAATGTCCTGATCCAGGTTGTAAGGTCTCTGGACAGGTTGAGGATCAGGCCAGTGTGTCACTCAGTATTGCAGACAGCTGTGACTTCCAGTGGCACGATGCTTGAATTCAGATCCTTTGTAATCTATTTATTATGTAGGTCGTGATTGCAAGTGATGAGTTTCCTGGTATGAACAAGAATAAAATATCTACTGTGTTTTGTAAATTGGGGCAAACAATTCTATGTGAACTCTGACTATTTCCCATAATAATACGTGCATTATCTCTGAGAGCAACTACATTGTTACTATATGTTTGGAACTAAAACATAAACTCATTACAACACTTTATGTTACAAAAATAAAAGAAAACTACATGTTACTTAATATTGAACAGAGAATATTTGCCTTATTTTTGTACGATCACAATTAAATATTCAACGTCAGTATTCAAATGAATACATTCTCACTCTAACATTTCGAAAGTTGTTTGCCTCTAACCCATTACATATTCACAGTGAGCAAACAATTCAACAATCAAATAGATTTAGCGTTGATATGAATTTAAATATAATTAACAGATTTAATTTCTCACTGAAACGTATGAGCTTTATCTAATTGCAAATAATTTAAGAATGGCAATTATTCAATATGCACTTCGAATATTAATCCTCGTTAATGATTTGTGTTATTAAATGGTATTTGTTACGAAGCCAAATCACGTATATCCAATTTAAAATGTATATTGTTTTCTGAATATTAAAGTAAACTCAAATTGCAGGTGTAGCTGCCCAAATGGAAGGGCTGGGAGATGAGCTGTTACAAAATGGATAGATGCAACAATTGGCAGTTAAATGGTATACTTGAATTTTGGTTGCTGTTTTGACAATAATTCAAATTTAACCAATTAGTTTAAGCTATGTCCGGGATACTAAAACCCAATCGAGTTTACATTTATTGTTTTGATGACATCAGACCAGTGACAGGGAACGATTTTGGGGATATAAAAAAGAGTGGGCATTTTGAAAATTGGTTAGAGCAACTGCCACATAACAACAGAGCAACTGCTGTAGAGTCGAAGAGCTAACAGCCTATCTATAATCTTGCTCTCAAAGAAATCAGAAAGCAGTCTATCAAAAAGATACCTTTTGGTGTAAGACATATTCGGAGTAAAAAGAAATAAGTCGAGAGTGTGCTGCTGGAAAAGCACAGCAGGTCAGGCAGCATCCGAGAAGCAGCAGTATCAACATTTCAGGCAAAAGCCCTTCATCAGCACAACGCTCTTGATTCTAATCTCCAGCATCTGCAGTTCTCACTTTCGCTTAGTGAAAAGGAATAAGACGACCCAGTAAAATCAGTGGGTAAGAGATTGAATACAGCAGAAAATGTAGAGAATGTGCAGACATATGATTAAGTTAAGGTAATATTTATTGTCTGTTTATTGTAACAGCATGTCAATAGGGTTGTGCTCAGTTAAGGGAAGCAATGTTAGTTTCTTAATAGTTTTGTTCAGAAAGAAAATTATTACTTTTCTTTAAATGGTGGCAAGTAGGTGTTCTCTTTTAGTCCCTCACCCTTCGAACAGATGACAAGGTGAGGCGAGCGTTTCTGTGTGTTTAGCTTCATTTAGTAGTGGTTCGACCTCTGCATTTTAACAGATTGAAGGCTCGTCTGGGATTTGGACAGATTTGAACAGAATTGGGCTACCGAATATCCCAGCAGCTTTAAACACTTGGTGATTAGTGTCGTAAATCTTTAAATAAAACGTAGGTGAAATAATTTGTTTCATTTTGATTACGTTGTCCATTAAAATAAAAGAGAGGGTAATATCTCTTAACATTGCTAATGAGATTCTGAGGTTTGAAGATGCTTCCCAACTTTGCCAAGGAAAGTTAGAAAGACAGAGGAAGGATATTCTTTTGGAATTAGGAAACAGACTAGAATTGGTTTTATCCAGGGACACAAGGAAATTTAAATGGACTTGGTCAAACACTGAGGTATATGAGAGAAACAGAAGTGCAGCAGAGTTAGAAAAACGTAAACTGTGTATGAGCCAAACGGAATGAGAAGAAAAAGAAAGGGAGAGAAGGATATTAGCTGAGCAAAAAGATAGAGAGAAGAAAGAAGAAAGAGAGACAGAAAAGGAGACTGAGAAGAGAGGCAGTAAACGACTGAAAAACGAGTGAACAAAGGAGAGAAGTTTCTTAGCTGAGCAAAGAGAGAGAGATGAAGTAGAAAGAGAAACAGAGAGAGAGTGAACTTCAGTATTTGCAACTTAGTCAGGAACATCAAGTTCAGAGGATTTAAATGAAGTCAGGAGAGTTTATTCTGCTGGAGGGGTTCATAAACTCATTTCCAGAGAACTTATGTGATGAACAGAAACTTCACGAAGTGTGAAGAGCAGCAGTGATGACCGAGAAAAGTGCATTGCTACGTGACGTCAAATTTAGTTTCTGACACGAATTGCATCCCTGTGAGAGAAAGAAATTGGAAGCCGGGGAGATCCTTCACTATAAAACAAAGAGTCTTGCATACTTGGAATAGTTCTCCATTGGTGATAAAAAGAATTCCAAGAAAATGAAAGGCCTAAGGTGTTTCCACTGTGGTAAGATGGGATATGTAAAGTCTCAGTGCTGGTCATGGAAGAATGACATTGTGGGAAAAGAGGCTAATCCAATCGTATTAGGGAAAGTAGTAAAGAAGACCCAAAGAAAAGCAGAGGAGCTGCCAGAGAGTGCACAGCCTAGGCAGTGGTGGGATATTGAGTTAGTTGCAGATCTCTGTAACGACTTTACCTCTGTGGGAAAAAGTGTACTCAGGAAGATCAGGAAGAGAATGGAAATAAATTATTGTCTCATGAGGTATGGGATCTGGTCAATCTCTGATAGTAAGAGATGAAAATATTATCACACTTTCCGACATGTTGCACAAGAAGGTAATAATCTGTTGAACAGATAGGCAGAAAGTTAGCGTTCCCCTGTGTAAGACCAGGTTGGAGAGCCAAATCAAGGCTGGGGATGTAACAATAGGAGGGATTGACAGAATGTTTATTTTCAGGAATACAATTTGTTCTTGGGAATTATTTAGCAGGATCCAAGGTGGGAGTGACACCCCTTGTAGTGGAGAAGCCAATGGAAGATCAGGGAACTAAGGAGTTACAAGAAGAGTACCATGGATATTTTCCAGACTGTGTCGTAGCACGAAGCCACTATCATCAGTTACAGCAAGAAGGAAAGTCGAAGAATTTGAGGTTTAGTTAGCTGACAGCCTGTATGATGTAATGGTACAGGGAAACCCCTTAACAGGCTGTGGGTCAGACAGAAGTGTTTAGTCCAGAAAGGCTAAGAGACGTGCAACAGAAAGAAGAGAAGATATATATTATGACACCAACTCAGCAGCGGACTCAGAATATATTCCTGAGGGTTATTATCTTAAGGATAGAAACCTAAAACAAAAGTGGAGACCCCAGCTAAACCCAAAAGTGGGTTAGTGCAGAGGGGAAATGGGCAGAGGAGCACCAGATTGTGTTGCTTGTAGCATACAGACAGGAAGTGTTATGGGTAGAACATTAATTGCCAGAAGGAGGTCACCTAGGTGTAAGGAGGACTCGGGCTAATGTACAAAGCACTTCCATTGGCCTGGCATGCACAAAAATGCTGTTGAATATTGCCACAAATGTTATACATGCCTAATGGTAAGTATTCCACAGACAGTAATAAAATCAGTAGCTTCGTTGCCAGTTCCCACATTTGAAGAATCTTTCACACGGGTTATGATTGATTGTGGAGGTCCCTTTCCAAAAAATAAAAGTGGGAATCCGCACTTGGTAACGATAATGCATACGTCTACCAGAATTCGGAGGCAATTCCATCACGGAGTATTAAGACAAAAAGGATGGTGGAGGAGTTGGTAGCTTTCTTTACACGTTATGGGTTACCTGGAGAGATTCAATCGGGCCAAGGGTCCCATTATACTGGTGAGACTTTTAAGGAAGTCTTGGATAGCATACAACACTTAAAACTACATAAAAAACAAGGACTGCAGATGCTGGAACCCAGATTCTAGATTAGAGTAGGAATCCTGATGAAGAGTTTTTTGCCCGAAAAGTCGATTTTCCTGCTCCTCGGATGCTGCATGAACTGCTGTGCTTTTCCAGCAGCACTCTAATCTACAATACTTTAAATCAAGTCCGTACCTCCAAAATCCCAGGGATACTTGGATAGGTGGCATTGACCCTGAAGACAACATACATTCAGGATTCACTGAACGATTGGGATCAAGGTAGCGAACTTGTATGGATTGTCATGAGCGATGCCCCAAATGAATCTACTCAGTTTACTACATTTGAGTTAACATTTGGACAGGAAGTGAGAGGGCACTTGAATCTAAACATTTGATAGGGTCGAAGTCAGAGATCTCACACTTGGATTATGTAGTAGTGGTGATGGAACAATTAAATTAGGAAGGTGAGTTAACTAAGCAGCACCTGAATAGGGCACAGCGTCGAACGAAGCGGCTGACAGATAGAAACATAAAATTCAGACGCTTTCCCAAGGAGATGATGTATTTGTATTGGTTCCAGCAGTAGGAGATACCTTCAAAGGCAGGTTGAGTGGTCCCTTTCAAATTGAGGAAAGGTTGAGTTAGGCAAGCTATCTGATACAGAAAAAAAGCTGTATTGGGCATGCCATCAGAATATGTTGAATCCTTACTATAATAACGATAGGGTATTGGAGAAGTAGGTCTTATTTATTGTCCTGCCGACTGAGAAATCAGATCCAGATGTGATGGGGTTTTATGTGCCTCAAACTACGTTAATTAATGAGGAAGTCCTTAAAAAATGGGATGGGAGAATTAGCTATCTGTCTCAGGAGCAAAGAACACAGTCGAAAGGTTTGGTGTAGCATTATGAGGACATATGCAGGAATAAAATGGGAAGGCTAATACCTGCGTGCATGAGGTGGAAGTAGGGCATGCTGTTCCAAAAAAACAATACCTTTACTGGCTTAATCCTTTCAAAGGCCAACAGGTCCAGAAGGAAGTGAATGTGATATTCATTGAAGACGTCATCGAACCGAGGCAGAGTGGAGTGGAGTTCACTGATCTTGTTAGTTCCCATGGCTGATGGAACTCAACAATGTTCTTTGGACTATTGGAAGGTCAACGACATAGCAAAATCACTCTCATAGCCAATACTTAGTTTGAAAGACATTACAGAGAAAGTTGGAAAAGCCAGTAACATTACAAAGTTTATTTACTACATTGTACAAACAGGTATCTTTAATAGAGAAAGCGAAAGACGTTTCTGCATTTGTAAACCCAAATGGACTGTGTCAATTCAAAGTAATACCCTTGGGAATGAAGAGCACACCAGCCACATTCCAAAGACTCACGAACAAACTTGTGGCCAGATTAAGAAATAACCTGATGTTGTGGTGATCTGTAGCCATTCATGGAAAGATCACATGTGACAGTTTGCAAAACTCTTTGAGTGATTCCTAAAAACAAAGCTGGAAATAAACATTTAAAAAATCATAATTTGTGACATTCTTGGGACATAACATCGAACATGGAAGGATGATTCCAATGAACGCATGGATGAAAACAATGGAGGAATTACTTTGAGTATGAAGAAACAGGTGCTTCGACGTTGGGACTGAGCAGATTCGACAGGAAGTTTGTTCCAAATTTCAGCAGTATGGGGGCACTACTGACAGATTTACTAAAGAACAACAAGAAATTTCGTTGGACAGAGTAGTGCCAGGAGGCATTGGAAAATTTGCAAGCTATATTAACCATCACATCAGTTTAATATCATTATATTTGCAGATATACATTCTGCTTTGATCAAAAATGCACTCACTGCAGGCAGTCAAAGCAGGCAGTCAATGCATTAAATATTTTGTAAATTCCACTTTGGAAATAGAACAAGTCTAACTCAAGACTGGGACACAGACAGACTCTGACATTACATCTTTAATGCATTGTCTGAGCTGAGATGTCACCTTTTGTTGTAAAACCTTAAGTTATCCTGAGAAGGTGACTTAAATGAAGTTCTGGGATTTACATATTAATGAAACAAAAATTGCAACCCATTCTAAAAGATGAAAGACTTAAAAATCCAGGTTTGTTCAATATACGATTTCATTTGCATGGCACTCTAATATTTTGCTCTAATTTTTTTTGTCTTACGATCTTACACTCCACAATCACCTGGTGAAGGAGCAGCGCATTGAAAGCTAGTGCTTCCAAATAAATCTGTTGGAATATAACCTGGTGTTGTGTGATGTTTACCTTAGTAACTTCAGATAATGGTCTTTTCAAATAGAATAAGACAATTTCTCTCATCCTTCCTTTATCCTGAATTCCAGTTAGATTCTAATTATTGATAATGTTACTGATATTCTTCGACAAAGTAATGCATTGCGTGTGTGTGTGTATGGGTCTATGTGTTTATGTTTGCATGCATGTATATCTGTGTCTGTGTCTTTGGGTGTGTACCTGTGTATGTATGCGTTATGTACGATCCTTTGCAATTGGAGTGAAATAAATGAATGAGAAATTCCCAAATCATTGAGAAAATGTACAGATTCCAAGCAGTCTGATATAAAAGGAACAAACAAAATTACAGCACAAGAACTGGACCTTCGGCCCTTCAAGCTGCACCGATCCAGATCCTCTACCTAAACCTGGCACATATCTTCTAAGAGGCTGTATCCCTTTGCTCCCTGTCCATTCATATATCTGTCCAGATATATCTTAAATGATGCTGTCATGACTGCCTCTACCATCTCTACTGGCAACGTGTTCCAGACACCCATCACCCTCTGCACAAAAATCTTTCCATGCATTTGTCCCCTAGACTTTTCCCCTCTTAATTTGAACGCGTGACCCCGAGTAATTGAGTCCCCACTCTGGGCAAAACAAATCTTGCTCTCCATCCTATTTATATCTATCGTAATTTTGTAGAGCTCAATCAGGTTCCCCGCTCGACCTCCATCTTTCTAACGAAAATAACGTTGCACTACTCAAAACCTCTTCATTGCGAGCACCCACCATACCTGATGAACCTCTTCTGCACCCTCTCCATAGCATCCATATCCTTTTTGTAATGTGTCAACCAGTCTGTAGGCAGTATTCCAAATGTGGGGCACAAAAAGTCTTATACAACTGTAATGTGACCTGCCAACGCTTGTACTCAATAGCCCATTAAATGAAGGAAAGCATGTGATATGCCCTCTTGACCACACTGTTCCATCTACAGGGAAGAATGGACCTGAACACCCAGAAATCACTGAACATCAAGTTCTTCCATCACTTTTCAATTTTCTGTATATTTCGCTCTTGAATTAGATCTTCCAAATTGCATCAACTTACATTTGCCGGATTGAATTTCATCTCCCATTTCTCTGCCAACTCTATATTGTTCATTATTCTCTATCTGCTACTCCACCAATCTTCGTGTCACCTGCAAACTTGCTAATCAGGCCATCCATACGTTCGTCCAGATAACTTCTGTATATCGAAAACAGCAGTGGTCCCAGCACGGATCCCTGTTGAACACCACTGGTCACAGGTCTCCATTTTCAGAACCTCCCTTCCACTACTTATCTCCGTGAGCTGTGGCCCAGCCACTTCTCTAACCATCTAACTAGTACAGCCTGGACCCTATGCGACTTCACTTTCTCAATCAGCGTACCCCATGGGGAACCCTATCCAGCGCCTTACTAAACTCCATGTATATGACATTAAAAGACCTTCACTCAGCAAACAACTTTGTCACTTCCTCAAAGAATTCTGTTATGTTGGCAAGACATGACATTCCCTGCACAAAACTATGTTGCCTATCGCTGATAATCACATTTTCTTCCAGCTGGGAGTACATCCTATCCCTCAGTATTTTCTCCAGCAGCTTCCCTGCCAAAACGTCAGAGTCGCCATTCTTAAACAAGGGAACACCATTAGCAATTTTCCAGTACTCCGAGATTTCACCAGTGTTCAAAGATGCTGCAAAGATATCTTTTATGGTCCCACTGTTTCCGCTCTCCCTTCCCTCAGTAACCTGGAATAGATCCTATCCGGACCTGGGAACTTGGCCACCTTAATGCCTTTTAGAATAACCAACACTTCCTCTCTACTTATTTCGACTTAACCTAGAGGACTGAAGCATCCATACCTACTCTCAACATTTCTCCTTGGTGAATACCGATACAAAGTGTTCATTAATAATCACACCCATTTTCTCTGACTCCATGCATAACTTTCCTCCTTTGTCCTTGAGTGGTCCAACCCTTCCTCTAGTTACCCTCTTGCTCCTTATATATGAATAAATGTCTTTGAGTTTTTCCATAATCTTGTTTGCTAAATGTATCTCATGACCCCTTTTATCCCCCTTAATTCCTGTTTGAGATTGATCCTACATTCCCGATATTCTTCCCAAGCTTCGTCTGTCTTCAGTCGCCTAGACCTTATGTGCTCTCTCTTTTTCCACAAAGCTAGTCACACAGTTTCACCTGTCATCTATGGTTCCCTAATCTTGCCATTCCTACCACTCATTTCCACAGATGCATATCTGACCAACAACTCTAATCAACCTCTCTTTAAAAGCTTCCCACTTATCAAATGTGGATTTACCCTCAAACAATCGCTCCCAATCTATATTCCCCAACTTCTGCTGAATTTTGGTATAGTTCGCGTTCCCCCAATTTAGCACTCTTCCTTTCGGACCACTCTTGTCTTTGCCCTTGCGTATTCTATGACGTATGGAATTGAAATCTATAGTCCCAAAGTAATCCCCAACTGAAACTTCAACCACCTGGCCTGTCTCATTCCCCAGCACCAGGACTAAAATGTTACTTTCCTGAGTTTGACTCTTCACATACTGCTCAAAAAACCATCCTGGCTGCTCCTTACAAATTCTGCTCCATTCAGTCCGCTAATATTAAGTGAATCCCAGTCAATGTTGCGAAAATAAAATCGCCTATCACCACCACTATGTTCCTCCCACAAATTTCCATGATTTGTTTACATATTTGTACTTTCATCTCACGCTCACTGTTGGGAGGCCTGGAGTACAGCCCAAACATTGTTACTGCATCCTTCCAATTTCAGAACTCTGACCATTATGCCTCACTGTTCGAGTCCTCCATAGTGCCCTCCTTCAGCACAGCTGTGGTATCCTCTTTCAACAGTGATGCAATTCCTATACCCTTTTACCCCCCCCTCTTTATCCCACATGAAGCATTGATATCCTGGGATGTTTACTTGCCAGTCATGCCCTTCCGTCAACCAAGTATCATTAATAGCAATAATATCAACTCCCAGGTACTAATCCAAGCACTGTGTTTATCTGCACATACTACACTTCTTGCATTAAAACAAATGCACCTCAGATGACCTGTCACTTTGCGTTCATCATCTACTCCCTGCCGACTCTTCCCCTTACTCACGCAGACTTCATTATCTATTTCCTTACAGGCTGCAGTTGCTATTTCCTTAATGTCGACTAACCTCCTCATTTGATTCCCATCCCTCTACAACATTAGTTTAAACTCTCAGAAGTAGCATTAGCAAAAGTACCCCGAAGGACATTGTTTCCATTCCAGCTCAGGTCTAGACTGTCCAATTTGTAATAGTCCCACCTCCCAGATAACCAGTCCCAATGTCCCAAAAATCAGAACTCCTTCCTCCTGCACCATCTCTCAAGCAATGCTATACTTTCATTTCTTCTGACTAGCATGTGGCAGTAGTAGCAATCCTGAGATTACAACCTCTGAGGTCCTATTTCTTAACTTGACTCCTAACTCCCTAAATTCTGTTTGTAGGACCTCATCCTCATTTTTTTAACCTATATCATTGGTGCCTACATGCACCATGAAAACTGGATATTCACCCTTCCCCTTCAGAATGTTCTGCAGTCGATCCGAGGCATTACTGTCCCTTGCGCCTGGAAGGCAACATACCATTCGGGAGTCTCGTCTTCGAACAGAAAAATGCCTATCTACTCCTTTTACATTTGAATCCCCGATTACTTAGCCCTTCCAGTATTTTTCCCGCCCTTCTGAACAGCAGGTCCAACCACGGTGCATTTAACGGGGCTACTGCTGTCTTCTCCTGGTGTGCCATCTCTCCAAACAGGGTCCAAAACAGTATACCTGCTAAGGAGGGAGGTGACTGCAAGGGACACTTGCAGTGCCTTCCTGCTCTTTCTCTGTTTTTGGTCACCAATTCCCGTTCTCCTTCAGCAATCCTAATCTGCGACGTGATCAGTTCACTGAATCTGCTATCTAAAACCTCCTCCGCATTGTGTGTGCTCCAAGGTGAGTCCATCCGCCACTCCAAACCCTTCATCCCGTCTATGCGTTCTTCATAAGAAGTGTCTTTGGTGCGTGGATCAGGGATGACTCCGAGCATGCTCAGGGCATACTGAAGGGGAGGCTGAACAGCCAGCAGCTGTGGTACACATTGGCAGGAAACGTGTCAAGATCCTGCAAGGAGAGTGCAGGGATATGGACACACGCCCTGCACGAGAACAGGGACAGCAGCAGTGTCCCTGAGCTCCCTCATTGAGCAAGTGGAGCATAACATGGCTCTGAGATCTCCTGTCACTTTTACTCTAAAGCTTAACTTGGTCTTAAATTAGATATACGGAAAACGAAAGGGTTTTCATTAAGCAATCACAGGATTAAAAAAAAAGAAGAGGAGCAGCTTATCCACACAGGACAGAGTTCTTTTGTTTTGGTTGGATGAGGAGTTCGGGGTGGGAGACATTACACGTGTTGATGTCTCTCGTTCAATCGCTGCCCAAATATGTCAGATCACTTACCCTCCCAGCGCACAATTCGTCCTCTTCCACTCCGCTCCTCGCTCTCATCGCTGCTGCAAATGGAGGCCTGATGCTCGAGGTAAGTCCGTTTTTAGTGGAAAATTAACTTTCCCAGCAACCCCCTGGTCCCAGCCCCTACCCCACCTCTCTCTAACTCCTCCCAAAAGATAATGCACAAAGCATGCAAACATGTAGTTTATTCATGGATTGGCAAAGTGAACAAATGACAATCATGGACCAAACAAAAATAATTTAATGGATATTTGCTGCGATTCTTGAATGACCAAATATTTGGATATTTATTGAGAAAATAAATTCAGTTTTTTTTTCAGATATGAGTTGGATACGTTTTGATCAGTATTTGATCATCATTGGTGACAAAACCAGAAGTTGCTGGGAATGCTCAGAAATACTGGCAGTATCTGTGGTGCGATAGCGGAATCAATATATGGTAGGAGACTGGCTCTGGCCAGGTTACTACGCTCATAGTATTCAGGGATGTGTAGATTAGGTGTATTAGTCAGGGGTAAATGTAGAGTATGACAATAGGCTAATGGCTCTGGGTGGGTTACACTTTGGAGGGTCAGTGTGGGCATGTTAGGCCAAATGGCCTATTTCCACAATACAGGGATTCGACGATTCTATGAATTCTTCATAAAAAGTATCGTTGGTGCCAGGATCAGGGATGTCTCCGAGAATGCTCAGGGCATACTGAAGGGGAGGCTGAACAGCCAGCAGCTGTGGTAAGTGGTACATATTGGTATCAATAATATTGGCAGGAAATGTGACAAGATCCTGCAAGGAGAGTGCAGGGAGATTGGCCTGAGTGGAAACGCAGCATATCCAGGGTTGTAATCTTGGGTTACTCCTCGTGCTAGGTGGAAGTGGGATAAGGAAGAAGAGAGAAAACTTTAATATGTGGTTGAAGAACTGGTTTAGGAAGAGGTTTTCAGATTTATGGCTTGTTGGGATTTTGTCCAGGGCGGGTGGAACCTGTAAAAAAGGTCAGGATCCATTTTCACTGGAGAGACACCAACATCCTGGCAGGGAGGTTTGATGATGCATCTTGAGTGGAGTTAAATGAATAATGCAGGAGACTGAAACCAGAGCAGCAGAACAGCAAGTGAGCTGAAATTAGAGTTTAATAGAATAGACAGGCAGGGCCAGTCTAATGACTATGCTGAGAAAAATAATCATAGCAACTTGAAAAATGTGAGTGGAAATGATAGGTTCAGTATTATCGGAGATCAAAAAATAAGAATGGAGTGTGTGGAGTGCGCCAAAGTATTAAAGGAGATAAACCAATCCAATAGAACTTATGTAAATACCCTGTACCTAAATGCATGGAATAATTGGAAAAAATGACAGCACAAACAGAGTTAAAAAGACAGGGCCTGGTGGGGCTTACAGAAAGGTGGTTACAGGAAGGTCAGTGTTGGGAAGTGAAATGTACAAGGGTACTCATTACTCAGACAAGAACGTAAAGCAGGTTGAGTTGCTGCATTGAGTAAGAATGATATCAAGGTTACATTAAAAATGACATTAGCACGAGGGACCAAAATGACAAATCAGTTTGGAAACAAATAAAGCACATGGAAATAAATCTGCTTCTAGGAGTAATTTCATGCCACAATACTCCCATCCTCCAAACATACTTTCCAAAACCAGGGAATAACAATGGCTTGTGAGAAGGGCAAAAGAGTGAGCAATCTGTGTGCATATTGGCTTAGTTAATCAATTTGGCAAGGGTAGCCTCAAATAACGATGCGCAGAATGCATGAGTGATTATTTCTTAGAACAACAAACCAAAAAACTGGCTTTTAGATTTGGTGTGAATAATGAGGAATGAGTGATAAATCATCTTATAGTAGAGGATCCTCTAGAAAGAGTGACCATAACATGCTGGAGTTTCACATTCAGATTCAAAGATACAAGGGTTTTAGTATTGGGCAGTGATAATTATGTGGAAGGATTGGCCTGAGTGGACTCGAAAAAATAACATTGAAGGGCAGAACATTTGATGAAAATGGCAAATACTTAGCAAGGTAGTAAAAACACATCAATTAAAGTTTATTCCTGAGTGGAAGATGAATTGTATAAAAAGATAAAACATCATTCATACCTTAACAAAGAAGACTATGATAAGATGAAAGTGATGTCCTGGTGTTATTATCGCCAACTGCTTATCCAGCGATCAAGATAATATTCTAGAAACTCAGATTCAAATGTCGCCACTACAAATGCTGGAACCTAAATTCAACATCAATCTGCAATTAAGCTTTACAGATTAATGGTGAGATCACTTTCACATCGAAATTATGTCTATTTTGTATTGAGCACTCGAGTAAGGGAAGAGCTGCTCTCTGTTCAAACTGTCCATAAACCTCATACTCATAAATGCATCAATCAGGAACCCCTCTGAACCTCCTCTGCTTCAAAAATATCTAACCCCTCATCATAGTTTGAGTACTCTCTCTTGTCTTGTTACTTCTGAAATGTATCACCTCACATTTATCAGTCAAATCTCATCAGCCATTGATGTAGCCACCTGAACAAACCATTTATATCATCTTTAAACTAGCATGTTCCTCCTCACTGTGAATCACCCACCTAACCTTTGTGTCATCCATAACATTATTTATCATTCCCCCCAAAATCCATCCCTCACATTCTCATCATCATCACTTATGAAGCTCACAGATAACACTTGTCTTATTTCTCCTGTTCTTAAGATGTTGTTCAAAGGAGAAGAATTAAGAATTCCAGTCTCTTGTTCTTCCTATTTTTGGTGAATTTACAGCGTGATGCTGTTGAGGTCTTTTTATGAGAGAGCCACAGATTCTTTTTGGACATGTAGCTGAATTCTCCTTTTATACTATTCTTCTCTGTATGTTTTATTCATAATGCTTGCATGTGTTTAATATTGGACTAGATCGAGCTTACTTCGTCTGCAACATTTGTATTCCATGTGGACCTGGATAATGTCCTTTGTAACATTCCCTGCAATACTCAGAGCTGAAGGAATTTTTCATCTGCAGGATGGACACAGGCTCATATGATTGCTTGAAAGAGCTGGAGAGATGAGGATAAAGATTTAATTAAATGCTGCACATATACACACGGTAGGAGATCAAATCATATCGCCAAGTCTACCTTGCATTTGAAACAAATTATTATAACATATGCCCACTCTTTAAATTGTCAAAAAAAATTAAATCGTGTTCTTAGAGCAGTATGGATCTTACAGCCACTAGTGGGATTGCAAGCATAGTTAAAGATTAATTATAGCTTTCTATTCCATTTAATGTAGTTCATATAGTTTATTAATATAAGATTATTTTTACATTTTGTTTTATAAAAATTCAAAACAAAAAAAACAAGCAAAAAAAATCTTTTTTTTCAAACGAACATTGTTTTAACGAGCATTTAAAAGGAGGGGGGGTCTACAAAACAAACTAGAAAAGTCTACATCTGTTTCAAAAGTCTTCTTATTTGTTTTAAATGCAAAAGTTTTTTTGTTTCAAAAACTATTTTTAAATAGGAAGATGTGCCTTTATTCTGGAGAGTCCTGCACGCGTTCAGCTCTGAGAAGACCTTTTTTCTTCGAGAAATTTATTGAAGAGGAATATTGTTGTTGAGTTAGTTTTCCAAATGGTTGATTTTATTTATTTATTATATGTTTGATATGTATACGGATATATTTTCTATTTTAATGTCATGAAAAATTCTGTTTATAAGCATAATAATATTAAGGCCATATATATAAGGTAGAGAGGGAGATAGCTGGAAGTTATTATCCAGCAAAATACGTCAGATAGATGGGTGACTCTCAGGACAGGTAAGAAGGTATTCCAACAATCTCCGGTGGCTATTCTTCTATCAAACAGATGTTCAGTGTTTGGAACTGATGAAGGGGTTAGTCTCTCTGAGGAAAATTGAAGAGCCATCGGTTATTGGACTGTTCGAAAAAATCTTATGTTAGGCAGCGATTGAGAAGATTTTGTATAATTATTGGGGCAGGGATCTCTCCTGTCAGGGGCATAAACAAGAGATTCTGTGGCAGTGAACGAAATTTTAGGATAGTTTATTGGTTTCCCAGTACTAGGATAAAGAACGTCTCTGAAAGTCTTAAGCATATTGTTAAAGGTGTGATTTAGAAGCCAGAAATTATTGTATATATTGGTATGAATGACATTTTTAGGGAAAAGATTAAAACAGTCCGGAGTGAATTAAAGAGGTGATGTAAAGGATTAAAAATAAAACTTTAAAATAGTAATTTCTGATTTGCTTCTAATGACAAATTCAAGCAGGGAAGGGGAAAACAAGATTAAAGGAGAAAAATCAATGGCATGAAGAGCTGCTGTGTTGTTGACAGATTCAGATTTTTGGAAGATTGGAATGTCTTTTGGAATACAAAAGGCCCGTTCCAAAAGAATCGATCTAATCTAAACGGGAAAGCCACCGATATCTTAGCAGGGAGATTTGCTCACCCCATAAAGGCAGACTTTATATTGACAGACGAGGCAAGTGGAGGTCCTCTAAGTAGCAGTGTAAATGGTAGGATGGATGGAGAAATCTCTGAATATGATGAGAACATGCCAGTTAGAAAAGAAAAATGAGAGAATCAGAGTATATAGTAATTCTGAAGAACTAAAATGCATTTACTTCAGTGCAATGGGATTTACAGGGAAGGCTAATCTACTCAGCGCATGTTTCAGAACATGGGACTGGGACATCATTGCTATTATAGGAACTTGGGTTAAAGATGTTCAAGAATTTTCAATAAGAACTGGCAAGACGGTAAAAGAGGAGAAGGTGTGGTCTTATTCGCCAAGGATAGTACAACGCTGGCTCTGAGAATTTTTGCTGATGACTCGTCTACTGAGGTAGTGTGGGCTGATGTTAGAAACAGGAGAGGAGAGGTCACACTGCTTGGAGTTTTTTTTATAGCCTCCGCAGAGTTCCAGGGAGGTGGAAGAGAGGATTAGCAAATTTATTCTGGGTAGGAGTGAAAGGAACAGAGGAACAGGGTGGTCATTATGGGGGACTTTACCTTTCCTAACATTGAATGGAAATGCTATAACCCTCGAACATCGGATGGATCAGTTATTGACCCATGTGTACAGGAGTGTTTCCTGACTCAGTCCGTCGAAGGGCGGACAAGAGGGGAGGCCACAATGGATCTGGTGCTTGGCAGTGAGCCAGGCCAAGTGTTTGATTTAGTTATAGTTGAACACTTTGGAGAGAGTGACCATAATTCAGTTATGTTTAGTTTAGCGATGGAAAGGGATAGATACATGCAACAGGTCAAGAGTTATCGATGGGGCAAGGGCAATTATAATGTGATTAGGCAAGAATTAGGAGGCAAAGAATGGGGTAGCAAATTACAGGGGATGCAGACAGTGTAAATGTAGAGCTGGCTTCAGGAACAGTTATTGTGTGTCCTTGATAAGTATGTCCCTGTCATACAGGGAAGAAGTGATATGGTAAGTAACCGTGGTTTAAACCAAAATTGCATCTTTTGTTAAGAAGAAGAAGGAGGCTTATGTGTTGATGAGGCAAGACGGTTCAGATGAGGCGATGGAGAGTTACAGATCATCTAGGAGGGATTTAAAGAGAGAGTTAAGAAGAGAATAGAGAGGACACTCGCAGTCTTTAGCAAATAGAATAGAGGAGAACCCTAAAGCTTTCTGGAGGTATGTGAGGAATAAAAGGATGATTTGGGTGGGAATACGGCCAGTCAATGACTGAAGCGGGAAGTTGAGTGTGGACCTTGTGGAAATCAGAGATTCGCTAATTGAACATTTCTCATCGGTTTTCACTCAGGGAAAGGAGAATATTGTAGAGGAGAAGAATGAAGTGCGAGATATTAGACTAGAAAGGATCGAGGTTAGTTACGAACAGGTGTTATCAATTCTGGAAGGAGTGAAAGGAGAGAAACTCCCTGGACCGAATGGGATTTACCCAAGGATTCTCTGGGAAGCTAGGGAGGAGATAGCAGAGCCTTTGGCTTTGATATTTGAGTCATCATTTTCCACAGGTTTAGTACCCGAGGACTGGAGGATTGCAAATGTTGTGCCCTTGTTCAAGAAGGGTAGTAGAGAGACCCAAGCAATTATAGACCAGTGAGCTTCTGTTGTAGGAAATGTTTTGGAAAGGATTATAAGAGATAAGATTTATAATCATCTAGCAAGCAACAATTTGATTTCAGGTAGTCAATATGGTTTCATCAAAAGCAGGTCATGTCTCACTGATTTTTTTTTGAGAAGGTGACCAAGCATGTAGATTAGATTAGATTACTCACAGTGTGGAAACAGGCCCTTCGGCCCAACAAGTCCACACCGCCCCACCGAAATGCAACCCACCCATACCTCTACATTTGCCCATTACGAACACTACGGGCAATTTAGCATAGCCAATTCACCTGACCTGCACATCTTTGGACTGTGGGAGGAAACTGGAGCACCCGGAGAAAACCCACACAGACACAGGGAGAACGTGCAAACTCCACACAGTCAGTCGCCTACGGCGGGAAATGAACCCGGATCTCTGGCGCTTTGAGGCAGCAGTGCTAACCACTGTGCTACCCAAGAGGTGAGGATTGGACAGTTGACGTGGTATACATGGACTTCAGTAAAACCTTTGATAAGGTTCCACATGGCAGGCTGTTGGAGAAAATGCAGAGGCGTGGAATTGACGGTGATTTAGCAGTTTGGATTTGAAACTAGCTTTCTGAAAGAAGGCACCGAGTGGTGGTTGATGGAAAATATTCAGCCTGGAGTCCGATTACGAGTGGTGTGCCACAAGAGTCTGATTTGGGACCACTAATGTTTGTTATTTTTATAAATGACTTAGACACAGGCACAGGTGAATGAATTAGTAAATTTGCAGACGACACTAAAGTCGGGGAAGTTATGGACAGTTCAGAAGAATGTTATGGGTAGAAATTTAAGATAAGAAAGTAAAGAACACTTCGAAGAGAATGTGTGACATGCTCGTTTGTGACAAATCGTCCAGTGCAAATATATTAGTAGAAATTAAAAGTCAGAAAAAAAGAAGACGTTGATGGAATTGTACTCTATGCTCCCCAATAGTAAGGAAGAAATTAAGAACAAATATGTAGGAAGATCTCAGATATATGTAAACTTAATAAGATTGAAATAATGGGGGATTTTAAATTTCTAAAACTTGACTGTTACTACCTTCGTGTTAAAGGTTTGGACGATGAAGAATTTGTCAAATGTGTTCAAGAATTTTTTTTTTATCAATATGTGGTTGCTCCTACTAGAGAAGGAATAAATAATAGACGTTATTTTTTGCAATAGCTGGGCAAGTGACTGAAGTGAAAGTGGGGGAATATGTTGGCTGTTGCGATCATAACTCTATTCATTTCAGAAGGTTATGGAAAAGGATAAGCCTACCATTAATATTATCTTTTTAATTGGAGTGCCATAAACGTTAAAGGCATGAGACAAGGACCTTCCAAGTCTGATTGAAGGAGATTGTTAGCAGGTGAAGAGAACGTGTGACTAGTGGAAGACATTCAAAGGTATGATGATGAGAACTGAGAGGCATGATGTTCTTGTTAGAGTGAAGGGTAGGGCTGGTAAGATAAAGGTACAATGGATGACGAAAGGTATTGAGGCTCTACTCAAGAATAAAAGAGAATCTTAATTTAGATATAGACAACTTTAATCAATCGAATCTTTTAAACTATATAAAGCGTGTTGGACATTACTAAGAGAGAAATGAGGAAAGCAAAAAGGGGACATGAGATAGCATGGACAGATAATCCTCAGAATAAACTAAAGATATTGTACAAATACATTCAGAGCAAGAGGGTAACCAGGAAGAGGGCAAGGTCTCTCAAAGATTAAGGAGGACATCTTTGCGTTGTACTACAGCAGATGGGGAATAAAATCATTTCGTTCCCAGTGCATCAGACAGCGGCAAACACACACTATTGTCTTCACCTCGCAATCATCCAGATTGAACTCTCTCTGCTATTTGGCAGTCTATTGACCCATTTGATCAAAATCCTTTTGTAATCTTAGAAAGGCTTCTTCACTGTCCACTGTGCCATCAGTTTTGGTGTCATCTGCAAACTTACTAACCATGTATTTTTTATATCCTCATCCAAATCATTTACATAAATGAACAAACAATAAAAACCCAGAATGAACCTCTGTGGAACAATGCTAGTCACATGCCTCAGTCTGAAAAGCAACCACCCACCATTACTCTCTGTGGCCTGTTATGATGCCAATTGAAAGTGTTGGAGATAAACTCAAGAGTTCGACGAGCATTGGAACAGAAAGAAACAAAATTAACTATCTTGAGTCCAGTATGACTAGATCAGAGCAGGTTCGTATCAGCCTCAATATGTTAACATTGTTTCTCTCTCCAAATCCTGCCTTATCTGCTGCACTTCTCTACCATTTTGTGCTTGTATGTCTGATTTCCATTATCTCTAATGTGTTGCTTTTCTGGATGGGTCTAGATGTTATATTTGAATAATTTGCTCCATTCCTGTTCCCGTGACTTGTGCCGGTGACACTCGTATTAAACTGGACTCTGTTTCTTACTCAAGATCTAAAAATAACTCTTTTTTTGCCAAGGTCAACTTAAATGCGCGAATCTCAACACATTTATTTTGATTTGAAAGACATTTTAGAGATAGCTACACTTTATGAAACTAAAAATGTGTTGCTGGAAAATAGCAGCAGGTCAGGCAGCATCAAAGGAGCAGGAGAATCGACATTGCAGGCATAAGCCCTTTTCAAGCAACACATTTTTAAGCTCTGATCTCCAGCATCTGGAGTCCTCACTTCCACACTTCATGAAACAACAGGAATAGATTATTAATGATAACTTCATTCGTGTCCTTTATTAATAAGCTTGTCCCCACATGCTCTGAACTCTTTTAAATGCATTTCGCAGATTAATTACAGCAAAGGTGGTGGTCACTCAGCCTATTATCTCAATACCAGTTCGTAATGAGCAATATACCAACTCTTATTCTGTTCTAACTCCCTGTAACCCCACTCATGGTGTTATGTGTCTGCTTTTAATTCTGAATATCCTGTTCAGATAAACAATCTTGTCAATCTGTATAGCCTATGATTGAATACTCTATCTGTAAATTATAATTACATCCATCAAGTTTAAAATTGCCTTTTGTATTCACATTGTCGTTCAGCATTCCATCGCCCAAATGTCATATGTTCTATCACTCTGCATTGCATTTCATTTTCATTCCATTTGTGAGAAAGAGTAAGCCCACTGGAAATCTATTGGTTGGTGCCTGTTCTTGTGGAGGAGAGATCCGCACAGTAACTACGTCTTGACTGTGTTTTTTTTTTGGTGGGGGCAGGGATGTGGGGTTCAGGTGGTTACAGTAAGGCAAACAAACAACACAGGAGAATTATCTAGCCTGCACTAAGAAAACATCCATCATTCTCCCTCACAACTGACTTCATAAGAACAATTCATGATGGGGGATGCGACCAATCGCCAGTGATGTCAGCATTCAATCCAGTCCAGTTACCATATCTAAAGGGGTTAACGAGAACTGTTTGTTCAGTGACTGTGATTGATGTCCGTCTGCATGGATTCTAATTATGTCGCTGCAGGATCTCCCTCTCCAATTAGGAAGGGTATTCTTTCAATGTGTATTCCATTGTAGCAGCAGATGCATGAACTCCGAGACTAACAGTGATCAACAGCTATAGAGACAGGGAGAGGAGAGATCAGAATCTGAGAACCATAGACAGGAATTTTACAATAATGGATCAGAATCTGAGTACATTAGACTGGAATGTTACAACAATGGATCAGAATTTGCGATCATTAGATTGGAATGTTACAACAATGGACAGGAGTATATCCTGGGGTCTTTACTATCTCTATGCGCCTTGGACAACATTACCGTGGTGGATATTAGGTGTCCTGTTGATTATTCAGGCAGGTTACTATCCCGTGCTCGCTACTGTTGGTGTACCTGATAAGTCTCCCCATCTCTATCTATGATTCGGAGATGCCGGTGTTGGACTGGGCTGTACAAAGTTAAAAATCACACAACTCCAGGTTATAGTCCAACATGTTTAATTGGAAGCACACTAGCTTTCGGAGCGACGCTCCTTCAATCACGTGATGAAGGAGCGTCGCTGCGAAAGCTAGTGTGCTTCCAATTAAACCTGTTGAACTATAACCTGGTGTTGTGTGATTTTTAACTATGTACATCTCTTTCCAAGTATTAATCTCATAAACCATGGTGAACTTCATTGCTATTTCTGTTATCTTTATTTTGCAAATACGGAAACTAATGTTTTCAGTTGCAATTGCACACTCCACTCATCACCAGAATTCCACGACTGCCACCACCCCCGCGACCTCCATTCTCACAAACATCTGAGAACAATAATGTTCACAATAATGATTTCCCATTTTGCTCTGAATTGTTTTATGCCCCTGTATTCTCTCCATCACCAAACCTATCCACTACCCGCTCCATAATATCCCCAGTCCCCATCTTGGTTTCAGTGCTATTGCTAAATAAACCATTATCTCTTCCTTGGCAACAATCAGATTTCATGTTTCCGGCTCTCTTCCAAGCACTGTCTCAGTTGCAAATATTTCCATTACAACCTTGTTCAGGTCTCTAAAGCAAATTCTTGATACCGAAGCTGTGTTAGAATAGTAATATTTCTGGCCATGTAATTCAGAGGCACAGGCTATTACACAAAAGACACTGTTTCACATACTACCACAGGTAACATCAGAACGTCAATCCAAATGACAGGAATTGGAAATGAAAGCGAATTTCACTAATATCAACCATAACATCACCAGCACTTTATCAATCCGTTTATCTATCTCAATGATATCCTTTGGTAAATAAATCCAGCATTATGACCTGTTTTGGCTTACATCAGACCAACAGCAATGCGCTTGGCTGTATAATGTCTGAAAGAATGACCTCACAGTAAAGCGTATTAAGTGAGGTCAACAAATGATGCCTCTGTCAGTGATCCGGACATTCCATGTAATAACAACATTGACGTTTAAATAAAACAAAGAATTATGCTCGAGCTTGGCAACAAAAAGAAAGTGAAAGTGCCAAAACGCTGAGCAGATTTGGAAGCCTCGTGTCGGGAGAGAAACAGAATTGGCATTTTATGTCTAATGGCCCCACATCAGAACGGAACACAGCTGGGAAATAGTGTAATTGATGTTGGTGACAGTGATATTTGTTGTGAAGGAGAGAGGGACTGTGTTGAACAGATTGAGAAAGAAAGAGAGAGAAAGAAGCAAACAAAAGGATTGTTCATGATCAGCTGGTATGGAAATAAAAAAAACGAGATTGATCTTATTTATTTTTCTCCTGTTCCCATATTGCTGAAAATCCTGACCATGTAGGGTATGCATCAAAGTCACTGTTTAAAGTGAGTTATGACCTTTTGTCTGTCTTCACTGAGTGGGATAACCAACTTTTATTAATTAATGGATGCAGAGACAGTATTCAATTCCCTTTCTTCATTGTCCTTGACAAGGTGTTGACACTGGTCAACATGAACGAGAGTCTGTGGGCTGTGAGTAGTCAGTGCTTCCTTCTGACTGGTTAAATTTCTTTGAGAGTTTATAGTGAGTGATATAACTGAGTGGCTTGCTTGGCCATTTCAAACTGCAACTGAGTGTTAACCACATTGCTGTGCGTCTGGAGTCACACGTAGGCGTGACCAGGTGAAGATGGTAGATCTCCTTCCGTGAAGGAAATGACGGTGCTAGGTATGACAATTGACAATGTTTTCATTGTTTTATATGATTCTTAATTCATGAAATTCTATTGAATTCAAATTCTAACATTTGCTGTGGTGCGATTCGAATCTGGGGTCTGGGTCATCACCTGGGACCCAGAGACAATACAGCTCAGGATTAATATTCCAGAGACAATGCAACTCGGCCATCACCTCCTCAGCATCTCCAACAGTCTCCATTGGCAATACTGATGTTTCTGTTGGTGTGGCTTTGCTTCATAAGGCAAAGAAATGAATTGACAAAGCATACCATCCTTCTCATTTTGTTTTGATGAGAAGGCGAGAAGGTGGGAAGCTTATTGGGACAGTTGTGTAATTCGGAATAGCATAATTAGGTCTAGCTGAATAGCTTGAATTCTATCAGGGTTCTTTATTCTGATCTTTGTTTTCATTTTGTAATATTATGAATAAGGTTTTTGTCTGTTTAAAAATCTGGTAGCCAACCTAGTTAAAGTATTGTGGGTAATTTTCATTGTACACTTCCCGACACAAGTTTCAAAGTTATGCTCTGGGCTTCCTGCTTAAGAATGTTCTGAGTGGTCTAGCCTAGTCCATAATATCTCGAAGATGGAAGATGCCTCGTTGGGACTTGATACAAGCCAATCACGTTCCCTCCTCATGGTCAGCAAACCATGTTAACATAACACATAGCACCAATAGCAATGGAGCCAGGAGGAAAAACATAGAGCAGTCTGTCTTTGCAGTCTATGCCTCATTGGTTTGACGTGTTGCAGGATCAATGACATCCTCGTATTTCAGTGTAACAGTTAGGAGGGATTGAATGGCCTCTTCTGCTCATGAGTCAGTGTCTCGAGGGACTAAATGTCTTACTCCTGTCCTGAGGGCAGAGGTTCAAGGACTTCAATGGACAACCCATGGTTCCTGCCTACCAGCATGCTGTGCTGACTCGACTCTATCTTCCTGAATTATAGGAGACAAACAGGAGGCGAGAAGAACACAGCAAGCCAGGCAGCATCATGAGGCATGAAAGTCAAAACTTAAGGTATAACAGTTCTTCATGACTGGAAGTGGGAGGTAGTGCGAGCTGCAGATAAAGAGGGAAGGGAGTGGTTGGGGTAGGGAGAGCAGCGGGAAGGTGAGGCACGGATAAGTGGACACAGCTGCTGGATGCAACCTGGTTGGGCGATGGGACGGGTGAATCCAGTTGGGAGCTGGAAGGCGGCGTCGTTAGGTGGAATGGAAGTGAGGGGTATGGGTAGAAAATGGAGTAAAGACATGGGTAGTAAGGTTATTTCAAATTGGAGAACTCAATGTTACATCTTCCAGGTGGTAGGCTTGCCAAGCAGATGAGGTGTTGTTCGTCTGCCTCAGAGGAAGCCAGAGGTGATTATGTCGGAAAGGGAGTGGGATGGGGAATTCAAATGGGCGGTGACTGCGAGGTCAGGTTGGCCCCTGCAGGGCGGCTGTGATGCTCGGTGAGATGTGCCCTTAGTTAATGTTCGGTCTCCCCAATGTAGAAAAGACCACGTCGGGAGCATCTGATGCAGTCAACTCGTTTGGAAGAGAGGCAGGTGAACCTCTGTCTGACCTGCAAGTACTGATTGAAGCCCTATAAGGAGGTGGAGGAGGTGGTGTGCCAGCAGGAGATGCATCTTTTGCAGTTGCAGGAGAAGGTACCTGGGGGAGATTGGTGGGGAGTGTGGCAGGATAACGAAGAGGACAGTCTTGTGGGAGCTGTGCCAGGTGGTGGGATCCCAACCTAATTTACTGCATCTGGTGCACCCGATGTGTTCTTCACTGCATCAGGAAGACCAAATATAAATAAAGTGAATGATTTGCCGAGTATTACAGTCAGGCTTCTAAGGGCTGACCTGACCTCCCAATCGCTTCGTACTTCAAGTGTCCCCCCCAATCCCTTTCTGACATTGCCATCCTTGGCCTCCTCCATTGCCACAATGAAGCAAACCATAAATTGGAGGAACAAGACCTGATATTTCACCTGTGCAGCCTACACCCCGGGGACTCAACATTGAATTCTCCAATTTCAAATAACCTTCCTTCTAATCCTATGATTCCCTTCACAGGCCTTCCCCTCCTTGCCTTCCTCTGATCAATACTTGGTCCAGCTACCAACTGGATTCAGTTCTCCCATCACAAACGGGCTGATGCCCTTTATCTGTGTTCAATTATGCCCATCTCGCCACTCTGCCTCCTCCTCCCTCACCCGACCCTTTATCTTTCGACCCCCTTACGCCTAACCACAGTCCTGACGAAGGCTTATATCCTAGGCGTTGACTTCTCGATGTCTTGATGCTGCCTTGCTTATTCTGTTCTTCCAGCCTCCTGCGTGTCTATTTTGGATTCCAATAGCTGCTGTATTTTTTTAATTGTCTTCTTGTGGAACAGGCAGGAGAGAGGGAATGCGTTGCACCTGTTTTTATCCAATAGTTTTGATGGGCTGAATGGCTTTCATATATTACTGTGAAACCATCTAGAGTTGCTGTAGGGGTTCCTTCTTTTTAACCGTGTTAAATGTTTAGTGCCCAGCAGAACTTTTGATTAATGTTACCTATACATTAACAGCACAAGCTTGAATGTTGTACAGGTTTGATACTTTAATACCTTCGGAGTTGACTCATTGTTCTGAACATTATATAATCTTCACAGAATATACCCACCTCTGATTGTATGACAGAGGGAAAGACATTGATGAAGCATCTGAAGATGTTTGTGCCAAAGAAGCTACCCTGCGATTGTCCACAGGGATATGCAGGGACTGAGAGGATTGATGCCCATCAGCCACATTGTGTTCTGAATGATCCAACCAGTGGGGAGTTTACAACTGATTTTCATCAAGTTCAATTTTGTTCAGTCTCCTTGACAATTTGCTCAGTCAATTACTGCCATGATATCAGAGCCAATCTCTCTGACGGTGTGTTCACATCTTCTGTTTATGTCAATTGGCCAAGGTATATGTGTGGGGAGTGTTTCCTTCTCTCAGAGGATAGTGACGGTTGGGACCAGACAGTTAGGGGAGGCTACATCACTGAAATGTTTGGGGGCTGCGAGTGGGTGTCAATGGATTTTGCCACATCAGAGAGTCAAGGACTACAACGAATTGCGCATGAAAGAGAAATTGCGTCCAAGGTCTTCTCTACTCTGATATTGATTGTCCCCAAGATATAAGACCATAAGACCATAAGACATAGGAGTGGAAGTAAGGCCATTCGGCCCATCGAGTCCACTCCGCCATTCAATCATGGCTGATGCGCATTTCAGCTCCACTTGCCAGCGTTCTCCCCGTAGCCCTTAATTCCAAATTCCAATATCACTATCAACTTCCTCAAGTTCCCAAGTATTCCTGTATTTCTACACAGAAAACAAAGTATAGAAATATTCATTGATATTTATGGTTTCACACGTACTTGTCCACTTTGATCTTCGAGGGGTCCTATTTTCACTGTAGCTATTGCTATTCTTTTAATATATTTAAATAACCTTTACGGATTCATTCGAATCTTGTCAGCCAAGGCTCTTTCTTGCCCCCTTTTCACCCTTCTGATTTCCTTCTTCCATAGACTCCTGCATCTCTTATATATCTCCAGGGATTCCCTTGATTCTAGCTGCTTGTACCTGAACCACGCCCCAAGTTTGAACATGAACCTGTGGACCTGTTTTGTCCTTCCCCATAACTAGTTGAAAATTAATAGAACTGTGGTTACTGTCCCAATTTGCTCCCCACTATTAACTCAGTCACCTGTACTGCCCTATCGCCTGAGAAAATTTTGAGTTTTGCCACTTCCCGAGTTGGACACTCTATATACTGCTTGAGGGAACTTTCCTGACGGATTTACAGATTTTTTTCTCATCAATCCCTTAACGCTCAGGCAGTTCCAGTCTATGTTAGAAATATTAAAATCCCCTATTATGATAACACTATTGTTCCTGCAGGTCTCCCCTCTCTCCCTGCATATTTGTTACTCTCATTCCTGTTGAGTATTTGGGGGCCTATAGTACAACCACAATCACGTCACCATCCCCTTCCTCTTTCTTACCTCCACCCACAAAGCCTCACTGAATGGTCCATTAGTTATTCTATCTCTGATTACTGCTGTTGTACTCCCCATAATCAGGCATGCAACTCCCCTCTCCTCCTTCCCCCATCTCTGTCTTGTTTAAAGCACATTTACCCTGGTACATTAAGCTGTCAGTCCTATCCATCACTTAGCCATGTTTCTGTAATGACTATAATATACCAGTCTCACCTACCTATCCACGCCTTGAGTTCATAGGCCTTACCTGTAGGCCTTCTTGTATTGAAATAGATGCAATTTAATCCAAAAGGCAGTACTTTCTCTCTGTCGTTTTCCAACCTAATCTTACTGATTTCGGATTACTGTATCTCCTTCCAGCCTTGCACTTTCCTCCCTGCTCTTGAGGATACCACCCCCTGCCAATCTATTTTAAACACCCCCTTGTAACACAAGCAAAACTGGCCGCCAAGATATTGGTGTCCCCTCCAATGCATGTCTCGGACGGTAATCTCCCTCGCAGGAGGTATCCACTGTAAAGGTTATGAAAAAAAAATGTTTCTCCGAGCGTTCTGCAATCACACTGCAGGACCTCATCCCTATTTATAAGGGTATCATTTGTGTTAACGTGAATAATGTTTTCTGGCTGCTCACCCAACCCCTTGAGAATGTTCTGCAGCCACTTGGAGGCATCCTTGATCCTAGCACCTGGGAGGTAACCCACCATCTTGGATTCCCGTTTGTGACCACAGAATCTCCGATCTGTCCCTCTAACAATCGACCCTCCTATCTTTAACGTCCTATTTACTTTTATTCTTTACCACTGTGCCCCAGAGCCAGTGGTAGTACCATCATCCTGGCTACTGCTGCTTTCCCCTGAACGGTCATCGCCCCCAACAACCCAAAATGGTATACTTATTTTCGAGAGGAATGGCCACAGGGGATTCCTCCACTCCCTGCGCCATTCCCGGTGGTTGTCGATCTACTCTCTGCCTGGAACACGACGGGAATTCAGGAACACCTGTTGGATTAAATTGTGTTTATTTAAATACAACAGGACTGACAGGTAAGGCTAATGAACTCAGGGCGATGACCGTTAGACAGTCATTACAGTCATTAAAGAAACATAACTGGGGCGTGTCTTGAGTGTGGCCACCACACTAAACCACTTATCTATGAAGTTCTCAGTATCTCGAATGACCCTGAGTGCATCCTAGATTACATTACCTACAGTGTGGAAACATGCCCTTTGGCCGAACATGTCCGCACCGACCCACTGAGGAGCAGCCCACCCAGACCCACTCCCCTACACCCAACGCTCTGGGCAGATTAGCATGACCAATTCACCTAACTTGCACATCTTTGGACTGTGAGATGAAACCGCAACACCCAGAGGAAACCCACACAGACACGGGGAGTATGAGCAAACTCCACACAGACGGAGGCAGGTTTTGAAACCTGGTCCCTGGTGCTGTGGCAGCAGTGCTAACCACTGAGCGACCGTGCCGCCCAGCTCCAGCTCCCTATCACGGTATCCCTTTAATGGACAGGAGGACGCCATTGGCCATGAGGTATGAATCAGCTCCAAAAATGTCCCCCAAGCACCTCCCATTTGCTAGCCCTCCCTCTATTGCCCGTCAAATTCATAATTTCCAAATATATATGCAGTTTTCTTTTGAATCTTCATCCACAACTTTCCCAGATTGTGAATTTGTTGTGGCACAGTGGTTAGCACGACTACCTCACAGCGCCAGAGACCCGGGTTCATTTCCCGCCTCAGCCGACTGACTGCAAGGAGTTTGCACGTTCTCTCTGTGTCTGGATGGGTTTTCTCCGGGTGCTCCGGTTTCCTCCCACAGTCCAAAGGTGTGCAGATCCAGTGAATTGGCCATGCGACATTGCCCTAAGTGTTAGGTAAGGGGATAAATGTAGGGGTATGGGTGGGTTACGCTTCGGTGGGTTGGTGTGGACTTGTTGGGCTGAAGGGCCTCTTTCCACACTGTAATGTAATCTAATCTAATCCAATTCGTAACAACTTTCTAAAGAAGACATTTGTCCTTAGTTCACTCCTAACTCTTTTGCTGACAACCTTGAAATTAGAATTCCCTGATGCTGTAATGCCAACTAATAGAGTATTTCTTTTCTACTCTGCAACTTTTTTCATACTTTTGAGCACCGCAATAAATTCACATCTTTGTCTCTTCTGCTCCAGGAACAATACGCCTTGCAAGAACTATAACAAACACTACACAGAAAACAAGCAGAAAACTAGTCACCAGGATATATGGACATCAACTATTCACAAAAGCCAAGATCCCAACATTAATTTCTTACGTGCTGTTGAGGAAGTACGCCACTTTGACTAGGTGTGCATATCCATTCTCGGACAGGCCAAACGGAGACAAGCACAAGATTTCCTAGAAACACGGCATTCCAACCGGAGCTCCATCAACAAATACATTAATTTTGACTCCATCTCCTATCCTCTGAGTAAAAGCGCCGAAAATGACATCATCGACACATGAACATTCAATACCACCTCACGGACACCGAAACACTTGAATAGAAAGTGAAAGATAACACCAGCACTTCACTGAAGGCTCACTTACTGAGTACAGTCAATGGAACAAACCAGGAACTGCCATTAATTATTGCTTAAGAATATATCAGAGTGCTCATGGCTGCCACCACATAGAATCATTGAATGAAAATGCGAGCCTGCATCACCAAATGCATATCCATAGGCTTTTTTAAAAAGATTGTGAGACTACCTGCTCAATCACCCGCCAAGGCAATGCATTCCAGACCCATGTTACCAGGGGCAGAACGGCGGATCCTTGGTTAGCAATCCTGTCTTAGAGCGCTGGGGACCCAGGTTTGATTCCAGCCTCGGGTGACTGTCTGTGTGGATTTTGCGCATTCTCCCTGTGTCTGCGTGGTTTCCTCGAGGTAATCCAGTTTCCTCCCACAATACGATGATGTGCAGCTTAGGTGAATTGGCCATGCTTAATTGCCCATAGTATTCAGGAATGTTTAGGTTAGGTGCATTAGTCAGGGGTAAATATAGGAGGAACGAGTTTGGGTGGGTTAGTCTTTGGAGGGTCCGTGTGGATTGGTCGGGCAAAAGAGACTATGTCCGCACAGTAGGGTTTTTATATTCTATGTCTGTGCCACCCTCTCAGTTCAAAACAGACTCACAAATCCTCTCTCAGTCCCCTGCCTTTCAATTTAAGTATATATCCATTTGTTTTTGACCTTTCGAGTAAGGGAAACATTTGCTGTCTGTTCATCATCTCCATTTCCCTTATGCTCTTGTACACCTGTACCAGATTCCCTCCTCAACCTTCCCTGCTGCAATGAAAAAAGGAGCAAATTTAGCACTCGCCCTTCACAGTCTGAGTACTCACTTGTCTTGTTAATTCAGATGTGCATCATCTCACATTTATCAGTGTTAAACTTCATCGGCCATTAATCTGGATATAGAAATCATCTGTTTATATCGTCCTGTAGCCTAACCAGTTCCTCCTCACTGAACCACCCAGCTAATCTTTGTGTCATCCCCATTAGTTATCATTCCACTGCCATCCATCTTCCACATTCTCACCATCATCGTTTATGAATATCACAAACAAATCTTGATTTCCTTCCTATTCTCCAGATGTTATTCACAGAAGAAGAATTAAGAATTTCAGTCTCTTGCTATTCTTATTTTTGGGAATTTACGAAGTGATTTAGTTAATACCTAGTATGAGGTAACTACAAATTGCATTTTCGACATAGAGTTGAATTCACCTTTTAAACTCTGCCCCTCAGCATGTCTTATTCATAAAGCTTGTACCTAATTTAAAATGAACCATGGTTTGGTACCTTGCACTGGAACATTCGCCATTTGTGTGGTACTGTTCTTTGTAACAATTGTCAGAACTGAAGAATTTTTCATCTGCTCAATGAGGATGGGCACAACCTCATTGCTTCAATCAGCTAATGTGGTGAGAATAAATACTCAATTAATTTCTACGTTATGGACAAACTGCAGGAGATCAAATCATATTCTCATGTCTGCCTTGAATTGGAAGCAAATGCAGACTGTTTTAAAAAAATCCAAAATATTGAGACACCATACCAGGGGGAAAAAAACATGTTATTTGGTTTTGATGGAGATGCAGAAATACATAGTGAATGTGTAATCTGAACAAGAATCAAGTGATAGAAAAAGAAATATATCAAATCATAATTTTCAATGGGATCAGATCCCAATTTTCCTGAACAGTGATGTATTTCACCCAACCTCACTTTTGCAAAAGCAAGTTTTTCCCAGTCACTAAAACTTCATGAACCATTCTTCCTCTGCCTTCCTACTCATTTTTTACACTCCCACTTCCCTTGCATTACCCCATCTGTTGCTACATACCCTTCCACTGATGATATCTCTTCACGTCTTTCTTCTCCCACTCCCACTCTAAGTTACACCAGTTCCCGAGTTACTCCCACTTCCACCGGCCATCCCTTGCCCTTTTTGCTTTCCAAATAGGGAGATGAGAATTGCTGGTTTCGTACTGTTATTGGTCATCAGTCAATAATGAGATTGGGATGATCAATGTCCAATAGGAACAGACAATAGCGTGTGTCTGTCACTGTCCAATACAACATGAAAAGGATGGTTCTGTTCCCCATACAGTGTGCAACTTTTTCTCTGTCTCTGTGTCACAGCGCATAAGCAAACAGCCTCATCACAAATAGGACAAACCTCTCCTCAGAATCAGAAGTCCATGCATCAGTTTTTCCTAAAACCTCGTGAGGACAGTGACCACATTGTTGAAACAAGCCTTGTTCGATCATTTTGTTCTTTAACATTTTAACTAATTTTCCAATGTCATTTTAAGTGAGATCAGAGTAACTTCCCTTGCATCAAATCAATATTTATTTCATGTAGCATCATTACCCCTCAGCAAACTGTGGTTAATGGGACTCAGAGGAAATTCTGTGCTGGTAATTTCCTCATTGAAAATTGACACCTTCCCTCGAGCTATTGGGAATGACAAATAAACTCAGCCTTTACTAGTGCCTTCCAAAACCATGGATGGATGTGTCTTATTAATGACATCAAGACACATCTGTTTTCACAGTTTGGTCTAAAGTCTCAGAAAAGCAAGACCTTTCTGGTTGAGTGTCACCCCAATGAAATCAGAGCGTTACAATACGATAACGATTCCGATTATTTTCAATCAGTTACTTTCTGAGGACTGATCGTACGATGTCAGTGCCACTGAGATCAACATTTTCTCTGTCCAACAGCATCTCATCACATTAGCCCAAGGCTGTAACATTCCCCAATTCTACTTCATTCTCCAGCTCATTTGCCATGTTCGCCAGATATACGAGGCCCACAAGATGGAGTAAGTTCGAGATGCCTATAAGCCTATGGAACGTGCCACCCCACCCATGTCCTGCGCTCTGAGTCCATCCCCTCTCCTTTTCACGTTTCTCACATTTGGGGACCTAGATGATGCACATCTGAATCTCTCCTCACATTTCATCTGAGTCCATCCCCTCTCCCAAGCACACTTCCTGTCGTGTATTCACCATCCCTCCTAAACTTCCACGCTCTAATGCTGAATGTTCTGTACTCAGCAAAGGTCGCAGCTTTATCCCGCTGTGCCCCCACTTTAATGAATTTCAGGAACGACATAATGTTGAACTCCTCTTCCACCGTCTTCTCCTCGGTGTCCATTTCTTTGCACAAGAGTCCACTCCCCATCCCACAGACCCTTCACCCAGCTCCAACACTGTCCGTCCACCTGGGCACATTCCTCTGTCGTTTACTTGAACTTAATCTGTTCATTGAGAACTTCCACTCGTTGTCTTAATTTCTCTGAACCCCCCTCACCTTATCCAACCTATCACCCTCTGAATAGATTGTACGCTGTATGCTTCGATCCAACCCTGAATGTGTTATTCAGCCTGTGTCGATAAGGGTGGTTGACTCACTTCTCCATTTCAGAGGCTGAGATCCAGCTCTCCGATACATCCACATATCAACTGCTGGTCCATTACCTTTCCATGGCACATCAGGCCATTTTATTAACGAAATCTGACCACATTTCATCTGGAGATTCCCACCCACTCGCCCCACCTAACAGTCCCGAAGTTGATGGTCCTCTGATAGCAGAGCTCGCTTTTATATTCTCCTGAAAATCCACAAACAGAACTGCTTGCGCAACCCATTGCTTCAGCCTGCTCCTGCCGCACAGAGGGGTGTGCATGGATACACACGTGGGCTCAAGTTTTACCTGTTCCTTCATGCGTGCGTAGACCATTCCTTGTTCCAGTTCTTTCCACCTCCCATCCACAACACTTTCTCCGATACGTAGATGGTATCACAGCTGCTGCTCCTCTCTCTTGTCCAGAAATTGAAAGGTTTATCGTTTCCAATTTACACCCCTCCCTCACTTTCACCTGGTCTATCTCTGACTCCTCCCTTCCTTTCCTCGACACCTCTGCTTCGATTTCTGGGGATAGACTGGTCACTGATATCCAGTATTGACACACCGACTCCCACAGCTACCTGGAGTATACGCCCTCACACCCTGTTTCCCACAAAGGCTCCATTCCATTCTCCCAGTTTCTCCATCTCCACTGCATTGCTTCTGATGATGTCAACTTCAGCAATGTGGCCTCTGACGCTCTTCCTCAACCGAGAATTCCACAGCACTGTTGTCGACAGGGCCCTCAACTAGTTCTGACCCACCTCCTGCACTTATACCCTCACCCTCTCTCCTCCCTCATGCAACAGCGTTAAGAGTTCCCCTTGTCCTTACCTACCATCCCACCAGCATTCACATGCATAAGATCATCAGTCTGCATTTTCCCACCTCCAGCGAGATGGCACCACCAGATACATATTTGCCTCCTCTCCCTTTTCCGCATTCTGAAGTGACCATTTCGTTCAGGACACCCTGGTCCACTCGTTATTCACTGCCCACACCTCCCACCAACCCCGCCCCCCCCAACCCACCAAAGATCCATTTCACTTCCCCCTCCGGAGGTGTAACACTTACCCATTTGCCTCCTTCCTCCTCAGTATTCAAGGGCCCAAGCCTACCTTCCAGATGAAGCAGCATCCTACCAACATTTCACACAATCCGGTCCACTACATTTGCTGCTCACATTGTGGGCTGCTCTACATTGGGGAAACTAAAGGTGGACTGGGTGACCACTTCACAGAATATCCAAGCTGTAACTATGCAAAAGACTCTGAGTTTCCAGTTGCCTGCCTGTTTAATACCGCATCCTGTTCCCTGGCCAATATCTCGGCGTCAGACTTGCTGCAGTGGTCCAGGACATTTCAACGCAAGCTGGAAGGACAACGCCTCATTTACCACGGGCGGACCCAGCAGCCATTCAGATTCAAAATAATGTTCAATAATTTTAGGGACTAAACTCTTCAATGCCCCCTACCCATACACCAGGCCTAGTCCTCATGTAGCCTTCCATTACTCACTCTCTATTGTTCGCGACTATTCAGCCTCTTCTGTATACTAATCAAAATTTTCAGGGCTACCATCCGTTCTGAGGAAGGGCCATTGAATTAGAAACGTTAATTCTGATTTCTCTGCGCAGATGCTGCTGACCTTTTGCAGCAACTTCGGTTTTTGTTTCAACAATTTCTCACAATGTTTTTGTATCACAATGCAATACGTCATGGATAGTTAGAGCTCTGTCAAACATAGGAACTTTGTAATTTCTCATTTAATGTCAATAAAAAAACTCGAGATTCAACTGAGATAACAGCTTTGCTGATATCGCTCAGATCAGTCAATTTGTTACAGTTCAGAAAGAAAAAGTAATCGATAGAGGGAAACTCGGCAGGTCTGGCATCCTCTGAGCTGAGATACACAGAATTACCTTTGATTTCAATATGACTTTTTCAGAACAGTGTCACATCATATTCAATATGTTAACTCTGTTTCTCTCTGCAGATACTTCCTCATCTGTTGCGCTTCTACCATCATTTTCTGCTTGTATTTCATGTTTCCGTATAATTATATTTCATGTTTCTTGACAGGGCTACGTGCTGAATTTGGTTATATGTGGACAATGTAGTCCTTTCCTGTTCCTATTATCGTTGGTGTCTCTGTGAAACCTGTGTTACGACCGAAATCTGTTTCTTCTTTAAGATTCAAAGGAAAAAGGAATATTTTTCTGATTATCCTGTAAATCTCAGGAACTCCACTTTGTTTGAAAAGACATTTTAGAGGCAGCTGAAATTTCATGAGATAATAGGAATAGATTATTCCTATTATTCCTATTCCTGGAGCACTCTGTGACCTTCTTTGAACCGTCTTGTCTACACCCTCTCCAAAGGCATTGATTACATATCACAGAATTATTTACAGCAAAAGTGAGGGAAACTCAGCCCATTGTCTCTTCCAGCTTGGAATAATAATACCTCTACTGTTAGTCTCCTGTACTGTCCCCATAGCCCTCCACATTGTGTTAGTCGTGTCTGCTTTTAATTTTAAGTTTACAATCAGATAAAAATAATATGATCAACTCAAACAAAAAACAAACAAAACTTAGAGGGCAAGCTCAGCAGGTCTGACAGTATCTGTGAAGAGACATCAAAGTTAATATTTCTGGTCCGGTGATCCTACTCAATCTGTATTCCCAATGATTAAATGGTGTGTATATAAAATATAGTTCACTTTATCATGTTTAAAATTATCCTGTTTATTTCACATTGTCATTCAGCATTGCATCTCCCAAATGTTGGCTGTTTCCTTGTTGTGCAATAGATTTACTTCTGTCTGTCAGAAAGAGTGATGATAACTGGGGAATATCATTGTACACACCATGCAGTCTCCGCAGCTGCTGTCCCCATTCCGCCCTATCTCCCAGCCAGTCATGTTCATTCGAACATGACTTATTAATTCAAAAATCTAAATGAATAAGTTCATTGTAATTATCACTTTTGGTTTTAGGCTGAGGTCAAAATGCGTAGAAAATACGGTTTACAGCAAAAAAAAACTGCATTTAGAAGTTTGTCAATTTGTTTAAACAATTTACTGAACCATATTCTCTATGGAAGTTCCAAAGTTGCCTTATTAGAGTAGTGAGAGGAACATTCAGAGAAGTCCACACTTCCTGTCTATGTTCATTGCGACTGTGTTCAATGACAATCTGTTCGCTAGCGTTTGTTCCCGTGGAGCAGAGATCAGCACAGTAACAACATCCTGGTAATGTTTCTTTTGGGGATGGAGGGATTTGGGCGAGATGGTTACAGCATAGTAAACGGACAACAGAGCAGAATCATCTGGCCTATGAAGAGATAACATCCATCATTCTCCCCTACAACTGACTTCACTTTAGCAATTGATGATGGGAGATTCAATCAATAACCAGCAATGCCAACATGTAGTCCAGTTCAGTTATATTGTGAACTAAATGTGCTGGATTGAAAACTGGGATTGTTTGGTCAGTGACTGTGATTGATGTCAGTCTCCATGCAATGTAATTGTGTCACGGAACGGTTTCCCTCTCCTCTTGGTGAGGGGCTTCATTCAGTCCGCTATCCCAGTGTAGTAGCAGATGCATCAGCTCCAAACTAACAGAGATCAACAGCTGTGTAGACAGAGAGAGGACAGATCTGAATCTGAGAATAGCGGACTGGAATATCACAACAATGGAGAGCAAGGTTTGCTTGAGTCTTTTGAAGATTTCCCCCAATTGGGAATTTCTACAATATCGGATATCCACAGTGCTAATGATTATTCTGGGCGGGGTGGAGGGTGTGCTAGTAACCTATTGTTGGTGTTCTCTACCTCTGTCCGTTCATTAATCCCATAAGCATGCTTGAAGTTTCTGTTTTCTATATTTGTCAGGGAAAGAAACTTATGTCTTCAGTTTCAATTGCAGTCTCCATTCATTACCCATGAATTGCAGACCACTCCCTCACAAACATCTGAGAACAAAAATGTGCAAAACCTCGAGATCCCTTTTTGCCCTGAACTGATTTATGTCTCCTATTCTCTCTGTCATCAAACATGTCCACTACCAACTCCTAATATCCCCAATCTTCATCTCTGTGTCAGTATTGTTGCTGAACAAACCATTGCCCACACGTTGGTAAAATTTAGACTTCATGATTCAAGCTCTCTTCTGACCACTTTTCCAATTTCAAATATTTCAACCATAAAATTGTTCTTTTCTCGGACGTTATCTCATGGTTAGGACAATATATGAATGTAAGAATGTCGCTGGATGTAATTCAGAAGCAAAGCTTATTAAACAAAAGATATTGTTTCAAGTGATTTGTTTCAATTCCACCACAGCTGATGACAGGACTTAAATTAAAATGATAAGAATTGGAATAAAAGTGAATTTCACAAAAATCACACAACACCAGGTTATTGTCCAACAGGTTAAATTGGAAGCACACTAGCTTTCCGAGCGACGGTCCTTCATCAGATGATTGTGGAGGGATCGATCGTAACACAGAAGTTATCGCAAAAATTTACAGTGTGATGTAACTGAAATTATGCATTGAAAAATTGATTGTCTGTTCAGCCTTTCATCTGTTCGAATACAGTGATAGTTTCACTTCTTTGATGTGTAAATCACAAAACCTTTTTTTTAAAGGTGCATTCTCGGGTTAGCTGTTAACGATGGTGATAGCTAGACAATATGTTGAAGGTGTTGGCTCCCTGTGTTCTCTGTCTATGCCATAACGTTTAAATTGATTCTCATCGAAAAAGTGAGATAACGGAGTTTTACATAAATTCATCTACAATCATGTAAATGCAGGTTTTCCCCACTTTTCAAAAGTTCGCTTTACGCCACTTCCCTTTCTGAATGAATTATATTAGGACCTTGTTTCGCTAACCAAAAGGAATCCGAGGACGATTTTCACTTTTACGAAGAAAGGCGAAATTTTTCCCATACAAATTAGTGCTATTGCACGTTACACCATATCAGCTTGCAAACAGTTTCGTAGGAGCACTCTACTTACAGATAGCGAGGGGAACCTCTATATATCTAAGATCAGGTTTAAAGCGATTTGATTCCCCACTGTCTGTCTTCCCTGAGTGTGGTCATCTTCTTATATTTGTTAATGGGATATGGGTGTCTTTCACTGGGCCAACATTAGTTCATTTTCACAGTTGCCCTTGAGAAAACCTTGAGCCACTGCAGTCCACGTGATTGATCTGATTTGATTTGATTTATTTTACTCAAATGTACAATGGAAAGGTTTGTTTTGCGAGGAGTTCAGGCACATTATAGTAAACAAGAAAAAAGAGATCGTGGGGTACTTAATAGAGTGTGGCATACATGGTTACAGCTTCACAGGAGGTGGGCAAAGCACGATCTACATTAGGAAGTTTAATATTATTTGAAAAGTTAGAGATGTCAATTCGTCAGTCTAATAATCGTAGTGAAGGAAGTGTTCCTGAGCATGCTGCTTCATGTTTTCAAGCTTCTGTGTGCCCTCCCTGTTGGAAGAGGTTGTAGGAAATCATTACCGGTTTAGGAGAAATCTTTGATGTGGTCAGCCTTTAGCGACAATGACAAGTGTAAATGGATGGAAGGCTATCTTCTTTGATGGTCTGGGCTGTGCACACAAAAGTCTGTAGTTTATTTTGGTCCATCTCAGGCCAGTTTGCACTTGAATAGAATGCTTTGATTTGCCCGTATACAGAGCACTGGGAGACGGGCTGCTCCAAAATATTTAGATGTAACCATTGGCTGTTAAATAGATACCCACGTTCTAGTTGCTGTTTTGAGAACATTTCAAATTTAACTGATAATTTGAAATTATGCCCACGATACCAAAAAACAGTTGCACTAATTGTATTGCCAACATCGAACCAATGATCCATCACCTTCTTCAAACGAATAGAGAAGCCATCACCATCACAACGAGGGAGAAAGAGACAGACACGAAGGGAAGGAGAGAGAGAACACAGCGAGGGAAACAGATGGACAGTCATCAAATACAGAAAGGAAAAAAAACAAGGAAACTAACAGTCACGCGTGAGAGGGAGAGGGAAGAGAGTAGCTTCAGGGAAAGTAACAGCAGACAGGGAAAAGGAAAACACAGGGAAACAGACAGCATGAGACAAACAGTGTGAAACAAAGGCCACGGGGAGCTGGGGATGGTGTCATGGGGAGCTGGGGGTGTGGAACTGGAGGAGCTGTGGGTGAGGACCAGAGAGACCTGGGCTTGAGTACTGGAGGGAGCTGGGAGGAGGGAGGTGAGGATTTATTTTGACCCGAACCAAAATGTCCAGGCAGATCATAGTAAGCTAGGATATACAAAACGTTGGCTGTAAAACATGTCTGAGAAGAATATAGGTTACACTGCACAGGGCGTGCCCTAGGCAAGATCACCATGAACAAGATCATCATTATCTGAGATTAGAGAGTCCATTCATCAGTCTAATGACAGCCAGGAAGAAGCTGTTCCTGAACTTGCTGCTCCGTGTTTTCAAGTTACTGTATCTTTTATCCTGATTGGAGAGGTTGTGGGAGACCTTTACAGGCATGTGATGGGTCTTTGGTCATGTTAGACAAAGAATATTCCAGTACAGGAACTGGAACATCTGGACAAAAAGGACGCCTACACCAGATTCTGCTCATTGACTACAGCTCCACCTTCAACATTATTATCCCCTCCAGGCTGATCTCAATACTCCGTGACATTGATCATGGCTCCACCCTCTGCAACTGGATCCCCCGGTTTCTGACACACAGACCACAATCTGTGAAGATTGGGATCTGTACCTTCTCCACAATAAAACTCAACACTAGAACTCCAGTGTTCTCAGCCCCCTATTGTACTCTTCTTGCACCCACACCAGTGTCCTCAGCCTCCTACTGTATTCCCTGTACACACAAGGCTGTGCCCTCAGCCCCCTACTGTACTCCTTGTACACCCACGACCCAAGCCTGCGCCAATCCAAATCCTCTATCTATTACCGTCGCCTATTTTCTAAGGATCTGTACCCCTTTGCTCCCTGCCCATTCACGTATGTTTCCGGATACACCTTACATGGAACACCACTGGTCACAGTTCTCCATTTTCAGGAACTCTCTTCCCCTACTACTCTCTGCCTCCTGTTGCCCAGCCTTTCTTTATCATTGTAGCCAGCACACCCTGGACACCACGTGACTTCACATTCTCCATAACCAGACCAAACAAAAACTTATCAAACGCCTTTCTGAAGTCCATGCACATGACAGCTATAGCCCATCCCTCATTAATTAACTATGTCCCTTCCTCAAAGAGTTCTATTAACTTGGTAAGACATGACCTTCCCTGCACAAAACCATGTTGCGTCTCACTGATAAGAGCATTTCATCCAAATGAGAATAGATCCTATCGCTCAGTATCTTCTCTAGCAGCTTCCCTACCCCTGATGACGGCAGGTTCACTGGTCTATAATTAACTGGATTATTCATGCTACCCTTCCTAAACAAGGGCATTAGCAATTTTCCAGTCATCCAGGGCCTTAGTTGTGTTCAAGGATGCTTCAAAGATGTCCATTAAGGCCACAGCTATTTACTCCCTCCCTTCCCTCACGAGTCTGGGATAGATGTTTGCAGCCTTTATGCAGCAATGAGCTGTGTAAATAGAGTCAATGGTTGGGAGATTGGAGTCCGTCATAGTCTGGGCTGTGAACACAATCTTCTGTAGTTTCTAATGGTCCTGGGCGGAGCAGTTGCCGTACTACTTCTACAGATACACCCGGACAGTACGCTCACAATAGTGCATCTGTAGAAGTAGTGCATGCTGAATTTCCTGAGCCACCTGAGGAAGGAGAGGCATTGTTGAGCCTTCTTAACTGTCACAGCTACGTGAGAATTCCAGGGTAGGTTGTCAGTTATCTTCACTCTGGGGAACCTGATGCTCTGGACTCCCTCAACAGTTGATGTAGATAAGGGTGTGTTCCCCTCCTTTCTTTCTGAAGTTAGCGATCAGTTCCTTACTATTGCCGAATTTGAGAGAGAGGTTATTATCATTACACCATGCCACCAAGACCTCGATCTCCTTTCCGTATTCTGACTCAACGTTGTTTGCTATCCATCCTGATTTGGTGATGTCATGAGTGAACTTGTAGCTGGCATTGTTTGGAATTTTGCAAAACAGTCGTGGGTGTACAGGGAGAACAGTAGGGGGCTGAGGGACACAGCCATAGGTGTACATGGAGTAGAGTAGGGGGCTGAGGGCAGAGCTGTGAGAGTACAGGGAGTACAGTAGGGGGCTGAGGACACAGCCGTGGATGTACAGGGAGTACAGTAGGGGGCTGAGAACACAGCCGTGTGTGTACAGGGAGTACAGTATAGAGCTGAGGAGACAGCTGTGTGTGCAGGAGTACAGCAGGGGGCTGAGGACACAGACGTGGATGCACTTGGAGTACAGTAGGGGACTGAGGGCACAGCTGTGAGTATACAGGAGTACAGTAGGGGACTGAGTGCTCAGTCTTGGGTATACAGGGAGTACTGTACGGGGCTGAGGATACAGCCGTGGGTGTACAGGGAGTATAGTAAGAGGCTGAGGGCACAAGTGTGGATGTACAAGGAGTACAGTAAGGGGCTGAGGACACAGCCATGGCTGTACGGTGAATACAGTAGGGGTCTGAGGACACTGCTGAGGTGCACGAAGATTACAATAGGGGACTGAGAACACTGGAGTTCCAGTGTTGAGTTTTATTGTGGAGAAGGTTCCGATACCTATCTTCACAGATTGTGGTCTGTTGTCAGAAACCGGGGGATCCAGTTGCAGAGGGTGCAGCCGTGATCAATGTCACGGAGTATTGAGGTAAGTCTGGAGGGGATGCTGATGTTGAAGGTGAAGCTCTAGTCAATGAGCAGAGTCTGCTGTCCAGATATTCCAGGTATGAGGGCAGGGCTCGGTATATGGCATCCATTGTGGACCCGTTACATCAGTCGGCACACTATAGGCAGCAGGTCAGACTGGGAGACTGAAGGTAGTGTGGGCCATAACCAGCATCTCAAAGCACTTCATGTTTATTGAGGTCAGAGCCACTGAGTGGTAGTCATTAAGGAACGTTGCATGTACATTCTCATTTACAAGGATGATGGTGGTCTTCTTGAAGTAGGTTGGGACCTCGGCTTGTTGGAGGGAGAGACTGAAGATGTTTCTAAATACCTCTGCCAGTTAGTCCTCCCAGGATCTGAGTGCTCAGCCAGGAACACTGGCGAATACTTAATACTCTGAGATCCATGGAGAGATGTAATTTCACATCATCTTAGTCCCAGAAAAGTTGCCCCTTATCCTGAGATCCTGTTATCATGTTTTGGATTCCCAGACCCACAGAAATAATTTCTCAGCATCGGCATTATCAAGCTCTTCCCACTCAGAAACTTTTGCACCTCAATCAAGTCACTTCTCCATTTCCTGAGACTCAATAATATCGATTAAATCTATTCACAAATGCAGCAAGGGACACACAGATGCCAAGCAGTGAAACATTTGTGTCTTATTCATTGATAGTTATCGGACATCGCTGGGTGGGCCATCATTTATTGCCCATACACTGTTGTTCTGGACAAGGTGGCTGTGTGCTGCCCATGCAGCAGGGCCACCCACAATAATGTTAGGGAATGAAAGGCAGGGTATTCATCAAGTCACACCCACGAGACTGAGATCTGTTTCCCAGTCAAGATAGTCATGGGCGTTATGTGCAACTTGCAGGGTTAGTGTTTCCATAGATCTGTTGCCCTTGCTACTTCAGATGATCAAGGCTTGAAAGGTGCTGTCGAATGGACATTGGGAAATGTCTGCAATGTACCTTGTAGTTGGTACACACTGTCTCCATTGAGGGTTGATGGTGGAAGTAGTGAATTTTGTCGATGTTGTGTCAATCGAGCTGGACTACACATGTACCCTTTCTTATACATGGGCAGCATAGCTGTTCTAGATATGGTCTAAGTTACTTTTTGGCAATACGACTTCAATTTGCTACAGTCAGGGACTCCATGTAATTTAATTGAACAATTATCTGCTGAAATGAGTTTGTAATTGGCTGCATGGTCGCCGTGCCATTGCCATGTGGAACACAAAACTGGATGAGGTTGCTGAACCCCTTGCGCCTGTTCCACAATTTAAGGAGATTATAACTGATTTGTTACATAACTCCGTTTACCTGCCTTTGGCCCAAATCTGTCACGACTTTTCTTTGCAAAAGGGTTTCTATCTCAGGTATTCAGGTGTAAACAAAGAACGAAACAATACCAACCAAAACAGGGAACAAGATGGATATTTAGTGGATAACCTGAAACGTGTCAACTCAGTGTTGACTACAGAAGGCTGTTGAGGGACAATTTGAATGATGGGATAATGCCCTTCACTCATTGCCTTTGCTTCTGTTGAGAATACTTTCTTCAACAAAGACAGTTCTTCAGCTTTTCAAAGTAAGAAATAAAAGATGTAGATTGTATTTGACACTTGTCAAGGAGGTTGCAAAGGAAAAGTGGGAAATTCGGTGGAGGTAATAAAGCCCATTTGATGGGCCAGTGAGAACACTATGGACCTCCTTCACTCTAACAATACTATGATTATGAATGGACTCGGATGGATTAATTATTCATGAAAAGACAGGAAACAGAGTGAAGAATTTACAGTTAATTCTTGTGTGGGAATGTGTGCTGTGAGGAAAATGTAAATATTTATGAAAATTGAACGGGCTTCCACATGGGCAACGTTATTGCAAATGACATATGGTGCAGAAACGTGAAGTTATCCACTTTATTGAAGAAATTGATGGACATTATATTCCATAAATTGTAAAACATTGAAAAGTACTGATGTAAATAAAACTAAAAGTGTCCTTGTCTATAAGCTGCTGATGTCTACCTTACAGGTGCAGCAGGCTATTTGGAAAGACAGTGGAATGAGATCCTGTATTGTCAGAGGATGTAAGCACAAGGGGAGACACGTCTTGCTTCAGTTAGAGAGGAACTTGGTCAGACTGCACCTGGAGGACTTTGTGCAGTTTTGGTTCTTTCTCTCAGTAAATACTTTATTGCCATAGAGAGAGGAAAGGGAAGGTTCACTCGGCTTCTACCAAGGACAATGCTATCAAAGAGGTCCATGAGAAACTTGACCTGTGTTCCCTGGTGTTTCAAGGAATGAAAATTATTTTCATTGGATGTTACAGAATACTGATTCGATTCCTGCTTCTAACTAATTTCTGGCTAATCGTGTACCATTTCTAAATTCAGTTGTATTCCGAGCTGCGTCTCGCTCCAATGGGAGACAGGTTTCTGTTCTCAAAAACACAGCAACAGTAGCAGACTGGATACCATCAGGCATAGGAACAAAGTATGCCCAGCAGCTCACCGAGTATGTTCTGCCTTTCAGTTCAATGATGTTTGTTCTGATAATCCCCAACTCCACTTTCCTGCATTTTCCCTCTCACCTATGATTCACTGACTGAATAAAAATATGTCTCTCCGCCTTGAAGATATTTTCAAAGTCTTCTGCAATTGTTTCCCGCACTGATATGAGACTTGGTCGTCTTTATTTCTCTCGTTTATTTCTAGTGCACTTTGTTGAACCGAAATGAGATGCCGACCTCTCCATCGCACCTTCAATCTGTTCAAAAGCAAAATAAATAAATGAAGCCCAGAGCCTGTTATTTTCTCCCTCTCCTTTCACATTAATTTAAGATACAGCTCATACAGATCTGGGGATTTGTCCAGTCTTTACTCTGCTCAAATTTCCCGTTCTTCCTCCCGGTCGCTATCAATCTGTTAAAGGCTCACACAGTCACTCTCCTTGAATCCAGGAACTCCTTCGCCCAAGTGATATGAAATACATGTTTCACGTAATTTCTGGCTGTGTGAACAGGCTGTCTCCTTGATCCCACATATTCCCCATTCCTTTTCTTGTTATCCTCTTCCCCCGATATGTGGATAGAATATCTTTGGCTTCTTACTAATCTTACCCTCGAATGTTTTATCACACCTCCTTTATTTTCTTCTATTGACTTCCTTAACTTCAGCGCTATACTTTCTACATTCTGAGAGGGATTCCATTGATCTGCTTACTTTATAGCTGCTCTAAGCTACTCTTTACTTTGTTATTCAGCTCTGAATATTTGTAGAAGTCGGAGTGTCTCTGGGCTTGTTTTCCTAAAGTTGATGTTAGATTGTAACATATTGAGCCCATACTCTCACCAGTTCCATTTTGAGCATGGACAGTCCTCCCTACTCCACGCTATTCGACAACAGCTTTATCCAGAATTAAATGTCCCCAGACGACTTTGGCCAGATCCTGTTTTCTGATAAACTCTGTCTCCCCAATCCAAAAACTTAATATTTTGAAGACTTTTTTTTGCCTTTTCCTTAAGGAACTTAAAATATACGATGTTATGGTCATTGGTCCTAAGCTTCTCTCCCAATCCTGTCTCGAACATGTAACTGGCTTCATTCTCCACAATCCATTGTTGTATTTTCTACATGTTGATATGAGAAGCTTTCGGCAATAAACTTCAACATATTTGTCCCCGCTTAAAAGCACATGACTACCCCAATAAATGTTGGATATTGAAAAGCATAAATAGAATTACCCTCTTATTGTTTGATACACGACAGTGATTGGTTACACAATAGCTCCTGTACTTTCTTCTATCTGGACGTCTTAATATGCCCGTTCCAATGTATCTGTCATCTTTGTATTCCAGTCTCTATCCACGAAGCCTCAATTGAAGGCCTTTCCACAATATCATCCCTCTTTACTGCAGGAATTGACTCCTTAATTAATAAAACCAAATCATGTCCGGTCTATAGTTCCTATACAACAGAATATTAAGTTGTCAATTCTGATTTCCTTCGACCACATCTCTAATGGCAAAAATGTCACTCCATCCAAAAACACATCTGCCTATCTCTGCACATTCCTACACACCCTACGCACTTCCCAATCTCTGTAGCCTCGGCTAGACCCGACACATTTCCCAATATCTGTAACATCCTCCAGCCCCCAACAACTCTCCCTGTCTCTGGAATCTCGTCCAACCCCAACAACACTCCCTATCTCTGTAATCTCCTCCAGTCACGACACACCTCCCTATCTCTGTAACATTTCCACCCCTCCACCCCAACTGATCTCCAGCATCTTCACCTCTTCCTGTCACTGAGGATTCCTCCATCACGTACGTTGCTCCACAGGACTGGAACCCACTCTCAAAATTACATACCTCCCTATCACTATAAAAACCTCAAGCTCCTCCAGTCCTCCCTATTGTTGTAAACTCCTCCAGCACCTACAGCCTTGTCTAACATCCAGCACATAAACCCATCACTATCCAGGCAATATTTATGTCCTGTTACAGCTTCCCTATATCTGTAACATTCTCCTTCACCTTTGCCTCTCTATTTCTGTAACCTCCTCTAACCCTGAGCTCCTCCATATCTCTGTGAATTTTTCACTGTTTTCATTCACAGTGCATCCACAATTCTTAAGATGGCGAACACTAAACACACTTATACCCTTTGATTGAAATGATTTCACATCCTCGCAGACCCAAATAAATTGTCCATTATCCCGAGACTCTGTTATCTTGTTTTGGACTCTCTGACCGACAGAAATAATTTTTCAGCATCTGCACAATCAAGCCCTTGCAATTCAAAATCTTTTATATTTCAATCAAATCACGGATCAATTTCCTGAAACTCAAGAGTATAGACCAAGTTTATTCCGAAAGTGAAACCCAGATTGCAAGCTGTTAAACATTAGTGTATTATTCAGTGATCGGTGTCAGCCATTGGTGGCTGGGCCATCATTTATTTCCCATAGACTGTTGTTCTGGACAAGATGGCGGTGCGCTGCCTATTTGAGCATTTGCAGTCAGTTTGGTGCAGGACACCCACAATAATATGAGGGAAAGAAAGCCAGGATATTCATCAAGTGAAACCCATGGGTTAGAGATGTATTTCCATGTCAGGACAGTCATTGACGTTATGTGTAACTTGCAGGGGGTGATATTTCCATGGATTTGTTGCCCTTGACATTGCAGATGGTCATGGCTTGGAAGGTGCTGTTCAATGAAGTGTGGTAAATATCTACGATGTACCTTGTTGGATACACTGCCTCCATTGAAAATTGATGGTGGAGCCAGTGAATATTGTGGATGTGATGGCATCCAAGATGGACAGCAAATGCACCCTTCCTTATATATGGACAGCATAACGTTTCCAGGTAAGTTCCTACGTTTTTTTTAGCAATACGTATTCATTATGTTCCAATCAGTGACTCTATATAATTTAATTAAACATTTATCTGTTGAAATAAAATTGTAATTGGCTGCATGGTCCCCGTGCCATTGCAATATGGAACGCAAGACGATAGAACAGGATGAGGTTGTTGAACCCTTTGTGCCTGTTTCGCAGTTTAAGGACATTTGTTACGTAACTACATTTACCTGCCTTTGGCCCAAATCTGTCACAACCTTTCCTTTGCAAAAGGGTTTCTTTTCAGGTTTTAAGGTGTAATCAAAGAAGTAAACAATACCAACCAAAGCAGGGAACAAGACGGATGTCGAGTGGATAACCTGAAATGTGTCAACTCAATCTTGACTATAGAAGGCGACTGAGGGTCAATTTGAATGCCGAGGTGATGTACTTCATTCATTGCTTTTTCTTCGGTTGAGAATATTTACTCAGAGGAGATTATTCTTCAACAAAGACAGTTAGATTGTTTTTCACAGAAAGAAGTTAAATATGTAGATTGTGTTCAGGATGAGTCAGGGCGGATACAGAGGAAAGGCAGGATAATGGGTGGAGCTAATGATGTGCATTTGAAGAGCCTGTGAATGCACACTGGGCCTCCTGCACCCTAATAATTCTAGCATTACAAATCCACTCGATGGATTAATTATTAATGAAAAGACTGTAAACAGAATGTAGGATTTAAATGTAATTCTTGTGTGGTAATGCGTGCAGTGAGGAACATGGAAAGATTTATGAAGATTGAATCGGTGTCCACATGGTCAAGATAACTGCAAATATCATCATGTGGAAATAGAAAGTTATCAACTTTTTTGGCGAAATTGATGTGCAGTATAATTCTTAAATCTTAAAATGTTGGAAAGTACATTTTTAAATAAAACCTAAGTGTCCTTGTCTATAAGCTGCCGATGTCTAACAGACAGGTGCAGCAAACTACTTGGAATGTCAGTGGAATGGGAACCTTTATTGTCCGAGGATTTCAGCACAGGAGGAGTGACGTCTTGCTTCAGCTGAGTAGGAGCTTGGCCAGATTGTACATGGAGGGCTATTTGCAATGTTGATTCTTTATCTCAGGAAATATATTACTGCCACAGAGAGATGGCAAGCAAGGTTCAATTGACTTCTTTCAAGGAAAATTCTATCAAAGAGGGCCATGATAAACTAGATCTGTGTTGCCGAGTGTTTCAAAGAATGAGACTGCATTTCATTGAAAGTTATAAAATAAAGATTGGATTCCTGCTTCAAACGTATTTCTGGCTATCGGTATAGTATGTATAAATTCCTTGAATTTGTCAGTTGCATTCTGAACTGTGTCTCAGAGAGAGGTTGTTGTTCCTGCGAATACAGGGATAGTAGCAGACCGAATACCATAAGGCATAGCAACAACAGTAGACCCAGCAGCTCACCGAGTATGCTCTGCCTTTCAGTTCAATGATGTTTGTTCTGATAATCCTCAACTCCACTTTCCTCGTAACCTTTGATTCATTGACTGATTAAAAATATGTCTCTGACCGTGGAAGAGACTTAATGATCCAGGCTCAATAGCTTTCAGAACCTTCTACAATTGTTTCCCTCTCACTGATATGACACTTGGTAGTTTTAATTATCTCCTTTCTCTCTAGCACACCTTGTTGAATCTACATTTGATTTCACCCTGTTCTATCACATATATTCTGTGGCAAAAGTACACGAAGAAAAGAGGGTCAGAACCTGTTATTTCCTCCTTCTGTTCCCATATCAGATAAGATACAGCTCATCCAGATCTGGGGATGTGTTCACTCTTTATTCTGCTACTCTCCCCAATTCCAATAAGTCACTTTCTAAACTGAAAACTGATATGAAGGACGTATTTAACATATTCTCTGGATCCATGCACAGGCTGTCTCCTTGATCCCTAATATACCCATTCTTTCCCAAGTTATCCTCTCCCCCTTGTATAGCAATAGAACACCCGCTGATGTTTTATCACACCCCATTTTTGCTTTTCTACTGATTTCCTTAAGTTCAGTGTTACACTTTCTACATTCTTATAGAGGTTCCGTTGATCTGCTCACTTTATAGGGTGCTTTAAGCTTCTCTTTACTTTGTTATTCAGCTCTGAATATTTGCTGATATTGAAGGTTCTGTGGGCTCATTTTCCTTCATTGGATCTTAGATTGTAAAATATTGGGCCCATACTCTCATCAAATCCATTTTGTGCATGAACACCGCTCCCCACTCCACGCTGTTCGACTACAGCTTTACCCAGAATTAGAATTCCACCATTTAAAAGGCAAATGGATGTATATCTGATTCGGAAGGGCTTGGAGGGATATGGGCCAAGTGCTGGCTAGTGGGACTAGATTAGGTTGGGTCCAGAACTAAACCATCCTTCCTTGTGTCTTCCACATGCTGATACAAGAAGCTCTCAGCAATAAATTTCAACACATTTGTCCCCTCTTAAAAGCACGTCACTGAACCATAAATGTTGCAAATTGAAAAACATAAATATAATTACCCTCTTATTGATTTTATACAATATAACGATTGGCTACACTTTGGCTCATGTATTTTCTTCTAATTGGCGATCTTTATATGATTGGAGAATTGATGTTTCGGGCATCAGCCCTCCTGAGAAGCCCACCAGGTACAGTCTGTACATCGTCTGTACTTCGGAGCTCTATAACCATTCACTGTTTGTTATCAGGCTTCCCAATCTACGAACCAAAACTGTAAATCTAAGACTGTAAGAAGCAATATTTGTTGAATCATCATTTTTTTAAAAAAAACTGATGCATAAAATGCCACTTTAATGAACTGAGCGATCACCTCCACCTACCATGAGTTTTGTGGTGATTAATTCCCCACTCAGTGTGCAGGGGTAGAGCCCTCAGTAATCGGCAGCGTGCAGGATGCAGGCTTGTGCTGACCCTTTGTGAACAATAATTACTCTCCTTCTGGTAGTTCAAACCTACCTCTCATCATGTGCAGTTTCTCACAGAAAATGGTTAGTGCCTTCCTATGTTTTTCATTCCATGATCCCCAGCATATTGGGAATCATACTGGCTCAGGAAGTCAGCACTACATGTAGCCCTGAAATGGAAAACAGTCGGTAAGTGGTTTGAACAGCCCATTATGGAGTGGACCACCTGAGATGAAGCACAGACTGTTTCTCCCAGGTAGTGAATTCTCATCAATTGGTGAATGGGGAGGGAGTGAGGTGAGGAAGCTGGGGAGGGGCGTTAGGTCGAGACTTGCACTTATGGTGGCCATTGTTACATTCAACTGAGTGTCAGTATAATGTGTGTGTGGTGACATACATCAGACAAAATCCACACAGTTCAGTTATTAAAGTGGTTCTCTGCTTGGCATTTGATGCTGTTTCCCTCAGGTGCACTCTGCAGGACTGATCTTGATTGAAGCCCAGTCAAAAGCAGGTTGGGTGACCCTTGTATTAATCTCTGGCCATCGACACAGAAGTTCAATTTTATTTTGACACTGATGAGTGTGAAGGTGACATATACTGCTTATGGGTTTAGAATGTTCACTGTGAGGCACAATGTGCTACAGGAGACGGCAACATTGTGAATGTCTTCATCCTGGATCGGGTGCAGGGTGCAAATATCTGGAATCTAGGAGGCAGGCCAGATGCTGTCAAGTCGCTTGTACGGTGTGTTCTGGCAAGACATGCCCTCCATCTGCTCCCTGGAGCAGGCTGAGACAGAAGATGAATTTGTAAGACCTGTTTGTTGGTCAGTCATTGGCACCTAATTTGGACAGCATGTGTGTCTACACTAAGAGCAGCGATAGGCTATTAGTTGTCACTTGCCCAGGGTGGGCTGCGAATGAGTTCTTGTGAAAGTATTTTTGAATAACAGCCCTGACCCAGACTGTAAGCTCTCTTGACAGGTTAAGGAGAAGGCCAGTGTGTCACTCAGTATTACAGGCAGCTGTGAGTTCCAGTAGCACTATGCCTGAATCTATTTATTATTTAGGTCGTGATTCCAAGTGATGAGTTTCCCAGTATGAACAATAATAAAATATCTGCTATATTTTGTAAAATGGGGGCAGCAATAACATGTGAACTCCGACTATTTCACTTAACAATGCCTGCATTATCTCTGAGAAGAACTGCATTCTTACTATATGTTTGGAACTAAAATATAAACTCATTACAAAACTTTATGATACAGAATAAAAGAAAACTACATGTTATTTATATTGAACAGAGAATATTTGCTTCATTTTTGTACGAGCACAATTAAATATTCAAAGTCAATATTCAAATGAATACATTCTCACCCTAACATTTCGAAAGTTGTTTGCCTCTAAACCGATACATATTCACAGTGAGCAAACAATTCAACTATCAAATAGATTTAGCGTTCTTATGAATTAAAATATAATTAACAAATTTAATTTCTTACTGAAATGTATGAGCTTTAGCTAATTGCAAATAATTTAAGAATGAAAATAATTCCATCGCACTTCGAATATTAATCTTCATTAATTATTTGTGTTATTAAATGGTATTTGTTACGAAGCCAAAGCACGTATATCCTATTTAAAATGAACATTGTTTTCTGAATATTGATGAAAACTCAAATTGCAGGCTCTTTGACAGGGAACGATGTTGGGGGTATAAAAAAGAGTTGGCATTTTGAAAATTGTTTAGAGCAACCGCCACCGAACACACGGAGAAACTGCTATAGAGTCGAAGAGCTAACTGCCCATCTAAAATCGTGCTCTCAAAGAAATCAGAAAGCAGTCTATCAAAAAGATACCTTTTGCTGTAAAACATATTCAGAGTAAAAATAAGTCGAGAGTGTGCTGCTGGAAAAGCACAGCAGGTAAGGTAGCATCCGAGAAGCAGCAGCATCAACATTTTGAGCAAGAGCCCTTCATCAGTACAACGCTCTTGACTCTCATCTCCAGCATCTGAAGTTCTCACTTTCGCTTAGTAAAAAGGAATAAGACGACCCAGTGAAACCAATGAGTAGACGACTGAACACAGCAGAGAAGGTAGAGATTGTGTAGACATGTGATTAGGTTAATGTAATATTTATTGTCTGTTATTGGAACAGCATGTCAATCGGATTGTGCTCAGTTAAGGGAAGCAATGTTCCGTTTCTTAACAGTTTTGTTCGGAAAGAAAATTGTTACTTTTTTTTAAATAATGGAAACTGAGTGTTCCCTTTCAATCCCTTACACTTCGAATAGATGACAAGGCGAGGCGAGCGTTTCTGTGTGTTCAGGTTTATTTCGTAGCGGTTCGACCTCTGCATTTTAACAGACTGGGGGCTCGTCTGGGATTTGGACAGGTTTGAACAGAATTGGGGAACCAAAGATCCCAGCAGATTTAAACACTTGCTGATTAGTGTCGTAAATCTTTAAATAAAACGGAGTTGAAATAATTTGTATCATTTTGATTACATGTGGTCAGTTAAATTAAAAGAGAGGGAAATGGCTCTTAACTTTGCTAAAGAGGTTCTGAGGTTTGAAGACGCTTCCCAACTTTACCAGGAAAGGTTAGAAAGACAGAGGAAGGATATTCTTTTGGAATTAGCAAACAGATTAGAATTGGTTTTAACCAGGGACATAAGGAAATTGAAATGGATTTGGTCAAACACTGAGGTATATCAGTGAAACAAAAGTTCAGCAGAATTAGAAAAACGTAAACTGTGTATGAGCCAAACTGAATGAGAAGAAAAAGAAAGAGAGTGAGAGGAATATTAGCTGAGCAAAAAGATAGATAGAATAAAGAAGAGAGAGAGAGAAAGGAGACTGAAAAAAGAGGGAGTAAAAGACTGAAAAGAGAGAGAGAATAAAGGAGAGAAGTCTCTGAGCTGAGCAAAGAGAGACAAGGAGAAAGAGAAAGGGAGACGAATGTAAACTTCAGTAGTTGCAAATTAGTCAGAAAATCATTTTCAGAGGATTGAAATGAAGAGAGTTTATTCGGTTGGAGGGGTTCAAAAAATCATTTCCAGAGAACTTATGTGATGAACAGAAAGTTCAAGAAGTGAGAAGAGCAGCAGAGATGCCCAAGAAATGTGCATTGATGCATGAAGTGAAATTTAGTTTCTGACACGTATTTCATCTCTGTGAGGTATAGAAATTGTAAGCAGAGGGAGATCCTTCACGATCAAACAAAGAGTCGAGCACACTTGGAATAGTTCTCCTTTGGTGATGAAAAGAATTCCAAGAAAATGAAAGGCCTCAGGTGTTTCCACTGTGATAAGATGGGACACGTAAAGTCACAGTGGTGGTCATGGAAGAATGACATTTTGGGAAAAGATGTAGGACAAGAGGCTTATCCAATGCTATAAGGGAAAGTAGTAAAGGAGACCCAAAGGAAAGCCGAGGAGCTGCAGGAGAGTGCACAGCCTTGGCAGGGGTGGGATATTGAGTTAGTTGCTGATCTCTGAAAAGACTTAATCTCTGTGGGAAAAGTTTACTCGGGAAGAACAGGAAGAAAATGGAAATAAGTTATTATTTCATGAGGTATGGGATCTCATCAGTCTCTGATGGTAAGAGATGAAAGTATTTTCACGCTTTCCGACATATTACCAGAGAAGGTAATAATTTGTCGAATAGATAGGCAGAAAGTTAGCGTTCCCCTGTGTAAGATTAGGATGGAGAGCCAAATAAGGACTGGAGAAGTAACTGTAGGAGTGATTGACAGAATCTCAGTTTCAGGAATACAATTTGTTCTTGGAGCTTAATTAGCAGGATCCAAGTTGGGAGTGACATCCCTTGTAGTGCAGAAGCCAACAGAAGATCAGGGAACGAAGGAGTTACAAGAAGAATGCCATGGATGTATTCCAGACTGTGTCGTAGTAAGATGCCACTGTCATAAGTTACAGCAAGAAGGAAAGGCTAACAGACTTGCAACAGAAAGATGAGAAGATATAAATTATGATCCAAACTCAGAAAAGGAATCAGAATATATTCCTGAGTGTTATTATCTTAAGGATAGAATCCTAAAACAAAAGTGGAGACCCCAGAGGGGAAATGGGCAGAGGTGCACCAGATTGTGTTGCCTGTAGCATACAGGCAGGAAGTATTGGGGTAGAACATGAATCACCAGACGGAGGTCACCTAGGTGTGAGGAGGACTCAGGCTAATGTATAAAAGCACTTCCATTGGCCTGGCATGCACAAGGCTGAGGTTAAATATTGCCACACATGCCTAATGGTAGGTATGCTACAGGCAGTCATACAATCAGTAGATTTGTTGCCAATTCCCACATTTGAAGAAAAATTCACACGTGTTATGATTGATTGTGGAGGTCCCCTCCCTAAAACTAAAAGTGAGAATCAGCACTTGCGAAGCATAATGCATATGCCTACTAGATTCCGGAGGCAATTCTGTTACGGAGTTTTAAGATAAAAAGGATGGTGTACGAGTTAGTAGCTTTCTTTCCCTGTTATGTGTTACCCAGAGAGATTCTACTGGTGAAATGTTTAAGGAAGTTATGGATCGCATACAGCACTTTAAACCAAGTCCATACCCATTCAAAATCCCAGGGAGCCTTGGAAAGGTGGCATTGACGCTGAAGACAATATACAGTCAGGATATACTGACTGATTGGGATAAAGGTATCGAACTTGTATGGATTGCCATGAGAGATGCCCCAAATGAATCTAGTCAGTTTGCTCCCTTTCAGTTAATATTTGGACAGCAAGTGAGAGGGCCTTTGAAACTAAAAATTTGACAGGATCAAAGCCAGAGATTTCACACTTAGATAATTTAGTGGTGGTGATAGAACAATTAAATTGGGATTGCGAGTTAACCAAACAACACCTGAATAGTACACCACCTAGAATGAAGCAGTTGGCAGATAGAAACTATAAAATTCAGTCGTTTTCCCATGGAGATGAGGGATTATTATTGTTACCAGTAGTAGGAGATACGTTCAAAGGCAGGTTTAGTGGTCCCTATCAAATTGAGAAGAGGTTGAGTCAAGTTAACAATCTAATAAAGATGCAGGACAGAAAAGAGGCTGTATCGGGCGTGCTTTCTGAATATGTTGAAACCTTACTCTAATAGAGACAGGGGACGGGAGAAACAGGTTTTATTTATTGCTCTGCCGAGTGAGGAATCAAATCCAGATGTGATGGAGCTTTATGTGCCTCAAAGTACGTTGAATAATGATAAAGTCCTTGAAGAATGAGGTGGGAGAATTAGCTATCTGTCTCAGGTGCAAATGACACAGTCAAAAGGTTGTTGCAGCATTATGAAGACATATGCAGGAATAAAATAGGAGGACTAATACCAGTGTGCATGAGGTGGAAGTAGGGAATGCTGTTCCAATAATACAATACCTTTACTAGCTTAATCCTTTCAAAGACCAGCTGATCCAGAAGGAAGTAAATCTAGCTCAATGAAGACATCATCGAACCGAGACCGACTGGAGTGTAGTTCTCTGATTTTCTTTGGGCGATTGGAAGCTCAACGCTGTAACAAAATCGTTCTCATAGCCAATACTAAGGTTGGAAGACTGTACAGAGAAAGTTGGAAAATCCAGTTACGTCACAAAGTTGATTTACTGCATTGTTACAAACAGGTATCTTTAATAGAGAAAGCAAGATAAGTTTCTGCATTTGTAAACCCAAATGGACTGCATCAATTCAAAGTAATGCCCTTTGGAATGAAGAGCAAACCAGCCACATCCCAAAGACTCATGAACAGACTTGTGGCCTGATTAAGAAATAGTGTAGTTTATCCTGATGATGTGTTGATCTTTAGCCATTCATGGAAAGATCAAATGGTACAATTGGCAAAACTCTTTGAGTGATTTCTTAAAACAAAATTGGAAATGAACTTAAAGAAAACATAATTGGATACAGAATTGGTTCAAAAGTAGACGACAGAGGATGGTGGTGAAGTGTTGTTTTTCAGACTGGAGGCCGGTGACCAGTGGAGTGCCACAAGGAGCGGTGATGTGCCCTCTACGTTTTGTCATTTACATAAATGATTTGGATGCGAGCATAAGAGGTACAGTTAGTAAGTTTGCAGATGTCACCAAAATTGGAGGTGGAGTAGACAGCGAAGAGGGTTAACTCAGATTGCAACAGGATCTGGACCAGATGAGCCAATGGGGTAAGAAGTGGCAGATGGAGTTTAATTTAGATAAATGTGAGGTGCTGCATTTTGGGAAAGCAAATCTTAGCAGGACTTATACACTTAATGATAAGTTCCTTGGGGTGCTGCTGAACAAAGAGGCCTTGGAGTGCAGCTTGATAGCTCCCTGAAAGTGGAGTCACAGGTAGATAGGATAGTGAAGAAGGCATTTGGTATGCTTTTCTTTATTCGTCAGAGCATTGAGTACAGGAGTTGGGAGGTCATGTTGTGGCTGTACAGGACATTGGTTCGACCACTACTGGAATATTACATGCAATTCCGGTCTCCTCCTTTCGAAAAGATGTTGTGAAACTTGAAAGGGTTCAGAAAAGATTTACAAGGATATTGCCAGGGTTGGAGGATTTGAGCTACATGGAGAGGCTGAACAGTCTGGGACTGTTTTCCTTGAGCGTCTGAGGCTGAGTGGTGACCTTATAGGGGTTTACAAAATTATGAGGGGCATGGATATGATAAATAGACAAAGTGTTTTCCCTGGGGTCGGGGAGTCCAGAAATACAGGACATAGGTTTAGGGTGCAAGGGGAAAGATATAAAAGACACCTAAGGGGCAACATTTTCATACAGGGGGTGGTACGTGTATGGAATGAGCTCCCAGAGGAAGTGGTGTGTGCTCTTACAATTGCAACATTTAAGAGGCATTTGGATGGATATATGAATAGGAAGGATTTGGAGGGATGTGGGCCGGGTGCTGGCAGGTGAGACTAGATTGGGTTAGGATACCTGGTCAGCATGGACGGGTTGCATCGCAGGGCCTGTTTCCATGCTGTACATCTCTATGACCCTCTGACTCTATAACATTGAACATGGAAGGATGATCCCAAGGAATGCATTGACGAAAACAATGGAGGAATTTCCTTGAGCATGGAGAAATAGATCCTTCAACTATTGGGACTGAGCAGATTCGACAGGAAGTTTGTCCCAACTTCAGCAGCATGGAGGCACTACTAACAGAGTTACTAAAGAAGAACATGTAATTTCGTTGGACAGAATCGTGCCAGGAGACGTTGGAAAATTAACAAGCTATATTAACCGCCACATCAGTTTAATATCATTATATTTGCAGACCCATATTTGCTGATACATCCTGTTTTGCTCAACAATGCACACACTGCAGGAAGTCAAAGCAGGCAGCCATTGCATGGAATATTTTGTTAATTCCACTTCGGAAATAGAACCAATCTAACTCAAGATTGGGACACAGACAGACTGTGACTTTCCATCTTTAATGCGTTGTCTGAGCTGAGATGTCACCTTTTTGTTGTAAAATCCTGAGAAGATGACTTAAATGAAGTTCTGGGATTTGCATATTAATGAACCGAAAACTGCAACCCATTCTAAAAGATGAAAGATTTAAAAACCCAGGTTTGTTCAATGTACTATTTCAGTTGCATGACACTCTAATATTTTGCTATAAATTTTGTATCTTACGATCTTACACTCCACAAACACCTGATGAAGGAACAGCGCATTGAAAGCTAATGCTTCCAAATAAACCTGTTGGAATATAACCTGGTGTTGTATGATGTTTACCTTAGTAGCTTCAGATAATGGTCTTTCCAAGTAGAATAAGACAATTTCTCTCATCCTTCCTATATCCTAAATTCGACTTAACATTATAACTATTGAGAATGTTATTGATATTCTTCAACACATGAATGCATTGCGTGTGTGTGTGAGTGTGTGTATGGGGCTACGTGGTTATGTTTGTATGCATCTGTACCTGTGTCTCTGTCTTTGCGTGTGTACCTGTGTATGTATGTGTTGTGTACGATTCTTTTCAACTGGAGTGAAATGCAAGAATGAGATGCAATTACATTCCCATATGATGAGAAAATGTACAAAGATTCCAAGTTGTCTGATATCTAAGAACAAACAAAATTACAGCACAAGAACAGGCCCTCCGGCCCTCCAAGCCTGCACTGATCCAGATCCTCTACCTAAACCTGGGACATACCTTCTAAGTGTCTGTATCCCTTTGCTCCCTGCCCATTCATGTATCTATCTAGATACATCTTAAATGATGCTATCATGATCACCGCTACCATCTCTGCTGGCAACGTGTTCCAGACACACATCACACTCTGCATGAAGAACTTTCCACGCATATCTCCCTTCGACTTTTCCCCTCTTACTTTCAACTCGTGATCCTTGAAATTGTGTCCCCGACTCTGGGGGAAAAAGATCTTGCGCTTCATCATGTCTATATCTCTCATGATTTCGTAGAGCTCAATCAGGTTCCCCACTCGACCTCCATGAAAATAACGCCGATCTATTCAAAATCACTTCATTGCGAGCACCCACCATACCTGGTGAACTTCTTCTGTCCCCTCTCCAAAGCATCCACATCATTTTTGTAATGTGGTGACCAGGTCTGTAGGCAGTATTTCAAATGTGGAGAACCAAAGTCTTATACAACTGTAACATAACTTGCCAAGTTATGTTACATTGAATGAAGGAATACCCCATTGAATGAAGGAAAGCATGTGATATGCCCTCTTAACCACACTCTTGAGCTGGGTTTCCATCTTCGGGGAACAATGGACCTGAACACCCAGAAATCTCTGCGCATCAATTTATCCTAGCACTTTTCAACTTTCTATATATTTCGCTCTTGAATTAGCCTTCCAAATGGTATCACTTCGCATTTGTACTGATTGAATTCCATCTGCCATTTCTCAGACCAACTCTACAATCCATTTATATTGTTCATTTTTCTCTGACAGTCCCCTTCACTATCTGCTACTCCATCAATCTTCTTGCCATCTGCAAACTTGCTAATCAGGCCATCGTCCAGATCACTTCTGTATATCGAAAACAACAGTGGTCCCAGCACGGATCCCTGCTGAACACCACTGGTCACAGGTCTCCATTTTCAGAAACTCTCTTCCACGACTAATCTCTGTGAGCTTTTGCCCAGTCACTTCTCTATCCATCTAGTTCGCACAGCCTAGACCCTATGCCACTTCACTTTCTCAATCAGCCTACCATAGGAAACTCTATCAAACGCCTTACTGAAGTCCACGTGTATGACATGTACAGACCTTCCCCCAACAAGCAACTTTGTCACTTCGTCAAAGAATTCAGTTAAGTTGGAAGACATGACTTTCCACGCACAAAACTATGTTGCCTATCACTGATAAGCACAGTTTCTTCCAACTGGGAGTACATCCTATCCCTCAGTATCTTCTCCAGCAGCTGCACTGCCGCTAACGTCAGGGTCACCATTCTTAAACAAGGGAACACCATTAGCAATTTTCCAGTCCTCCGGGATTTCACCCGTGTTCAAAGATGTTGCAACGATATCTGTTATGGTCCAACCTGTTTCCTCTCTCCTTTCCCTCAGTAACCTGAGATAGATCCCAACTGGTCCTGGAAACTTGGCCACCTTAATTCCTTTTAGAATAACAAACACTTCCTCTCTCCTTATTTCGATTTGACCTAGAGAAATCAAGTATCCATACCTAATCTCAACATTTCTCCTTGGTAAATGCTGATACGAAGTACTCATTAAGAATCTCACCCATTTTCTCTGACTCGATGCATAATTTTCCTCATTTGTCCTTGAGTGGTCCAACCCTTCCTCTAGTTACCCTCTTACTCCTAATATATGAATAAAAGTCTTTGGGATTTTCCATAACATTTTTTGCTGGATATATCTCATGACCCCTTTTAGCTGTCTTAATTCCTTGTTTCAAATTGGTCTTAAATTCCCGATATTCTTCCCAAGCTTTGTCTGTCTTCAGTCGTCTAGACCTTATGTACACTTCCTTTTTTCCACTAAGCTAGTCTCACAGTTTCACCTGTCATCCATGGTTCCCTAATCTTGCCATTCCTACCCCTCATTTCCAGAGAAACATACCTGACCTCAACTCTAATCATCCTTTCTTTAAAAGCTTCCCACGTATCAAATGTGAATTTACCTTCAATCAACTGCTCCCAATCTATATTCCTCAACTTCTGCTGAATTTTGGCACAGTTGGCCTTCCCCCAATTTAGCTTCTTCCTTTAGGGCAACTCTTGTCTTTGTATTTGCTTATTCTAAAACAGATGGAATTGTGATCAGTAGTCCCAAAGTAATCCCCAACTGAAACTTCAACCACCTGGCCAGGCTCATTCCTCTGCACCAGGACCAAAATGGCCACTTCCTGATTTGGACTATTTACATACTGCACATAAAGCCCTCTTGGCTGCTCCTTACAAATTCTGCTCCATTCAGTCCTGTAATATTAAGTGAATCCTAGTCAATATTGCGAAAACAAAATCTCATATCACCTCCACCATGTTGCTCCCACATCTTTCCATGATCTGTTTAAACATTTGCACTTCCATCTCACGCTCACTGTTGGGAGGCCTGTAGTACAGCCACAACATTGTTACTGCACCCTTCGTATTTCTGAGCACTGCTCAGAACTCACTGTTCGAGTTCTTCATAGTGCCCTCCTTCAGCACAGCTGTGGTATCCTCTTTATCCAGTGATGCAACTCCTGTACCCTTTTTACCCTCCTCTTTATCCAGCCTGAAGCATTGATATCCTGGGATATTTACTTGCCAATCATGCCCTTCCCTCAACCAAGTATCAGTAATAGCAATAATATCAACTTCCAGGTACTAATCCAAGCCCTGAGTTTATCTATACATACTACACTTCTTGCATTAAAACAAATGCACCTCAGGCAACCTGTCCTTCTGTGTTCATCATCTACTCCCTGCCTACTCTTCCCCTTACTCACTCTGACTTCATTACCTATTTCCATACAGGCTGTAGTTGCTATTTCCTTAATATCGACTAACCTCCTCATTTGATTCCAATCCCTCTATCACATTAGTTTAAACCCTCCAAAGCAGCATTAGCAAAAGTACCCGAAGGACATTGGTTCCGATCCAACCCAGGTGTAGACTGTCCAATTTGTAATAGTCCCACTCCCAGATAACCGGTCGCAATGTCCCAAAAATCAGAACTCCTCCCTCCTGCACCATTTCTCCAGCAACGCAGTCACCTTGGCTATTCTTTCATTTCTACTCTGACTAGAACGTGGCATTCTTAATAATCCTGAGATTAAACCTCTGAGGTGGTCCTACACCTTAACTTGGCTACTAACTCCTTAAAGTCTGTTTGTAGGACCTCCTCCTGATTTTCTTTTTAAACCTATGTCATTGGTGGCTACATGCACCGTGAAAATTAGATTAGATTACTTACAGTGTGGAAACAGGCCCTTCGGCCCAGCAAGTCATCACTGACCCGCCAAAGCACAACTCACCCAGACCCATTCTCCTACATTTATCCCTTCACTTAACACTACAGGCAATTTATCATGTCAGGCAGCATCCAAGGAACAGGAGAACAGACGTTTCAGGAATGATTCCTGAAGAAGGGCTGATGCCCGAAACGTCGATTCTCCTGTTCCTTGGATGCTGCCTGACCTGCTGCGCTTTTCTAGCAACACATTTTCAGCTCTGATCTCCAGCATCTGCAGTCCTCACTTTGTCCAGGTAATTTATCATGGCCAATTCACCTAACCTGCACATTTTAGGACTGTGGGAAGAAACTGGAGGAAACCTACACAGACACGGGGAAAATGTGCAAACTCCACACAGTCAGCCGCCTGAGGTGGGAATTATACCCTGGTCTCTGGCGCTGTGAGGCAGCAGTGCGTGCCGCTGTGCCGCCCATCTAGTTGTGCACACTCCCCCTTCAGAATATTCTGCAGTCGATCTGAAACATTCCTGTCCCTTGCACCTGGAAGGCAACATACCATTTGGGAGTCTCGGCTTCGAACAAAGAAATGCCTGTCTACTGCTTTTACAATTGAATCCCCTATGACTTAGCCCTTCCAGTCTTTTTTCCCGCCCTTCTGAACAGCAGCGCCAACCACGGTGCTTTTAACCTGGCTACTGCTGCCTTCTCCTGGTGAGCCCAACATCACACCCAACAGTATCCAAAGCAGTATACCTGCTAAGGAGGGAGTTGACGGCAGGGGACACCTGCAGTGCCTTCCTGCTCTTTCTCTGCCTTTTGGTCACCAATTCCCTTTCTCCATCAGCAATCCTAATCTGTGATGTGATCAGTTCACTGTATGTGCTATCTACAACCTCCTCCGCATTGTGTGTTCCAAGGTGAGTCCATCCGCAGCTCCAGAGCTATCATCCCGTCTATGCGTTCTTCATAAGAAGTGTCTTTGGTGCGAGGATCAGGGATTTCTCCGAGCATGCTCAGGGCATACTGAAGGGGAGGCTGAACAGCCAGCGGCTGTGGTTCACATTTGTACCAATGACATTGGCAGGAAACGTGACAAGATCCTGCAAGGAGAGTGCAGGGAGATGGACACACATCCTGCACGTGAAGGAGTCAGGGATATCAGCTGTATCCCTGAGATCCCATATTGAGCAAGTGGAGCATAACATGCCTCTGAGATCTCCTGCCACTTATACTCTAAAGCTTAACTTGGACTTAATTTAGATAAATGGAAAAGGAAAGGTTTTTCTTCAACCAATCACATGATTTAAAAAAGAGAAACACTTATCAACACAGTAGAGAGTTCTTTTGTTTTGGTCAGATGAAGAGTTCAGGGTTGGAGAAGTTGCACGTGTAGTGTCTCTGTTTCAATCGCTGCCAAAATATATCTGTTCACATACCTTCCCAGAGCACAATTCGTCCTCTCCCACTCAACTCCTCGCTCTCACCGCTGCTGCCAATGGAGGCCTGATGCTCAAGGTAAGTCCGTTTTTAGTGGGAAGTTAAACTTCCTGGCAAACCCCTGGTCCCTCCTCCAATCTCCTCCCAAAAGATAATGCACAAAACATGCAAAAATATCTTTTATTCATGGATTGGCAAAGTGAACAAATAATAATCATGGACCAAACAAAAATAATTTGATGGATATTTGCTGTGATTCTTCAACGATCAAATATTTGGTTTTCTTTTGAGAAAGTAAATTCAGGGTTTTTTTTTCAAATCTGAGTTGGATAAGTTTGGATCAGTATGTGATCATCGTTGGTGACAAAACCAGATGTTGCTGGGAATGCTCAGAAATACTGGCAGTATCTGTGGTTCGAAAGCAGAATCAACATATTGTAGGGGACTGGCTCTGTCCAGGTTAATACGCTCATAGTGTTCAGGGATGTGTAGGTTAGGTGTATTAGTCAGGGGTAAATATAGAGAATGAGAGCAGGCTAATGGGTCTGGGTGGGTTACTTTTTGGAGGGACAGTGTAGGCATGTTGGGCCAAATGGCCTGTTTCCACAATGTAGGGATTCGACGATTCTGTGTGTTCTTCATAAGAAGCGTCTTTGGTGCAAGGATCAGGGATGTCTCCGAAAATGCTCAGGGTATACTGAAGGGGAAGGTGAACAGCTAGCGGCTGTGGTACACATTGGAAACGTGACAATACCCTGCAAGGAAAGTGCAAGGAGATTGGCCTGAGTGGAAAAGCAAGATATCCAGGGTTGTAATCTTGGGATTACTCCTTGTGGGATAAGGAAGTGGGATAAGGAAGATGAAGATAGAAAATTTTAATATGTGTTTGAAGATCTGACTCAGGAAGAGGGTTTCAGATTTATGGATCATTGCGATTTCCTCCAGGGCAGGGGGTACCTATAAAAAAGGACAGGGTCCATTTTAACTGGAGGGACACGAACATCCTGGCAGGGAGGTTTGATGATGCATCACGGGTGGATTTAAATGAATCAATGCAGGAGACTGAAAACCAGAGCAGCAGGACAGCAAGGGAGCAGAAGGTAGAGTTTAATAGAATAAACAGGCAGGGCCAGTCTAATGAACATGCTGAGGAAAATAATCATAGTAATGTTACAAAAGTGAATGGAAATGATAGGTTCAGTATTATCGGAGATCAAAAAATAAGAATGGAGTTTGTGGAAAGTGTAGAGCGCCAAAAGTATTAACGGCGATAAACAAATCCAATAGAACTTATATAAATACATTGCACCTAAATGCATGGAATATTTGGAAAAAATGAATGAACTCTCAGCGTTAAAAACATACGGCCTGGTGGGGATTACAGGAAAGTGGTTACAGGAAGGTCAATGTTGGGAAGTGAGATGTCCAAGGGTACTCATTACTCAGACAAGAAGGCACAGCAGTTTGAATGGCTGCATTAATTAAGAATGATATCAAGGCTGCATTAAAAATGACATTAGCACGAGGGACCAAGATGACAAATCAGTTTGGATCTAAATAAAGCACATGGAAAGAAACCTGCTTCTCGAAGTAATTTCGTGCCACAGTACCCCCATCCTCCAAACATACTTTCAAAAACTAGGGAATAACAATGGCTTGTGAGAAGGGCACAAGAGTGAGCAATCTGTGTATGCATATTGACTTAATTAATCAATTTGGTAAAGGTAGCCTCAAATAACGATTCCCAGAATGTATGAGGGATTGTTTCTGAGAACAACAAGTCATAGAAACCAACTAGAGAACTGGCTTTTGCATTTGGTGTCAATAATGAGGAAGGACTGATAAGTCATCTTGTAGTAGAGGATCCTCCAGAAAGAGTGACCATAACGTGCTGGATTTTCACATTCAGATTGAAAGTTACAGAATTTTAGTGTCGGGCAGTGATAATTATACAGGCCTGAGGAAGGATTGGCCTGAGTGGACTCGAAAAGAAAACATTGAAGGACAGAACATTTGACGAACAATGACAAATATTTCGGAAGATAGTAAAAACACATCAATTAAAGTTAATTCCTGAGTGGAAGAGAAATTGTAAAAAGATAAAACGCCATTCATACCTTAACAAAGAAGCCTATAATAAGTAAAGCGATGTCCTGGTGGTATTATCACCAACTGCTGATTCAGCGATCAAGATAATGTTCTGGGAACTCGGGTTCAAATGCCGCCACTGCAGATGCTGGAATCTAAATTCAACATAAATCTTCATTTAAGATTTACAGACTAATCGCAAAATTACTTACACGTCAAAATTGTGTCTCCTTCTTATTGAGCACTCGAGTTAGGAGAAGAGCTGCTCTCTGTTCAAATTGTCCAAAAACTTCATGCTCTTAAACACCACAATCAGGAACGTCTCTCAATCTCTTCTGCTTCAAAAACATCTATACCCTCATCATAGTTTGAGTACTCTCTCTTGTCTTGTTAATTCTGAAATGTATCACCTCACATTTATCAGTCAAATTTCACCAGCCATTGATCTAGCTACCTGAACAAACCGGTTATATCGTCGTCCAAACTGGCATGTTCCTCCTCACTGTGAACCACCCACCTAACTTTGTGTCATCCATAACATTATTTATCATTCCCCCCAAAATCCATCCCTCACATTCTCATCATCATCATCACTTATGAAGCTCACAGATACGATTTGTTTAATTTTTCCCGTTCTTCAAGAAGAAGAATTAGGAATTCCATTCTCGTGTTCGTCCTATCTTGGTGAATTTACAACGTGATGCAGTTGACGACTTTTTATGAGAGCCACAGATTTTATTTTGACATGGAACTGCATTCCCCTTTTATACTATTCGTCTCTGTAGGGTTTATTCATAAGGCTTACATGTGTTTAATATTGGACTATGTTGGACTTACTTCCTCTGCAACATTTGTATTTTACGTGGACCTGGATAATGTTCCTTGCAACATTCCCTCCAATAGTCAGAGCTGAAGGAAATTGTCATCTGCAGGATGGACGCAGACTCATATGATTGATCAGAAGAGCTGGAGAGATGAGGATTAAGATTCAATTAAATGCTGCACATATACACACGATAGGAGATCAAATCATATAGCCAAGTCTATCATGATTTGGAAGCAAATTATTAGAACATATGCCCACTCTTCTTCAAATTGTTAAAAAAAAGTTCGATAAAATGTTCTTAGAGTAGTATGGATGTTACAGCTGTTCCTGGGATTGCAGGCATAGTAAACATTTAGTTTTTTGCTTTTAATGTAGTTCATATAGTTATGCATATAAGAATGTTTTTCCATTTAGTTTAATTAACATACAAAAACAAACCAAAAAAAAATCAAAACAAAATATTTTCTTTCCAACAAACATTGTTTTAACGAGATTTTTTTTGGGGGGGGGTGTGGTTTACAAAAACACATTAGAAAAGTCTATATATGTTTCAAAAGGCTTCTTTTTTATTGCAAAAGTAGTTTTTTCATTTAAAAACTGAAGTATTTTTTAAATAGGAAGATGTGCTTTGATTTCGGAGAGTCCTTCATGCGTTCAGCTCTGGAGAAGACATTTTTCTTAAAGGGATTTATTGAAGAAGAGTCTTTTTGTTGAGTTAAATTTCCAAATTTTTTAAAAAATATATGTTTGATATGTATACGGCTATAGTTTTCTATTTTAATGTCAAGAATAATCCTGTGATAGGCATAATTTTATTAAGACCATATGTAAGATAGACAGGGAGAAGGCTGGAAGTTATTATTCAGTAAAATCAGTCAGATAGGTGGGTGACTGTCACGAAAGGTAAGAACGTAGTTCAAACATCTCTGGTGGCTATTCCTCGATCAAAGAGATATTTAATTTTTCGAACTGTTGACGGGGTAGTCTCTCTGAGGAAAATGGAAGAGCCATCGGTTATTGGACTGTTGGAACAATTCTTATGTTAGGCAGCGTTTGAGAAGTGTTTGTATAATTATTGCGGCAGGGGACTCTCCTGTCAGGGCCATAAACAGGAGATTCTGTTGCAGTGAGCGAAAATTTAGCATGGTTTGTTGGTTTCCCAATAATAGAATTAAGAATGTCTCTGAAAGTTTCAAGCATATTGTTAAAAGTGTAATTGAGAAGCCAGAAGTTATTGTATATATTGGTTTGAATGACAATTTTAGGGAAAAGATTAAAACAACCTAGAGTGAATTTAAGAAGTGATGTAGAGGATTAACAATAAAACTTTAAAAGTAATATTTTCTGGTTTGCTCCCAATGCCAGATTCAAGCGGTGAAGGGAGAAAAAGTTTAAAGGATTAAAATCAATGGAATGAAGAGCTGCTGAGCTGTTGACGGATTCAGATTTTGGGAGGTTGGAATGTCTTTTGGAATAGATAAAAGCCGTTCCAAAAATGATTGGTCTAATTAAAACGGGAAACCCACCGATATCTTAGCTGGAACATTTGCTCACCCCATAAAGACAGACTTTACATTCACAGACAAGGCAAGTGGAGGTAGTCTGAGTAGCATATAAATGGTAGGATGGATGGAGAAAGCTCTGAATGTGATGAGAACATACCAATTGTAAAGAAAGATGAGAAAATCAAAGTATATAGCAATTCTGAGGAACTAAAATGCTCTTAATTCAGTGCAAGGGGTTTTACACGGAAGGTTGATCTACTCAACGCATGTTTCAGAACATGGGGTTGAGACATCATAGCTATTATCGGAACTTGGGTGAGAGAGGCGCAAGATCTTTCATTAAGAACATGCAAGGCAGTAAAAGAAGAGGAGGATTGGCCTTTTGGTCAAGGATAGTACACTGGCGCCTCTGAGAACTTTTGATGAGGACTCGTCTACTGAGGTATTGTGAGCTGTTAGAAACAGGGGAGGAGAGGTCACACTGCTTGGAGTTTTTTTTAATAGCCTCCGCAGAGTTCCAGGGCGGTGCAAGAGAGGATTAGCAAATTTGTTCTGGGTAGGAGTGAAAGGAACAGGGTGGTCATTATGGGGGACATTAACTTCCCGCGAGATTGACTGGAAATGTAATAGCTCTTGTACGTCGGATGGATCAGTTTTTGTCCAATGTGAACAGGAGGGTTTCCTGACACAGTGTGTCGAAGACCCGACAAGAGGGGAGGCCACACTGGATCTGGTGCTTGGTAATGAGCCAGGGAGGTGTTTGTTTTAGTTTTAGGTGAGCACTTAATTCAGTTATATTTAGTTTAGCGATGGAAAGGCATAGGTGCATGACACAGGTCAAGAGTTATCGATGGGGTAAGGGCAATTATAACGCGATTGGGCAAGAATTAGGATGCATAGAATGGGGTAGCAAAATGCAGGGGATGGAGACAATGGAAATGTGGAGCCAGTTTCAGCAACAGATATTGTGTGTCCTTGATAGATATGTCCCTGTCAGACAGGGAAGAAGTGATAAGGTAAGGGACCCGTGGTTTACTTCAGAAATTGTATCTCTTGTTAAGCAGAAGAAGGAGGCTTATGTGTTAATGAGGCAAAATGGTTCAGCTGAGGAAATGGAGAGTTACAGATCAGCGAGGAAGGATTTAAAGAGAGAGTTAAGAAGAGCAAAGTGAGGTTACAAACAATCTTTAGTGAATAGAATAAAAGAGAACCCTAACGCTTGCTATAGGTATGTGAGAAATAAAAGGATGATGAGAGTAGGAATAGGGCCAGTCAAAGAGAGAAGTAGGAAGTTGAGTGTGGACTCTGTGGAGATCGGAGAGGTGCTAAATGAACATATCTCATTGCTTTTCACTCAGGAAAAGGAGAATGTTGAAGAGGAGAAGAATGAGATGCAAGATATTAGACTAGAAAGGATCGAGGTTAGTTATGAACAGGTGTTATCAATTCTGGAAGGAGTGAACGTAGTCAAGTCCCCTGGGCCGGATAGGATTTATCCAAGGATTCTCTGGGACGCTAGGGAGGAGATAGCAGAGGTTTAGTACCAGGCGACTGGAGGGTTGCAAATGTTGTGCCCTTGTTCAAGAAGGGCATTAGAGAAGATACAGGTAATTAAGACAGTGAGCCTTACTTCTGTTGTAGGAACGGTTTTGGAAAGCATTATAAGAGGTAAGATTTATAATCATCTAGAAAGCAACAGTTTGACTCAGATAGTCAACATGGTTTCGTCAAGGGCAGTTGACGTGGTCTACATGGTCTTCACTAAAGCCTTTAATAAGGTTCTACATTGTAGGCTGTTGGAGAAAATGCAGAGGCGTGGAATTGAGGATGATTTTGCAGTTTGGATTAGAAACTGGCTTTCAGAAAAAAGGCAGTGAGTGGTGGTTGATGGAAAATATTCAGCCTGGAGTCCAGTTACTAGTGGTGTGCCACAAGGATCTGTTTTAGGACCACTGCTATTTATCATTTTTATAAATGACTTGGACGCAGGCATAGGTGGATGGATTAGTAAATATGCAGATGACACTAAATTCGGTGGAGTAGTGGACCGTTTGGAAGAATGTTACAGGTTGGGGTGGGGCCGGGGCGCTTGGATAAACTGCAGAATTAGGTTGAGAGGTGGCAAATGGAGTTCAATGCAGCTAAATGTGAGGTGATGCATTTTGGGAAGAATAACAGGAAGGCAGAGTACTGGGTCAATGGTAGTTTGGATGTGCAGAGGGATCTTGGAGTCCATGTACATAGATCCCTGAAAGTTGTCACTCAGGTGGATAGTGCTGTTAAGAAGGCATAAGGTGTGTTAGGTTTCATTCGTAGAGCAATTGACTTCTGGAGCTGCAACTGTACAAAACGCTAGTGCAGCCACACTTGGAATATTGTGCACATTTCTGGTGCCCATATTTCGGGAAGGATGTGGAAGCACTGGGAAAGGTGCAGAGGAGATTTATCAGAATGTTGCCTGGTCTGGAGGGAAGGTCTTATGAAAAATACTGAGAAACCTGGGTCTGTTCTCATTGGAAAGAAGAAGGCTATGAGGGGATTTGTTAGAGACATGCATGATGATCAGTGGATTATATAGAGTAGACAGTGAAAGTCTTTTTCCTAGGATGATGACATTAGTGTGTACGACAGGGTATAGCTACAAATTGAGGGGTGATAAAATAAGACAGATATCAGAGGCGCTGAGAATAGTAACGACGTGGAATGCCCTATCTGCTCATGTCGTCAACTCAGCCAAATTGGGGGGATTTAAATAATCCTTTGACAAGCAAATGAATGATTTTCGGATAGTGTACGGGAATGAGCTGAGAATACTTCACAGGTCGGTGCAACATTGTGACCCTAATGGCCAGTTCTGCACTGTATTGATCTATGTTCTATGTTTTGCGGTTCTGGTCACCGAGCTTGGAATTTGTGTTGCAGACGTTTCGTCCCCTGTCTAGGTGACATCCTCAGTGCTTGGGAGCCTCCTGTGAAGCGCTTCTGTGGTGTTTCCTCCAGCATTTATAGTGGTTTGTATCTGCCGCTTCCGGTTGTCAGTTCCAGCGGTTCGCTGTATTGGCCAGTATATTGGGTACAGGTCGATATGTTTGTTGATAGAATATGTGGATGAGTGCCATGCCTCTCGGAATTGCCTGGCTGTTCCCTGTTTGGCTTGTCCTATAATAGTAGTGTTGTCCCAGTCGAACTCATGTTGCTTGTCATCTGCGTGTGTGGCTACTAAGGATAGCTGGTCGCGTCGTTTCGTGGCGAGTTGCTGTATGTGGATACGGATCATTAGCTGTCTTCCTGTTTGTCCGATGTAGTGTTTAGTGCAGTCCTTGCATGGGATTTTGTACATTACATTGGTTTTGCTCATGCTGGGTATCGGGTCCTTCGTCCTGATGAGTTGTTGTCTGAGTGTGGCTGTTGGCTTGTGTGCTGTTATGAGTCCTAGTGGTCGCAGTAGTCTGGTTGTCAGTTCAGAAATGTTTTTGATGCATGGTAGTGCGGTTAGTCCTTTGGGTTGTGGCATGTCCTCATTCCGTTGTCTTTCCCTTAGGCATCTATTGATGAAATTGTGCGGGTATTCGTTTTTGGCGAATACATTGTATAGGTGTTCTTCTTCCTCTTTTTGCAGTTCTGGTGTGCTGCAGTGTGTTGTGGCTCTTTTGAACAGTGTCTTGATGCAACTTCTTTTGTGTGTATTGGGGTGGTTGCTTTCGTAGTTTAGGACTTGGTCTGTGTGTGTGTGGCTTTCCTGTATACCTTTGTTGTGAATTCTCTGTTCGGTGTTCTCTCTACCGTCACGTCTAGGAATGGGAGTTGTTTGTCCTTTTCTTCCTCTCCAGTGAATGGAATTCCTGTGAGTGTGGCGTTGATGATCCGGTGTGTGTTTTTTTTTATTTCTATGTTTTTAATTATTACAAAGGTGTCATCTACATATCTGACCCAGAGTTTGGGTTGAATTTGCGGTAAGACTGTTTGTTCTAATCTTTGAGGTGAGTTCGATAAGATAGCACCAGGAAACTAGTTTGGCTTCGTGCAGACAATTCCTCTGTCACACTTAGTGAAAAAAGCACTTAGACAAATTATTGTTAGATTCAGTCCAATGAGTCGAAGACTCTGCCGAGCCAACTCCCAGTTGCAAAGCTGCAGAACAAATGCTTATCAAAAACCCCATCATCTGAATTCGCAGCAATATCCCGTTCACACATCATTCCCTGGAACACTGGCTAACGTTGCGAGATGCTGTCGAAATATCTTCACTTCAACATTCTGAAACCTATGATCATCCATGAAATTGTCTCTCCATCTCCCTTTCTCGTTTTCCCAAAGTCCTTTTGATTTTTTTTGGTATTTAAACTGATTTCCCTGCCATCTCTCTCTGGCAGGGATTTTTACACCCAGATCGCCGCTTTGTCATGGCACAATGGAGATATGGAGCTGTAAATGGATGGGAGCTGCACATCCTGTCACTTCCAGAATGAGCTGCAAGTTTCCCCACACTGGGCAGGTATCTAATACAGTGTTACTGAACAATGTACTGGGGTACACAGTTCTACATGCTGGGAGAGTAACTGCTCCTGTTTCACAGATCAATGCACTGTGTGGGTGTACACAGCTCTCCATGCTGGTGTGTGGGGCGGGGGTAATTGCTTCTGGTTTACAGATTGATTCACTGCTCCTCACCATACAGCTCCCCATACTGAACAGATACCTTATCCACGTTTATAGAACAAGCCCACTTTTTTGTTCTGCACATTACCCCATGCTGGACGAACCGTTTTGTCCAGATTTGTGAATCAATGCGCCAGTGTGGTCTGTACTGCTCCATATGTTGGACTGATAGCTAATGGATTAGTCAGAGCTGCACAGTATTCCAACATGGGCAGATTGCAGGGTTGTACTGAGACTGGTCTGCACAGTGCTCCGTGCTGAGCAGATATCTCATCTGGTCTTCTAGAATCTGGGCTGGATCTGTGAGGTGGATTGTGTATCTGGCATAATTACTAATAGAACTGACGCTCCTCTAGCTCGACGCATTCCGCTGCCAAACACCGTGTTTCTGCATTTTATTGTCCATTAGTGATTATCCAATTAAAACATGAGTATCTTCCCTTCTTGTCATGGCTTCAATAGGCTCCTCCCACAACACATGAAGAAGGTAGTCGACCCGAGCATTTTCTTATTTCAAAGGTAATTGTGAGGTGCTGTGTTTTAGATGCAATTAGTTTGGTCAAAATATTCAACATCAAGCAAAACAATTTATTCAAGCACTGTAGACAATATACAACAAAACCAAGAAGAACTTGGAAAAACTTTATATATTGGAAAACTCAAGAAATTAATAGGTTATTTAATTACTAAACAGTAACTGGTACAATATTGTAAAATCCTGGAAACACACACCAAAAAAACAAATTCAGGAAACATTGTCTCACATGCAGTTCTCAAATCCAGAAAGAACGAATATCAAGAGGCAATTCTGTGGGGAATCTCAGGGAGAGAGCGTAGCAGCCAGGAGAGATTTACTGTCTTCCAACCCTGCTGAGACCCCAGCAATAAATCACGAAATGTAAAACTAAGAATCCTGGCTCTGTGAGAGTTTGACCATCATTCTACACGACCAGGCCGCGGCTTCGAGGACTACAAGAAATGTGCTGATTCTACACTATCTATGCCACAGTAGAGACATCTCCAAAATGCCTACCCCACCTAATCCCCGCAATGCTGGTAAGATGTATTTTCAAAGTTAAATATTAATAATTAAAGACAAAGGATTCAGCAGGCGTGGTCATCAGACACAGATGGCCTCGGGGGCCCAGCAATTCCTACTCTGCCAAAACACAGCAGAAACATTGAGCTTGTGAAGAGAAAGCATAATCTTTCTCCCTCACATCTAACTTTAAAAATGGAGATGTGCCATTCACCCACTAGTCAGCGATGTCAACATCCCACCCACACCAAGTTATGTCAGGGTTGTTGTGAAAGGGGTTAACTGAAGCTGTTTGTTCGGTGACTGTACTTGCTGCCAGTCTCCATGGATCCTAACTGTGTCACTGGAGGGTTTCCTCTTCTATTAATAAGGGGCTCCCTTCAACCTGTTATCTCATAGTATCAGCGGCAGCGTCATCCTCAAGATAATTTGGATTAGCAGCTACAGAGAAAGGGAGAGCAAGACAATTTTCAAACGTTAGACTGGAATGTTCCAACAATGGACAGGAGTTTATCCGATGGTCTTTACTGGCTTTCTCAGGATTGGGCATGGTTACAGTTGCGGATAGAAGCCGTACTGGGGATTATTCAAGCTGAGTATTATCCCATCCTCGCTATTATTGGTGTACCTGGTAAGGCTATATCTGTCAATTCTATAAACGATATGCATAAACTGTTATCTTTAGTTTCAGTCACAAACTCCACTTCATTTCCATCAATTTCAGACTCCTCACTCATAAATATCTAAGAAGGAAGAAAATTGTTCAGATTGTTGAGTCTTCCTTTTACCCTGAACTGTTTCTCCATATTTCTCTGCCATCAACCCTGCCCACACCCAACTCCACAATATCCCCAATCTCCAGCTCTGCCTCAGTGCTGTTGTTGAATTCGCCGTCACCTGGCCCCTTGTTAACTTCAGCTTTTATGGCTACAGTTCTCTTCTGACCTCTCCTTCAATTGCAAATATTTTGAACACATACTTGTTCTTGCCTCTCCGGCTGTTTCATAATATGGACCCCATATCAGAGTAATAATCACAGTGAGTGGCACAGGTTATAACCTTAAAGACATTGTTTCAAATCCTGTCACAGCTAATGACAGAATTTAAATTTGAATCACAAAACTTGGAATTAAATCTCATTTTACTAATGGCAACCATAAACGATCAGGATTTCTTTCATTATTTCACTTATAGTCTTTGTTAAAGAAACTAAATGTGACTTCAGTCCCACGACAACATGGTTGGCTCCATACTGTCTTAACAAATGGCCTCACTGTCAAGGGCAGCTAGTGATGGTCATCAAATGCTGCCCTTGCCAGTGATGCTGTCATCCAGTGAAAGAGCAGCATTAAAGGTGAAATCAACCAATGAACTGTGGATGCTCGAGATTTGAAATAACATTCTCCAGTGTCTGAAGATGTTGGAGAATCTCAGCAAGTATGGCAGCCTCTGTCACGAGAAAAACAGATGAAGCTTCAAGTCGAGAGACCCTACATCAACACTGAAAGCAACCGAGAAATAATATTATTTATATCAGGCTGGATGAGTGAGAGGGAGATTAGTTGAATGGATGGAGAAATGTCCAGCAAGAGAGAGAGAAATGAAAAGCAAACAAAGGGAATGCTGATAATGAAGTAGAAGGAAAATAAAATGGGAATTTCTTCTAACATAACCCCTTTCCCCATAGTGCTGAATATTACGTCAATCTAGATATGCCCCTGTTTAAAGTGAGTTAAATTCCCACTCTCGCTCTTCTCTGAGTGTGGTGGTCAACTACATCGGTCATCCTGATGCTGCTGTTAAAGTTGCTGAGACAGAGAAACGTAATGTTACATTGTCAACTGCTTCATTGGTGAAAGGACATTTTACTGTGTGTCTGCCAGAGATGTAACAGATTTCTCAGCCAGGAAGAGAAGAATTTTCAACACGGAATGGATGCACTGTGTGTGTGAGGATTTGACTTGCACCTGTCATTAGACAGTAAACGCAGGTTCTGTGGATGCTTTTCTCGGGTGTGCATTATCAGCTGCTGCATCTACTCAGAGAGACCAAGCGTCTGGTGATCCCACTCTTGACACTGCATTTATAGAGTGTTTCAGTCCATGGGAAAAAAATGGAGCTGAGACTACACAGACGGAAATCCCTGTACACGGTGAGGGGCTGGGCATTGCATTATCCTCCCTTGGATTTCCAAGATTATTTTTCTATGCTGAACCAATTCCAAACATAAAATGTTAACCTTTCAAAAATGAGCTGATCACTGAGCTGTGTCCCCTCTATCAGTATAACCTGAGCCTCACACCAGGGACAGAACTGTGCTGACACTCACCTTGAAGTGAACTGGATTAATTCTGGAACTTTCCAGGCAGGAGTTGTTAACATATTAATCATCTATAACGTGCAGTCCTCTGAAATATTCATTGGCTGTCAGAAGCCATCTGCCAGCTGAGAGATATACATTGAGTCTATGTCCCTGAGGAAGGTACAGAAGCAAACTCCCAAATATACTAGGGAACAGTGGGACTGGCGAAAATGAGGAACTGCACGAAACTAAAATTAATGAAGAGCACATTTTTCAAAATCTAATCGTTGAAGGTTGGTAAGATGCTGCTTCTGCTGAGCTTCATCCCAGAATATCGAGGAGGTGGCAATAGAGCTAACGAAAGAATTACTGATTATTCTTCAAATCTGGTTCCATACGAGAAAGGATCCTGCAGACTGGAAAGCAGCTATTGTAAAACTAAACGTTGAAAACAGGACGGAGAGGGCAAACAAAAAACAAAATAACTTGATCTCAGCTGTGAGAAAAACGTTGTGACCTTTTATAAGAATGTGGCAACTGGACACTTGGAAAATAATGTTATGATTTGATAGATATGGCCTAGATTCAGTAAAGGGAAATGAGCTTTGCTAAACCTGCTGGAGTTTGTGGACACTGTCCGTTGTGTCTTTGACAATTGAGAACCAGCAGGAGTGGAGTAATTGAATTTTCAGACGAAGTTTGACATTGTTGAATGCAGGTGGGTGGAGAATGTTAGAGTCATGGGTAGGTAAGGGTGGAATATACACCATATGTATTAAAAATTGAATAATGGACAAAACGAACAGAATAGTATTTTTTTTTCGCTGAATGGAAGGCTTGTGGGATCTCAGAAGGATGAGTTCCTGTGCAATAGCTGTGCACAAGGTATAAAAATGATTCAGAGGGAAACAAGAAATACCATCGTTGACATTTAACTTTATTAAATGGTGAGAGGCTGGGCAGGGCTGTTGTTGAAAAGGACCTGGATGTCTTTGGTCATAAGTCACTAACAGAATTCTTCCGAGATAGGAAGTAAGTATAACCGTAAAGGATATGTAGTCCGCCATGGAAAATTATTAAAGTACCAGTATAAATGCATCTTACTCAATTGTAGTGTTTTGTTAAGCCAATATTTGGGCAATGTGTACAGGCTGAGTCTGCTTTATAAATAATGATCTCCATGTCACCGAGACAGTGCAAAGGAGTTTCACCAGACTGAACCCTGGCATGGTGTTACCATAAGGAGAGAATATAGTAATTATGTGTTTAATCTGCAGCGGTGTGAGGTAATAAGAACTTGAAACTTGATGATTATGGACGGACCCTCATTATTACTCAAGCAGCCGTTGAGAAGGTAAGAAATTTCATACTTTCTGTAGGATGGTCGATTCTTGATAGTTTCCGTATCTGTGCAAAGACCTCATTTCGATTGACAGTAAGATACGGGCTCTGAATAAACTCTGAACAGTTTCATGCACAGTTAGTGTGTGACGCTGCAATCAATGTTACGTTGTACACAGTCCTGTCAAAAGCCATAATTCCTTCACTGTACAACAGTTAGCCATGCCACACCAGCTTCTGACTTCTGGAGAGAACATGGGTCTGCTTTCTCAGCGATAGAAGATGACTTTGAACCTGGTTTAAAAAAACGTCGTCATTCCTACTCCCAGGAAACCATGTTTAAGTAACACACATCTGTACTATGAGTCGTAAAGCCACGAGGAACAAAGTGGAGCAGGCTATCTGTTCAGTCCCTGTTCCGTTTGTTTGTGATCTTGGACCATCACTGACACCTTCCTGCTCCTGGGTTAGTGACTTTAAAAGCTGAATGATCTCTTTCTGTTCCTTTGTAAATGACTCCGAGTGTGAATTTGTCTCTTTCTGATCCTGTGTAAGTGACGTGTGGTGTTGGACAGAGAGCTTGTCTTCCTGTGTAACAGGCAGGAGGGACGGAATGGGCTGTCTCTCTTTTTGCACAATAGTTTTGATGGGCAGAATGACTTTCCCATATTCCTATGAAGCCAAATTGAGATGCAGAGTGAACTCCTTCGTTTACTGTCGAAATGTGCAGTGTCTGGCAGCGTTGTTACATAGATGTTAACGCCTGTTAAACAGCACAGGCTTGAATACTGTCCAGATCTTGTTGTGCATGGACACAGACTGATTTAAGGCCTGAGGGATGGCGAAGTGTCCTGAATATTGTGCAACCTACAGTGAATATCTCCACTTCTGATCGGTGTGAACTCAGTGGGCTGAATGGCCTGCTTCCACACTGTAGGGAACTGGAGATGCCTGGGCTGAGGGAGCTACACTGAGGATCTCCTGCAGTGATGTCGCACAGCTGATATGATTGATATCCAATGATGATAAACAACTTCACTTGAGCTGTGAATGACTCCAAACAGCGGAGAGTTTGCAACGGATTCTGATGAAGTACAATTTTGCTCAGGGTCCTTCATGTTATCCTGAGTTAAATACTGCCCTGATACCAGGGCCAGTCTCACTTAGCTAAGCACTTGTATTCACCTCTCTCACTTATATCAATTGGTCATGGTGGAAAGCAGAGAAATGGTTTCTTCAAACAGAGGGTAGTGAATGTCAGCAATTCTCTATTCGAGAGAGTCAGGGGATCTAGATCACTGAAAGACCTCTCAATGGTCTTCTTTGTTTCTGTGCACCAGGTGATACAGTATGTAACCTCCAATTGCTACTATCTAGCAGATTGGAGGGGCTAAATGGAACAATGGAGCATACCATTCAGGAGCAGGGTAGGTCGTTCGACACTAGGAAACTGTTCCACTAGGCACTAAGATTGTGGAATAACAGGTTGTGGTCTCAGCCCTACTTTCCTGTGTGTATTCCATTATCCATGACTTAATCTCTGTCAAATATTAATGAACTCAGTTTGAATAAATGTGAACAAAGAGAAACCACATACCTCTGGGGTAGTGAATTCCCACTCAAATGGTCCTTTTAGCATTTCTATTCATCTCCCTTACAGTGTCATACAGCAGGGAAACCTGTCCACTAACGCAGACATCCCAATCTGATCTCAATCCATTTGTGAGCATTAGGCCCATATCCCTGTCAATCCTTCCTATTAATATGCATAGCCAGATGCCTTTTAAATGTTGAATGAAACTTTGGATGAAATATATTAAAATGAAATCCACAATCTGGATGAAAATATTGTCCCTTTACTATCTTTCTCGCCTCACCTTAATCCTTTGTCCTATAGGTTTGGATTCCCCTATCCTGTGAAAAATACTTGGCTATTCAGACTCTCCATGCCTCTCATAATTTTACAAATGTGCACGATGTCACGCCTCAGCCTCCGATGTTCCAGATTAAACAAGGCCCAGATAGTTCAGCCTCTCCCATACCTCAAACCCTCCACTCCTGGCAATATCCTTGTAAATCTTTTCTGCACCCTTTGAACTTTAACAACATCCTTTCTGTAGCTGAGCGAACTGAATTAAACACAGTATTCTAAATCTGGCCTCACCCTGCCCAATCACAACATGATCTCCCAACTCGCATACTCAATACACTGACCAATAAAGTCAAGCATACCAAACTCCTTCTTCACTATCCTGTCTACTTGCAAGAGCAAGTAAAGAGAAACATCTCTGAAAAGTTTCAAAAGCAATTTGCTTTTTTACTTCAGTGGAATTATAGCCTTGCACAGTACATCAGATATGGTCTGAGCAACTGCCTGTACAGATGCAATGAAACATCCTTTCGATCAGTCCCAATACTCTTTGCACGAAAAAGTATCGTTTCAGTTAATTTTCAAATCACGCGCTGCATGTACAGACTAACTTGATGTGATTTGTGTACCAGAACACACGAGTTCCTTTGTGCTATGGAGTTCTGCAATCTGCCTCCAGTTATATTATTTACAGTTGCTTTATTCATCTTCTAAAATACAGACTTCCTATCACCTACATTTAACAGTTTTATTTTGGCGAAGCTTTACTCACTGCCCTGCCCTGTCTGTATCCCATTACAGAAGCTCTGCCCTCCCCTATCTATATCCCATTGCAGACGATCTGCCTCCACTTGAAAGCTTGTTGAATGACTGTCCTGGTGTATGATCAAATTGAGCTCCAGTCCATTCAGCCCCTTCATCCAAATCATTAATCTGGATTGTAAACTGTTGATGACCTCACACTGAGTCCTGAGGAATTCCACAAGTCACAGCTTTCCAACCTGAAAATAAGTACTTATCTGGACTCTGTATTTCCTGGCAGCAGACCAGGGCTCTCCTGTTCCTGTTTAACAGACTAGAAAGGTTGCATGGCCTCCTGCTACACTGTGTAGCTGATAATCGATTTGTTTCTGATCTCAGCGATCCTCCATTCGGGCCATTTGTTGTCAGATGATCACGTGGAGTTCGTACTGTCAATGATCCTGATCCCTGAGAGTTTAAAAGATGAACACAGAATATAGATTAACATTTGGGGTGATCGCTACACGATCAAAAATGCTGTGTTTCTATTGCAACGATAGAACCATCTGCAGTGTCAGTCATTTGCTCAATGTTAACGTTCAGACCCTGAGGAGGGGGAGAGTTCCTATTAGAGTGATGAACATGCGACCCTTTAACAACACAACCAATAATCTTCATCGTTAGTTTCATTTTTGGCTGTTGTGTTGAAAAATTGCTGCAGTCACTACACATTAAAATAAGCGATTGTCTTTGAGAGATGACCTTATTGTGGTTTATAAAATCATGAGGGGCGTGGATAGGGTAAATAGGCAAGGTGTTTTCCTTATGGTAAGGGAGTCCAGAAGTAGAGGGCATAAGTTTAGGGTGAGTGTAGAAAGATATAAAAGTGACCTATAGGCAACTTTTTCATTCAGAGAGTGGTACGTGTATGGAATGAGCTGCCAGAGAAAGTGGTGGAGGCTGGTACAATTGCAACATTTAAAAGGCATCTGCATGGGTATATGAATAGGAGAGGTTTTGGAGGGATATGGCAGTTGGGACTAGATTGGGTTGAGATATGCGGTCAGCATGGGTGAGTTGTACCAAAAGATCTGTTTTCGTGCTGACTGTGTGGTCCAATCTTCACTGTTCCCTGGGGATGAGAAATCGACAGACAGCACAACCCTAGGAAGATAGGATCATCGGTATCTCAATCATAAATGGGGAAACCTCTAAATTTAAAAGTGTATGAACCTCACAGCAAGTCAGCTTCCCATTTCAAAAATGAGGGCACAACCAATAGGAAAGACCAATCAGCCCCTCAATCCTATCGCACATTTCCATTGACTCTCTTCAGTAAAGTATTTATCAAATTCAGCCTCCACTGTTCTCTTGGTTAGACATTTCAGACAGCGTAACCATAGAGCGCATGAAATTGATGCAGAACTAGACTGTTTGGTCCATCAAATCTGATCTGTTGTTTAATCATGGCTGACATTTTTCTCAACAAAATTCTCCTGCCTTCTCACTGCAACCTTAATCCCCTTATGAATCAAAATGTATCTATCGATGTCTTAAAGACAGATTGTGACTGTGTCTCTCTGTCTGTACGCGTAAGTGCATTTCAGCTTATTGGCAGGAGGGAGAGGGTGGTGGAGGAGGGTTGTCCTTTGTACTGGAGACCTGTTACCAGTGGCGTTCCACAGGGATTGGTGCTGGATTCACTTTTGGTTGTTATTTATATCAGTGACTTAGATGAGAATTATGCAATATATGGTGAGCAAGATTACAGATGACACCAAGTTTAGTTATATACTGGAAGGTAAAGAATGTTACATAAGATTACAACGAAATCATTTTAATTGGATCAATGAATCATAGAAATGCACACCACAGAAACAGACACATTGGTCAAACTCATTTTTGCCAAGTAGATGTCATAAATTAAGTTAGTTTCATTTTCCAGCATTTGTACCATATCCCTCTAAACCATTCCAATTCATGTCCCCATCCAGATGCTTTTTAAATGTTGTAATTTGTACCATCTTCACCACTTCGTCTGGCAGCTCATTGCATACACATACCACCTCTGTGTGAAAATGGTCCCCTACAGTCCTCTTTATATATTGTCCATCTCACCTTAATTCTATGTCCACTAGTTTTGGGCTTCCCTACCCTGGGACTAATCACCCTATCCATGGTCTTCATCATTTTATAAACCTCTAGAACGTGCAAATGTGGCTCCAATCAACACGAATGGCTGTGTTTTCAGTAAACCTGGGCCTAAATTCTGAAATTTAATACTGACTCCTCTTCCTTCTCCATCAAGTCACAATTCTAAAATCATTTTAACAACTTGTTCAGCCAAATTATGAAACACTCCGTGGGAGTTTTATCTGGACTTTTGTGCTGAGATACTACCACCACTTGGCAATAATCCCAAAAGGTGCAACATTATTCTCCTATGCGTTTGTTCATCAGTCTGTTTTGGAATACTGTGACAGACAGACAGACATTCTGGTCCAGAGTGACAGACACTACCACGCAAGTTCAAGTATTGGAATCTAACCCAGAGCTATGGCTCAGAGGCATGGTCGTTGCCACTAACAAGACTTAAACCATGCTCAGAATTTGGGTCACATTTTAAATGTCAGCTTTCATCTCTGTGTGGGGATTCATTAAAATTTGGTTCACTTTACTGAATTACTCAGTTGAAAGAATCACGTTGTTAAAAAGATGAAAAGTACTGAACTCAACTATAGGATGTTCAATTTATGTGTTTTGCCTTCTAGAAAAACTATGAAGAGCTTTAATTGTTTGGCTATGATTTCCACCTTAAGTGGCTATTTTCTGACATCTACAATATGAGGAAAAGACATCCTGCAGACACACTCTGCACGAGAAAGTAACTGGAATAGAGAGTTATTACTGAACACCAAAGACGAAGGAAGAACATACTACCTAGATTAAAAACACCAATCACACTTTCCCGCCTCTAACGTGTGACTGTCCTCTTCTTAAAACCACGAAGGAATCCAAGGCAGATGATTACTGTCGTGCCTTTCTTCCCCAGTACTATCACTCTCTGGGCTGAGGAGTGGCAGATGGAGTTTAATTTCAATAAATACAATGTATCACAATTTGGTGAAACAAACAAGGAGAGGACATACACAATTAAACGTCGAACCATTGGTAGCGTTGTAGAACACAGAGATCTAGGGGTTCTGGTATATTTCTTTGAAGTTTGCATCATGTGTAGGCAGGGTGGTTATGAAGGCGTTTGGCTTGCTGGCCTTCATTGCTCAGACCTTTGAGTACAGTAGCTGAAACATTCTCTTCAGGCTATGCTGGACATTCGTGAGGTCTGTCCTGGAGTACTGTGTAGTTCTGGTCACCTAGTTACATTGAGAATATTATTAAACAGGAGAAGGTTCAGAATAGATTTACCAGGCTGTTGCTGGGAATGGAACGTTTAAGTTATAAGGACTGGCTCGATGGACTGGGACCTGTTCCACTGCAGCGTAGAAGTGTGAGACTTTATCAACCTTATAGAGGTTTATAAAACAATGAGGGATATAGATAATGTTGAATGGCACGTGACATTTCCTTAGGGTGGTGGATTTAAAGATAAGGGGGTAATTTTAAGATGACAGGAGGAAGTTTTACTGAAGATGAAGTTTCATAGAGCTGTCCAGCATGGAAACAGACACTTCTATTCAACTCGACCCTGCCAGATAGACGTCCTATATTAATGTAGTTCCACTTGCCAGCATTTGACCCACATCCCTCTAAACACTTCTTATTCACGTGTCCATCCAGATGCCTTTTGAATGTTGTAATTGTCCCAGCTTCCACAACTTCATTGGGCATGTCGTTACATATAAAGCATCCTGTCTTTGAAAACGTTGCCCCTTAGATCCCTTTTAAGACACTCCCCTCTGACATTCAAACTATGTCCACTACCTTTGGAAAGTGATACCCTGGGGAAACGACCATGCATATTGACACTATCCATTTCACTTGTGAGTATATAAGCCTTCATGATTAACTCTCAACAGCTCATGCTCCAGGGAAAATAGCCCTAGCATATTCAGCCTCTCCATAAATCTCAAAACAACCAAACCTGGCAATGTCTATGCAAATCTTTTTCGAATCCTTTCAGATTTCACAAATCCTTCCTCAAAAAGTGAGACCGTGATTGCACGAAGTATTCAATAATGGCCTATCCAAAGTCCTGCACATCCGCAATATAACATTACAACACCTACATGCAATGTACTGTTCAACAACGAGAAGCATATCAAACACCATCTTCACTCTCCTATATACCTGCGACTCGACTTTCAAAGTACTATGAACCTGCACTCCAAGGTCACTTTGTTTAGGAAAACTCCCCAGGGACTTAACATTTAATGTATAAGCCAAGACTTAAATTTTCCTTTCCAAAATGCAGCACTACACATTTATCTAAATTAAACTCCATCTGTAACTCCTCGGCCCATTGGTCCATCTGATCAAGATCCCGTTTTACTCTGAGGTAATCATTTTTTCTGTCCATGGCACCTTCAATTTCGGTGTCAAATATGAACTTGCTAACCATACATCCTGTGCTCACATCCAAATCATGTATGTAAATGATCAACAGCAGTGGAACCAGCACCAATCTTTTTGGCACACCACTGGTCACGGGCCTCCAGTCTGAAAAAACCCTCCAATACGACCCTCTGTCCTCTACCATTGAACCAGTTCTGTATCAAAATGGTTAGTTCTCCTTATATTCCATGAGATCTCGCCATGTTAACCAATCTTTTATGGGTAACCTTGTTGAATACCTTAACGAGCTGAAAATATGTTGCTGGAAATGCGCAGCAGGTCAGGCAGCATCCAAGGAGCAGGAGAATCGACGTTTCTGGCATGAGCCCGAAGAAGGGCTCATGCCTGAAACGTCGATTCCCCTGCTCCTTGGATGCTGCCTGACCTGCTGCACTTTTCCAGCAACAGATTTTCAGCTCTGATCTCCAGCATCTGCAGTCCTCACTTTCTACTCGAATGCCTTATTGAAGTCAGTATAGCTCACGTCTGTTGCTGTGCCCTCATCAATACTTGTTGTTATTTCTTCAAGAAAACGTAATCCAGTTCGTGAGGTATGATCTCCCATGCACAAAGCCATGTTGACTTTCCCTTATCGGCCCTTGTCTTTCCAAATACATGTAAATCCTGTCGTTAGGATTCTCTCCAGCAAATTGCCCACCACCGATGTCAGGCTCACTGGTCTTTTGTTCCCTGGCTTTTCCTTGCCAGTTTGTTTAATAATTGCACCACGTTAGTCAGTCTCATATATTCCAGCACCTCAGCTGTGGCTATTGATGATAAGAACATCTCATCAAGATTTCAGCAATCACTTCTCGAGCTTCTCACAGCGTTCTTGTGTGGACCTGATCAGGATCTATGAAGTGCATTGTGATGACACATCATTTGGTTCGTGTGTGGCATGAACGTCCTCGGAAGTGATAGATGTGAGTAAAGTTACAATGTTTAAAATACGTTTGATGAAGTACAAGAATAAGAGAAGGTTTGGAAAAATGTGGTCCAAGCACAGGAACGTGAGACTAGTTTAGTTTGAGATCATCGTTAGAATTGACTGAATGGGCCGATATGTCTGTTTAAAAACCCTCGTATAAACTCTATATGTTTGCATGTCCAAGCATGTATCTGCATATTTTTGTCCGCGCTTGTCGATTTGTGTGTGTCTACATGCGTATCTATGTGTATGTATCTCTCTGTGTGTTCTGCATTAGTGTGTGTATGTACGTTTGCATTTCTATCTCTGCAGCTGTGTGCAATTGGAAATGTTTTGTTTTAGGGAGGATCATTGAATGGGGTTCAAAGCCTCCCTTCGTGCTTCCCCCTCCACCTTTGTCTCTCCCTCTTTTGCTGAAAGTGATACACTGCCATGGTCTACTGGTGCATTTTAGGACTTCAATATTTTCTTATATGTAAGATAATTTGTACGGGTATTTCACTAAATATTGCAGTTTTCAGGATGTATGCATGCGTGTGTGTGCGTCAATGTGTGCGTGCCTCTGTGTGTCTGCATGCCTTTGCGTCTCTGAGTGTCTGTGTGTGTCTGTGTGCGTTAGTGTGTGTCTTTGTTCTGTTTGCGTGCGTGCCTGTGTGTTTGTCTACATCTGAGTGTGTGCATGCATGTACATGTGTGTGTCAAATGTAGGTGTCTGTGTATCAGCAGTTGTGGGTATCTGTCTGTTTGTGTGTGCGAGAGTCTGTGTGTATGTGTGCCTGTGTGATTGTTTGTATGGGTGTGTTTTCCGTGTGGTGTATGTCAATGCGTGTGTGACTCTTTTTGTGTGCCTGAGTGTACATCTGTCTGTGTGTCTGTGTCTTTGTGTATGTATGTTTTTTTGCGCATGTGTGCATCTGTGTTAGTGTGTGTCTGTTTGAGTGTATATATCTGTTTGTGTGTGTCTGTGCTGGCGTATGTGTGCATGAGTGGGGAGTGTGGGTGTGTATGTGACTGTTTGCATATGTCTGTTTGTGTATGTGTGTGTGTCGGTGTGTGCCTGTGTGTGAGCATATGTGTGCGTGTGTGTGGGGAGCATTTTGGTGTCTGTGTGTGTGGAGGGGGAATGTAGATGACTTCCTGCGTGGTAAGTGTGGCTGTCTGTGTGTTTCTGCGTGTGTGTTGGTATGAGTGTGCGTCCGTCTGTGTCTGTGTGTGTGTTTCTCTGTCCGTGTGCATGCATGTGCTGTGTTGAAAGAGTGTGGTGCTGAAAAAAGCACGACTGTTCAATCAGCATCCAAGGAGCAGTAGAGTCAAAATATCGAGCCTAATCCCTTCATTAGGAATAAGGCTTGTGGGCCAAGGGGCCTGAGGGATAAATGGGAGAGGGTGGTGCTGGGGGAGAAGGTAGCTGGGAAGGCGATTGTTAAATGAAGGTGGGGTGAAGGTGATAGGTTAGAGTGGAAGGTGGAGTGGATAAGTGGGAAGGAAGATAAACAGCTTGTGTAGTTTAAGATGGAGGTGCCGAGTGGAAGGGTTGGATCTGGAATCAGGTGGGGGGAGGGGAAATGTTGAAACTGTTTAAATCTGTGGCTGTGTGCTTTTTTGTGTGTGTGTGTGATTGTGTATGTGTGTGCGTGTGTGTGTGTGTGTGTGTGTGCGCGCGCGCGCGCATGTGTGTGAGTGTGTAAGTGTCGGTTGATGTGCGTATGTCTCTGTGTGTCTGTGTGTGTCTCTCAGGTATGTGTGTGTGTGGGATGGCTGTGAGTAAGTGTGTGTGTGTACGCGTGTCTGTGTTGAAAGAGTGTAGTGCTGAAAAAGACCAACCGTTCAGGCAGCATCCAAGGGACACTGAATGTATTTACAGTCGGGGTGGAGCGGCTTTTAACATATCAGCGAGTTAAGGGATGCAAGGGGTTAGCAGGAAAGTTGAGTTGAGCCCTGAAGTAGATCAGCCATGCTCTTATTGAATGACAGAGCAGGCTTGAGGGGTCGAAAGGCCTACTCCTGTGCCCATTTCGTACGTTCTCATGTTATGCTTTTGGAAAGTAACTGGTTATTTTCCTGGAAGCCGTGTTGTACAATGTTGCATTCAAGGAGAGCAGAGGATTTATTTGAGTTAACCCTGGGTGGGGTATGGGTGCTGAATTCTCAGCGAATCTGGGTCTGTAACATGACACATATGTGAAGCAGATGTTACAGAGAGGGGAAACCAGGAAAGAGGGATTGGGGTGGGGGGGTGGGGTAACTTCCTGACCTTGCCTGGACTTTCCAAGGACATTTCCGAAACTACACCCAACCATCGGAGTGGAATCGATCTGCCCCTGTGTAGCAGGTCCGTAGGGTTGAATGGAACATCAGAACATAGGGCTGGGGGACACGAGCGTTCGCAAGTCTTTGTGTATTTGTTTGTGCGTCTGTGTGTCACTCTGCATCTGGTGTCTCTGTGTGTGTGTTTGTGTGGTTGTGTCTGTGTGTGTGGCGGGTTTCTGTGAGTATGTGCGCGTGTCTGTGTTCAGCCATGTGAGTGTCTGCGTGGTTGTCTGTTTCTGTGAGTATGTGTGCATCTCTGTATGTATCTGTGTTTTACTGTTTGTGTGTGTGTCTGCATCTGTGTGTGTCTCTTCCTGTGAGTGTGTCTGTTTGTCTGTGTTTGTGTCTGAATCCATGTGGGTCTGTGTGTTTGCGTCTGTGTGCGCCTATTTCTATAAGTGCGTGTGTATGTCAGTGTGTGTCTGTGTGTCTGTGTCTATGTATGTGTATGTTTGTTTGTGTGTGTGTGTATGTGTGTGTATGTCTCTGTTTATCTGTGTTTGGATGGTACTGTGAGCTGCTGCCGTCCCTCTGTCCCTCCCAAACTCAATCCCTGATGATTTTTGCCCTCCACTCCCACGTGTACAGAGGTGTGGGGATGCCAGCAGAGACTGACAGCAGCAGAAAACCCAGCAGGTCTGGCAGCATCTGTGGACAGAAATGAAAAGGCCCTTACTCAGATCTCCTGTCAGAAGGATATTACATCACTTTCAGCACCATAGAGACTGCAGACTCGCCTTACACTGATACACACAGAATACACCCACTAATACAGAGACATAGAGACACTCACAAATACACAGAAACAAGTATAGACATGGAGTGTCTGTCAGTATTTCTCTTGCTCCACAGTGACCTCGTCAATATTTCACTTACTCCGGTGTGCGTCTGTATTTAGGTCTGTCCTCAGCGAGTGTGTTAGTGATGCACTTGCTCACAACAGTGAGTGACTCAGTATTTCTGTGTGGAGTGTGACTGTAGGACAATTTCAATGTTTGCAGATACCAAACATGGGCGAATTATAAAGTGTGTGGAGGACAGTGTGGAATTCCAGCAGGACAGCTACACATTGGTGTAGTTTTCAGGTTTATGGCAGATCAGGATTAATACAGAGCAGTGTGCGGTGATGCACCTTGATAGGAATAACTCTGAAAGTCACTATAAAGTTTTCTGTACCATTATAAAGCGGGTGTAGGAGCAGAGGGCACTGGGTGGTGGTGGAAACAATGTGTTGTGAGCCCCTCTCCTGACCATTTAGACCGTGGGAATTTCATTTTTACCAGCTCGACACAAAAGGGAGAAGACAACAGAGCCACGGATTCTAAGTTGTGCCGGGGGATACGGAGGTGACAGTGGGATTAACGTGAGAATAGTCCTTCACTGAGCATTGCTCCTTACTCGGTTGGTGGGACGTGGATATTCCAGAATCTCCACACTAGGCATCCTGGTTCTCTCCGGCTCTCTACCAGAGTCCTCCCCACATGTGGTATTGGGTTGAAGAAAAGGATATCAGGCACTCCACCTCCCGGCTTGGCACTTTCTGTCCTTTCCAGGCTGAATCTCCTGGAATGGGAGAAAGGGAGGGAGGGAGGGAGGGTGGCTGTGGGTGGCCCCTTTGTTAGTGCTGGTATAGGTGGGGAACATGGTGAGGTATCCGGAGGGAGTCAGTGCACCATGTTGCATCTATGCCGTGTTATTGGTGTGGCGGGTAAAGTGGAGGTGGAGAGAGAGAGATAGAGGAGAGAGAGAGAGAGAGAGAATGAGAGACTGCATGCAGTAGTGAGAGTGGTGGAGCATGAGCCTTGTTCGGAGGTATGTGCTACAACAGATATACCGTGAGTGTGAGGGAGGAGAGAGAATACAGTGACCCTTATCCTGACAGAACGGGGAAGGTTATTGATGCTTGTCCTGTATTGCTGGTCATTTCTTCAGACCACAGATACTGCACTGAGGAGGGTGGTTGAGCTCAGACCATGCTTGATGAGTCTGGTGGTTTGGCTCACACTGGGAAGGGAATGATCCTCCTCTGCACTAGCCCATTGACCAGGACCTCCGTGTCTCTGTTGACAAACCGTAGTGTATTTGCCCGTTATCTGCCATGCTCGGGGTAAACTGTGCAGGGCAGCTCCAAACGGAGAAAGCTCAACCGTGTGCCCATTGGCCTTTTGAAGATGGCAGCAGTGTCAGGGATCACGGCGTTGGTAAGTACCTCCAACCATGAAGGAAATTGAGCTGGCATTGAATGCAAGGGACGCCATATGGTGGGGTAGGTTGTTAATGTGCTGAGTTCGATGGGATATCACCAGGAAACTAACTAAGTCTCATACAGACAATCCTTCTGTCACACTCAGTGAAAATGACACTGAGACAAATTATTGTTAGGTTCAGAACTGAAAATGTGTTGCTGGAAAGCCCAGCAGGTCAGTCAGCATCCCAGAAGCAGGGGAATCGACGTTTCGGGCATAAGCCCTTCTTCAGGAATGAGGAAAGTGTGTCCAGCAGGCTAAGATAAAAGGTAGGGAGGAGGGATTTGGGGGAGGGGCGTTGGAAATGAGATAGGTGGAAAGAGGTCAAGGTGAGGGTGATAGGCCGGAGTGGGGTGGGGGCGGAGAGGTCAGGAAGAATATTGCTTGTTAGGAAGGCGGTGCTGAGTTCGAGGGATTTGACTGAGACAATTGGGGGAGGGGAAATGAGGAACCTGGAGAAATCTGAGTTCATCCCTTGTGGTTGGAGGGTTCCTAGGCGGAAGATGAGGCACTCTTCCTCCAACCGTCGTGTTGCTATGGTCTGGCGATGGAGGAGTCCAAGGACCTGCATGTACTAGGTGGAGTGGGAGGGGGAGTTGAAGTGTTGAGCCACGGGGTGGTTGGGTTGGTTGGTCCAGGTGTCCCAGAGGTGTTCGCTGAAACGTTCTGCAAGTAGGCGGCCTGTCTCCCCAATATAGAGGAGGCCACATCCGGTGCAGTGGATGCAATAAATGACGTGTAGTGCAGGTAGAGTTGTGGCAGATATGGAAGTATCCCTTGGGGCCATGGAGGAAAGTAAGAGGGGAGGTATGGGCGCAAGTTTTGCATTTCTTGCGGTTGCAGGGGAAGGTGCCAAGAGTGGAGGTTGGGTTGGTGGGGGGTGTGGACCTGACGAGGGAGTCACAGAGGGAGTGGTCTTTTCGGAACGCTGATAGGGGAGGGGAGGGAAATATATCCCTGATGGCGGGGTCCGTTTGGAGGTGGCAGAAATGATTGTGGATGATACGGTGTAAATGGAGGTTGGTGGGGTGGTAGGTGAGGACCAGTGAGGTTCTGCCTGGTGGCGATTGGAGGGGCAGGGCTCAAGGGCATAGGAGCGGGAAGTGGAGGATATACGGTGGAGGGCATCATCTACCACATCTGGGATGAAATTGCGGTCTTTGAAGAAAGAGGCCATCGCGGTTGTACGGTATTGGAACTGGTCCTCCTGGGAGCAGATGCGGCGGAGACGAAAGAATTGGGAATATGGGATGGCGTTTTTACAGGGGGCAGGGTGGGAGGAGGTGTAGTCTAATAGCTGTGGGAGTCAGTCGGTTTATAGTAGATGTCCGTGTTGATTCGGTCGCCCGAGATAGAAATGGAAAGGTCTAGGAAGGGGAGGGAGGATTCTGAGACGGTCCAGGTGAATTTGAGATCGGGGTGGAGGGTGTTGGTAAAGGGGATGAACTGTTCAACCTCCTCGTGGGAGCACGAGGCAGCGCCGATACAGTCATCAATGTAGCGGAGGGAAAGGTGGCGGTTGGTGCCAGTATAGCTGCGGAAGATGGACTTTTCCACATATCCTACGAAGAGGCAGGCATAGCTGGAGCCCATGCGGGTGCCAATGGCTACTCCTTTGGTTTGGAGGAAGTGGCAGGATTGGAAACAGAAGTTGTTCAGGGTGAGGACCAGTTCAGTCTGTCGAAGGAGGGTGTCAGTGGAAGGGTACTGGTTGGGTCAGCGGGAAAGGAAGAAGCGGAGGGCTTTGAGTCCTTCGTGATGGGGGATGGAGGTGTATATGGATGTTCATGGTGAGGATAAGGCGTTGGGCCCGGGGAAGCGAAAATCATGGAGAAGGTGGAGGGCGTGGGTGGTGTCTCGAACGTAGGTGGGGAGTTCTTGGACTCAGGGGGACAGGACCGTGTCGAGGTATGCAGAGATGAGTTCGGTGAGCAGGCTGAGACAATGAGTCGGCCATGCAGTCAGTTTTGTGGATTTTAGGCAGGAGGTAGAAACGGGCGGTGCGGGGTTGTGGGACAATGAGGTTGGAGGTGGTGGATGGGAGATCCCCTGAGGTGATGAAGTCATGGATGGTCTGGGAGATGTTGCTTTGGTGGTGGAGGTGGGGTCATGGTCAAGGGGGCAGTAGGAGGAGGTGTCCGCAAGCTGGCGTTTAGCCTCAGCGGTGTATAGTTCGGTGTGCCAAACTACTACCACGCCTCCCACATGGGCCCCAGCTATGCCTGCCTCTTCGTAGGATATGTGGAACAGTCCATCTTCCGCAACTACACTGGCACCACACCCCACCTTTTCATCCGTTACATCGATGACTGTATCGGCGCTGCCTCGTGCTCCCTCGAGGAGTTTGAACAGTTCATCCACTTTACAAACACATTTTCAGCTCTGATCTCCAGCACCTGCAATCCTCACTTTCTCCTCCTATTGTTAGGTTCAGCCAAATGTGTCGAAGTCTCTGCTCAACCTACTCACAGTTACAAACCTGCAGAACAAATGATCATCCAATACTGTCCATCATCTGAACTCACACCAATATCCCGTTCTCCCATCATTCCTGCAAACACTGGCTCATGTTTCAGGATACTATTGAAATGTCTTCATTTCAGCAGTCTGGATTCTGTGAACACATCCTTCCATGACATTTTCTGTCAATCTCGTTCTCTCCGTCTATTCCCCAAAGCCCTCCCATGTGTTGATACTTAAAATGATTCCTCCGCCTTCTCTCCCTGGCAGTGATTTTCACACCGACAGAACCCCTGTGTCATAGCACCATGGGCATATGGAGCTGTAAAGGGATGGGAGATGCACATCCTGTCAGTTCCAGCATGGGCTGCAAGTTTCCCTATGCTGGGCAGTGATCCAACACAATGTTACTGAACAATGCGCTGGGATGATGGACACAGCTCCACACCCTGGTAGCATATTTGATCTGGGTTCATGGATCAATGCACTCCTGTTTTCTGCATACCTTTACACTCTGGGTAGATTGTCGTTGCATTGCACAGTATACCCGTCCGGTTTGCACAGTGCTCCCTGTTTAAAACATCTGGGTTTATAGATCAATGCACTGCTATAGTGTGCACAGTGTTTCACTCTGGACTAATTGCAGGGTGGTGTTCAGCAGTACACTAGCCTGGTCTGCACAGTGCTGCATGCCAAACAAATATCTCCTCTGGGTTTATGGTGCCTGGTCTGGTTTGGTGAGGTGGATTGCGAATATACCTTTATTTCTGTTCACAATCATGTGATTTTCCCTCCAATTCTGACTCCTCCGGCCGGTCCCATTCTTAAGTCAACCTCCATCGTTTGCCAACATGTTATCGATGAGTAATTGTCCAGTTTTAATGTGAATAACTATTCTGTCTATTTCTCTGGCCTTTGGCCTTGCTCACCTTGGAGCATCGGGATTCACCATGATAAACCTCAGTAAGATCACTCCTCAGAAACAACGCTCCAGGGAATATAGCCCCTGACCAATCATACTCTCCGTGTAGCTCAACATCACTCGTCACCACCACCGTACCCAACACTGTCAATATAATTGGAAATCTTTTCTGCACGCTTTCAAGTTTCACAACTTCTTGCCTACAGCAGCGAGAACAGAATTAAAAACAATATTACAGAAGTGGCGGAACTTAGTGTATAGTCGAAAGTTAGTATTGCAGATGCGGAAGATAAGAGTCTGGAGTGTGGTGCTGGAAAAGCACAGCAGGTCAGGCAGTATCTGAGGAGCAGGAAAACCGATGTTTCAGGCAAAAACCCGATTCCTGATTAAGAACATTTGCCCAAAAGATAGAAATTTCCTGCTCCTCGGATGCTGCCTGACACGCTGTGCTTTTCGAGCACCACTCTCTGAAACCAGTGTATATCCCAAATGCCTCCTGTTTCAAAGACAATTTCCACTCCCACGTGGTCGACGATGCTATCCAGAGCACCTCATCCACTTCCCGTACCTCTGCCTTCAAATGTTAACAATCCAAACTCAATAGGGAAAGAACACTCTGTTCTCACCTTCTATCCCACAAAACCTCCAGATACAATGCATTATCCTCCCTACAAACAGACCCCACCATCAGGAACATATTTCCCTCCCCACCCTGATCTGCGATCCATAAAGAACATTCCTGGCGCGAATCACTTGTCAGGTCCACGCCAACCAACAACCCACCCTCCACTCCTTACACCTTCGCATGTAACCACAAGATTTGGAAAACCTGTACCCTCACCTCCCCCTCACCTCCATCCGAGACTACAAAGGATCCTTTCACATTCTTCGGAGTTTTACCTGCATTTCCACACATGTCACCTACAGTATCCGTTGCTCCTGATGTCTCCTCGACATGAGGGAGACAGGACGCCAACGTGTGAAACACTTCAGAGAACATCTCTGGGACACCCGCACCAAACAACCCCACTACCCCATGGCTGAAAACTTTGACTCCCGCTTCCACTCCACCATGGACATGCAGGTCCTCGGCCTCTTCCACCGCCAAACCTTAACCATCCGACTCTTGGAGGAAGAAAGACTCGTCCTCTGCCTTTGGACCTTGGAACCACATGGGATCAATGTGGATTTCACCAGTTTTGTCATTTACCTTACCTCCAACTTATCCCAGTTCCAACCTTCCAACTCAGTACCGCCGGATGAACTGCCCTACCTGTCCATCTTCCTTTCTGACTATCCACTCCACCCTTCTCTCTCACATATCACCTGCAACCCCAACTTCATAAACTTTTCACATTCTCAGCTATCTTCCCCCAATCCCACCTATTTTCCATTTATCTCCCAGCTGGGCCACAAGCCTCATTCTGATGAAGGGCTTACACAAGAAATGTCAATGCTCTTCTGATGCTGCCTGACCTGCTGTGCTTTTTCAGCACCACCTTCTCTACTCTGATCTCCAGCGTCTGCAATCCTCACTTTCTCTCTTGAGTTAATGTATTCAGAAATTTCCCGAACAGACATTTCTTGCAGCTAGTCTGTTATTTTAGCCCTGTCGCTTTATAAACAGAGTAGAACATATACAGCCATGCAGTTCTCTGTGAAAATTCCCACATTCAAGGAAAAAGTAAGAAAAAATTGAAAGATTTATAGTCTGGCCATCAGTAACCCTCATCCGTACCATCGAGACAGAGTAAATAATCCCTTTTATTATGATACGGAATGTAATGTAAGGAAAGGTTTAACTTTCCCTGTTTGTTTAGTGACTGTGATTAATGTCAGCCGCCATATATTCTAATTATTTCAGTGGAAAGTTCCGATCTCTTAATGATATATGGGCTTCTTTCAATGTGTTATCCCATAGTATGAGTGGAAGAATCACCGTCAGCACTAACAGGGATCAGCAGCTCTAGATGGAGAAGGGGAGGAGAGATCATAATCTGAGAACGGAATGTTACAACAATGGATAAGAATCTGAGAACATTAAACTGGAATGTTCCAACAATGGATCAGAATCTGAAAACAGGAGTTTGGAATCTTCCAAGAATGGATCAGAATCTGAGAATATTAAACTGGAATCTTCCAACAATGGATCAGAATGTGAGGACCGCAATGTTCCAACAATGGATCAAAATCTGAGAACATTGGACTGGAAGGTTACGACAATGGACCGGGATTTATCCGATTACGCTGGTTTATTTCTACATATTATGATTGTTTGTCATTTAATTTGCAGACCTATTATGCTCTTCTCGTTATTCAATGTTTTTATTATCCTCTCCTGACTACCGTTTGTGTCCCTGGTATGTCTCTCCATCCAGATATTTTTCTAGAAACTAGTTATGACTGCATTACTGTTATTTCATGTTTTCTTCACTCCTTGCCACTATTATTGTTCATGTTGAGACCCTGAATCCACACGTTCACTCTGCAGATCACGACTAACGGCACCAGTGAACTTGTTCAATTACTGTCTCCCTTCTTGATTCAGACTGTTAATCATGGGTATCTATGTTGACCTACTCACTTTCAGACGTGAACCATTCTCTCACTGCCCTTGTTATTTAAGTATTGGGAGCGTGGAGGTCATTGTCCTCTATTATGTTTATAAACTCCGTTTCCTTCCAGGAACTCCATCCCATTCGTGGCGAATATATACATATTTCATTATTTTGTGGGAACTGGGCATTGCTGGCTGGCCAGCATTAACAGCCTATTCCTATTTGCCCATGAGAAGGTGATGGTGAGCTGGACTTTTGAATCGCTGCAGTCCACTTGCAGCGTTAGGGAGGGAATTCCAGGATTCTGACCCAACGACTGTGAAGGAACAGCGGTATATTTCCAAGCCAGGGTAGTGAGCGGCTTGGAGGGGAACATGCAGGTTGTCATTGAAACAGACGAATCTCAAGTTTGGTGACCCCTTTGGCCATGAGCTGATTTCTGACATCATTCCCTGATCATTATTAACTTTAACTATTCGCTGCTCCAGATTGTACTTCACTGGCTTAACCCACCTGCTGTTTGAACCTTGAGCTGTGAAGTACAGACTTAATGATGACAATAATCTGCTGCTGACACTGTCGGGTTGAAAGCTACAGAAACAAAACTGATTCGAAATCACACCAAAAATTCATCCATCTGATATTCTTGTGCTCGCTGAGCTATATCGCTATGGTGTGTGGCAATGTATTTACTTTAATATTCTCAAGCTCATTAACTCATCTGTCCATGAAACTTCCCTCAGTCTCTCCTTGACGATTATCCCAATCCCTGCCAGTGGGTCATAGTTAACCTGGTTTCCTTTTAGTGTATTTTCTCTCATGCAATGATTTCCACATGCAACCACCCAACACCACCACCACCACCCCTCCACCCCCCCCCCCCCCCCCAACACACACACACACCTTATACTGGTCATATGGACCTGTTGTCAGCATTCCCCTGCTCTGTGTATTTGGTGAGTGTATCGTTCCTATATGATAGTAAAAGTTTCCAATACTCCTCATGCTGGGCAAATAACCCAGTTTACTGAGTAGTACACGAACATGGCCTGCACAGCTCTCCGTGTTAGTCTGTCATCTTCTCCCAGTTTGAAGTGTTCTGTGAAGGAGATTTAGAATTTGATGAAACAAACCATTTCAACTGTTCAGAAAATACCTTTACTCAATGTTCTCATTATTGTAATTTTGATCTCTAATGAGTGAATCCTACATTTAGTCCCAACACCCAGTCTTTTTCTCATTATTTCCACAACATCTTCTCAGTTAATTAACTGCCTGTTTCTGTCTTTAATGTGAATCTTTCTGTCCCTCTGTAATTTTCCCTGGCCTTGGTTTTTTCCTCTCTAGTGTATCGAGTGCTGGCGTTGTGAAGCTCAGAATCTGTGAAATGGTGTATCTTGGGCAGTTGTTCGCTTCTGAAAATGTATTGCTGGAAAGCGCAATAGATCAGGTAGCATCCAAGGAGCAGGAGAATCAACGTTTCGGGCATGAGCCCTTCTTCTTCCTGAAGAGGGGCTCATGCACGAAACGTCGATTGTCCTGCTCCTTGGATGCTGCCTGACCTGTTGCGCTTTTCCAGCAACACATCTTCAGCTCTGATCTCCAGCATCTGCAGTCCCCACTCTCTCCTGTTGTTCACTTCCCACTGTATTTCATGTGGTGCTCCATGTCGGGGGGTGTGTATCGGGCAGATGTTCATTTCCCGGTGTGCCCCATGTTCGGCTCCATGTTTCTTAGGGGATTCAGTAGCTTTAAAAGATGGTCTGTGCCTGTCCACTGAACGTCTGACGTATGTGTTTGTTCCTCTGAGTTCATTGTGTGGTCAGTAACACGAGGAAGCCCCTAGAGTATTATTGTAAAGGACCAGGTATCTAATATCTCTGACAATGCTCGCACTTAATAAAAGGCTATTGTCTCGTTTTCTTTAAAGAGATATTTTAAAAGCTAAACAGCGTACTGCAAACGGCTGAAGTAAATAACTTTGAAGGCTTTTCAGGTTTTTTTAAAAAAAATACATATTGATAACAATGGCCAGCTCTCACGGAACTGGCGTTCCAGCATTTCTGAGCTATAACAGTCACCAGGTGCTTGCAGTCGGAGATAGGTTGGATTCTTTCAGTAAATGATCCCTCCCTGCAATTCTCTCTGAAATCTGTCTTGATGCTGTTTCCTCCTGGATTGGAGAACTGCGTGCAAGACTGATTAGCCTTGGATGTGTCTTTTTGCCAAGGGATGAGTTTATGGGGTGGTAGTACATGGGAGCAATTCATTAGTAGATTGTACTGTATCTATTAATCTGTTAAGGTTTCAAGTAGTTAAGTTATTCTAAACTCCTCTTCTATGTATTTTTATTAGAGTGTTTAAATAAATTGTGTTTTGCTTAAAGTTGAGTGGTTTGACCAACCGCATCACATCTGGAACATCCATTACACATCTGCCTTTACTATAAAGTAGTGGGGCGGCATGGTGCCTCAATGGTTAGCACTACTGACTCACAGAACCAGGGAGCCAGTATCAATTCCTTCTTACGACTGTGTGGAGTTTAAACATTCTCCCTGTGTCTGCTTGGATTTCCATTGGGTGCTCTGGTGTCCTCCCACAATCCAAGGATGTGCAGGTCAGGTGAATTGGCCATGCTAAATTGCCTATAGTGCTAGGTGGATTAGACAGGGTTAAATGTGTGGTAGCGAGTGGGGTTGGGTGGTTTGGTCTTTGGTGTGGGCTTGTTGGGCCGTAGGGCCTTTTTCCATAATGTTAAGAACCTAACCGAAGACAAGGTTGGCGACCAGGCATTCTGCTCTGGTCCATCGCAGTCTGGGGACACTTGCCCGGTTAGAAATCGATAATTCCAAATCGGGTTCAGAATTAGAATCCCGACAGAGTGGAAGCAGGCCATTTGGCCCAACAAGTCCACACCAAACGTCGGAAGAGAAAACTATCCAGATGCATTCCCCTCCCCTATTACACCATATTTACACCTGACCTACACATCGCTGAACAGTACGGGAAATTTAACATGGCCATTTCGCCTAACCCGCACATGTTTGGGCTGTGACAGGAAAATGGAGCACCTGGAGAACACCCACGCAGAGAAGGCGAGAATGTGCACAGGGAGATTGTTGGGGTCAAAAGCAGGGTCTTGTAATTGTTAGTTTCTTTTGGTCTGGGTATTGAATTCGGTTGGTTTGTACAGTGCTTTGTGTATGGAATGTTGCAATCAGGGAGACCCGTGGATTTTGTGAGCCATCACCGGGTGAGATTTGGCGGCAGTATTCACAGTGAATCTGGCTCTAAAACATGATCAGCAAATGAAGCACAAGATACAGAGAGGGGAAGCCCTGTAAAGAGAAATGAGCAACCTCTTCCATATCCAGCCTGGGTCTTCCAATTGCATTTTGCATAAATCCCAAACCGAGTGGGACAGTCTTGAGGGACCGAATTGTTTCCTCAATTTCTGTGCACCATGCTATAACAATAAGTGGACTCTAACTGCTCCTGTCTAGCAGTTTAGAGGGGTTGAATGGGACACAGAAACATGGGAACGAGGAGCAGGAGTGGGTCATTAGAGAACTTGAGCCTTCTCCACCAGGCATTAATATTGTGGCTGATCAGATTGTGGTCTCAGCCTCATCGTCCTGTCCGTGTCCCATTATCCGTGACTCACCTCTCTGTCAAATCTTTAACTAACTCACCTGTGAATACTTGTAATCAGAGAAGAACCACAACCTTCTGGGGAAGAGAATTCCCATTCGAATGGCCCTTTTGGAATTCTTCCTCATCCCGCTGTGAGAATAAGAGAATCATAGAGAGTGGAAACAAATCCTTTTGTCCAATTTGTCCATGCCAATCAGGCATCTTAATCAGATCTCGTCCCACTAACCAGCATTTGGCCCACATCACATGATCCATTCCTATTTATGTACCTATCCAGTTACATTTTAAACGTGTAATAGTACCCGCTTTCACCACTTCCTCTGGCAGTACACCCACCAGCCTCTGTATGAAAAGGTTTCCCCTCAGGTCCCTTCTAAGTCTTTGCCCTGTCACCTCCACCCTATGCCGTCTAGTTCTGTACGCCCCTACACTGGGAAAAAGATCTTGCCCATTCAGACTATCCATGTCCCTCAGGACTTTTTAAAACCTCTGTCATGTCACCATTCAGCCTCTGACAGTCAAGGGGAAAAAGCTTCATCCTGTTCATCATCTCCCTGTAGCTCAAACCCTCAGGTTCCAGAAAATCCTTGTAAATCTTTTCTGAACCCTTTCAAGCTTAACAACAACCATCCTTTAACAGAGTCAACTGATATGTACGCAGTTTTCTTAAAGTGACCTCACCTCCGTCCTGTCCAAGCGCAACACGTTACTCTAACTCCTATTATCAATGTTCTGACCGATTAAGGCAAGCATGTAAAACACGTTCCTCACTACTCTACTGACGTAAACTCCACTTCCAAGGAACTATGAATTTTCACCCATAGTTCTCTTTGTTAAGCAACATTCACCAGGGCACTACCCCGCTTTAACTCACTAATATCTAAACTAAACCCCATCTGCCAGTCCATGGCTCATTGATGGTCAAGGACCCCTTTCTATTCTGAGATCATCTTCTTCACTGTCCACTGCACCGCGTTGGTGATGTTATCTGTAAACTTACTAACGATGCCTCCGATAATCACTTCAAAGTTGTTTATGTTCGTGATGAAAAGCAGTGATAGCAGCACTGATTCTTTCAGAACAACGCTGGCCACAGGTCTTCAGTCTGGAAAACAGTCCATTACCTTCAATCCAATTTTGTATCCAAATGGTTAGCTTTTCCTCGATTACATATAACCTAATTTTAGTAGTCTGTCTACGATGGGGAACCTTATTAAATGCCTTGCTGAAGTTTGTGTAAAAGTTGTACAGCACAGTGTCTTCTGCAATCTTCTTTGTCACCTCTTCATAATACTCAATCACATTAATTAGACATGATTTCCATCACACAAATCGATATTGACTATCCGTAAACATTCCTTGTCTTTCGAAATAAATGCAAATTCCATCCCTCAGAATCCCCTCCAAGGAACTCCTCATCTCTGACGTTGGCTGATTGTGTCGATAATTCCCTGTGTTGTTTTGGCTCCTTTCTACCTTTTCTTGCCCCACTCCTCCACTGCCCACAAAAAATATTTATAACTATGTTGGTGATATGGCCAATGATATAGTTCTCAGAGTGTGTCAGGGTCAGTGTTAGGAACACGTCAGGCAAATTTCTTTAATCTACTAAAACAACATGTCTATGACCAAAACAAACTAAGATGGAAAGAGGAATGACGAAAGGATATTGCAAATATGTACAGTGATAGTACCCTTTGAAAAATACTGAGAAACACACACACACACACACACACACACACAGGCACACACACACATACACACACACAGACACACACACACACACATGCACACACACACATATTGTCGATAACTAACTGAAAAGCAAAATATCTGCAAAGTTAACTTGAAAAAGCATTGTCCAAATATGATTCGAACTCACGACCAAAGGAAAAATGAGCGTTTGACCCAAATGCTGTTCTATTTGTAGTCATCATGTCCTACAGCATGGAGAGAGGCAGAGAGGCCCTTTGGCCCAAACTCGTCCATGCTGACCCAAATATCCATCCACACTAACCTCATTTCCCAGCATTTGGCCTATAACATTCTCGTCCTTTCCTGTCCATGTACTTGCCCAAATGCCATTTAAATATCGTTAATATAAATGCTTCAATCACTTCCATTGGCAGCTCATTTTTTTGTGTACAACTCTCTGTGTAAAACAGTTTCCATCAGTTTCCCTTTTATTTTTTTCCCCTCTGATCTTAAACTGATGCTCTCCCCTCCTTGATTCCCCAACTCTAGGCAAAAAAAGGTTGGGTCCATTCACCCTATCCATGTAAACTTCGATAAGACCCTTCCCCTGTGTTCTAAAGAAAAAAGTCCTCGCTTGTCAAGTTTCCTAATCAGGCCTTGTACATTCGCAAGAATATCATTGATATAGATAACAAACAGCAACGGGCCCAGCAGCTACCCCGAGGCACTTCATGTGTCACAGGCCTCCAGTCCGAGAGCATCCTTCCACTATTACCCTTTGCTTACTACCATGAAGCCAATTGTGTGTCCAATTTGCCAGCTCCCTCTGGATTCCATGCGATTCTAACCTTCCAGACTAGCCTATCAATAGCAAATTGTCAAAGGCCTTACTGAAAACCACACAGTCTACCGCCCTACCCTCATCAACATTCCTGGTCACTTCATAAATGAACTCAAACAAATTTGAGAGGCATGATCTCCCACTCACAAAGCCATGCAATCTTTCCAGTCTAAAAACAACTATTAATAATAATTATTAAAATTAATAATATCAAACGAATAAATAATAATAAGATGACACTTTCAGTGGAGAATAAATTATCCATGGTATGTGATATTGGAACGTGCATCATGGGTGAAGGGCAGAATAGATTTTGTCCCTGTGTCACTGAACTGTGTTGAAAAAAAGCAAGGGTGGCATGGTGGTTCAGTGGCTAGTACTGCTGCATCTTATTGCCATGGATCCGGGTTTGGTTCCAGCTTCAGGTGACTCTCTGTGTGGAGTTTGCACATTCTCACTGTGTTTGTGTATGTTTCCTCTGGGTGCTCCATTTTCCTTCCACAATCCAAAGATGTATAGTTCAGGTGAATTGGCCATGCTAAGTTACCCATAGTGTTATGTGCATTCGTCAGGGATAAATAGAGGGTCGGGAAATGGGACTGGGTAGGTTACTGTTTGGAGGGTCGGTGTGGCCTTGTTGAGCCAAATGGCCTGTTCCCATACTGCAAGGAAACTATCAAAAAAACTATTTCTAAACAAACTTTATCTTTCCAAATGCATGTATATCTTATCCCTCAGAGTCTTTTCAAGTAACCTACGTACCACAGATGTTAGACTTCCTGGTCTATCGATCCCAGATTTTTCTTTGCTTCCCTTCTTGAATAATGGCACAACATTTGCTAATCTCCAATATTCTGGAACCTAAACTGTAGCTAAGGATGATGCAAAAATATCAACTAGGGTCCCCGTAGTTTCTTCTGTAGCCTCTTGCAGTATTCTGGGATGCATCTGTTCAGGACCAGGAGATTTAACCACCTTCATACATTCTAATGCATACAACACGTCTTCTCCTGTGATATTGACTCATCCCAAGATAACACTACGACTTTTGTCAACCTCCCAAGTTTCATGTATTTCTCCACTGTAAAGGCAGAGGAGAAATATTCATTGAGAATCTCGCAAATGTCCTACGGACCGAGACATGCATGTTCATTTTGGACTTTGAGGGGTCATATTCTCATTTAGCTATTCTTTTTACTTTAATATTCTTAATGAACCTCTTTGCATTCACCCTAATCTTCTCAGCCAAGGCTATCTTGTGCCCCATTTTCGCCCTCCTGATTTCCTTCTTCAGTGAACTAATGTATCCCGTGTACACCTCCAGGTATTCCCTCGATCCCAGCTGCCTGGACCTGAGCCACGCCTCCTTTTTGCTGGTCAAAGCCTCAATATCTCTTGACATCCGAGGTTCCCTCTTCCTACCAACCTTGCCTTTTACCCTCACAGTAATAGATAGACCTTGAACTGTAGACATTTCACTTTTAAAGTCCTCCCACTTGCAGGAGGTCCCTTCGCCTGCAAACAAACTTCTCTAACCAACCCCTACAAGCTCCTGTCTAATTCCATCAAAATTCGCCTTGCCCTAAATTTGAACTTGAGCATGTGGAGCAGTTTTCTCCTTCGTTGTAACTATTTAAAAATTAATAGAACTATGGTCACTGGTCCCAGAGTGCTCCCCCCACTGTCACCTCAGTCACATATCCTGCCCTAGATCTTAGAGTAGGTCAAGTTTCGTCCCTTCTCGAGTTGCACCCTCTACTTACTGTTTGAGGAAACTATTCTGAACACACTTAATAAATACACCCCATCTCAGTCCTTAATTCTATGTCATTCCCAGTCTATGTTAGGAAAATTAAAATCTCCTACTAATGCAATCCTATTGGCCCTGCAAGTCGCCCCGGTCTGTCTACTTATTTTTGTTCCCCTAATTCCTCGTTTATTATTTGGGGGCCTATAGTACAATCCAAATCCTATCACCATTCCCTTCTTGTTTCTGAGCTCCCCAGACAAATCCTCACAGGATGATCCATCAGTTACTTTATCTCTGTTTACTGCTGTGATACTCGCCTTAATCAAAAATAAAACTCCCCGTCCCCTCTTTCCACCATCTCTGTCCCGCATAAAACACCTGTACCCTGGTTCATTAAGCTGCCGATGCTGTCCCTCCCTTAGCCATGTTTCAGTAATGGCTATAATATCCCGGTCCCACGCACCGATCCATGCCCTGAGTTCATTGGCCTTACCTGTCAAGCATCTTGCATTGAAACAGTTGCAATTTAATCCAACAGACATTCCTTGCTCCCTGTCGTTGTCTAGCCTGACCTGTCTCTTCATTTTACTGTTTCTGATTACTGTATCTCCTTCCAGCCTCGCACTTGCCTCCCTGCTGTTGAGGATCCCACCCCTCCCCAATCCCAGCCAATCTAGTTGAAACCCTCCCTTGCAGCAGTTGCAAACTTGCCTGCCAGCATATTGGTCCCCTTTCAGCTCAGGTACAACCCGTTCTTCCTGGACACGTCATCTTACCCCACAAAAGATCCCAGTAATCCAAAAATCTCTGCCCCCTGCACTAATTCTTTAGCCACCCCTTCATCTGCCATATCCTCCTACTCTTACCCTCACTAGCATGGAGAACTGGAAGTAAACTGGATATTACCACTGTATTTTATCCTTTTCCCTAGCTCTCTACAATCACTCTTCAGGATGTCATCACTACTTCTACCTGTATCACTCTGTCCTTTGTACCAATGTGCACAATGACTTGTGGCTGCTTCCCGCCCACTCCCCCCCAACACGCAGTGAGAACGTTCTGCAGCCGCTCTGAGACATTCTGGACCCTGGGCATGTGGGAGGCTACACGCCATTCCGGATTCCCATTTGCAGCCACAGAATCTCCTGTCTGTTCCCCTCACTATCGAGTCGGATAATTACTTCTGTTGTTATTCTGCTTGCACAGCCTTCTGACAATGGGATTTCTTCATGAAACAGTTGAATTTGGCTGAATTGTTTTGCTTCAGGCAATGGGGAGAGTCCAATGAATCCTCATCAGGAATCGCCCATTAGTGGAAAAGACGACTGGGCTTTTTTTCACTTCCACACATTCCTGTGATGAGCGATAGGGAAACAGAAAGGGAGCAATAGAATGTTTCTCTACAGATAGGCTACATTTTCTATCTGTAAGTTAAATCAGTAACGTTATCAGTCCCACACTGAACCCAGTGAGCTCTTCTTGAACATTGTCCGAACTATATGACTCCATCACATTCTCGACTCCAGGTCAGTGTGTTATTGCAGAATCAATTCATTAACAATAAATAGTCCTACTTGTATTGAAGATTTTTTTAATATGTGCTTGCATAATGTAAACATAAGCGTTTCATGTGTTAAAATGAATATTCTTAAACATATGCAGTAATTGCTGGAAAAGCTCAGCTTGTCTGTCAGCATGTAGGAACCGAATTCAGAGTTCATTTTTTTGGTCCAATGACCTTTCCTTTGAAACTGACTTATTCTTAAATTATTTCCCCAGTTTTATTCTCCCACACAAGAAGAAATATCCATCCGGTATTCACCAACTACACTCATCTCAAGATCTTATATGGTCAATAAAACATCCCTCATTCTCAGGCCGAACTGTTAATTCTTCACAACGTAATGCCTTCATCCCAAGAATGCGAAAAGAGAAACATCTTTGAGACGTTTCAAAAGCAATTTTGTTTTTTTTTTCAGTTTAGGCAGTTGTAACTACAAATAATACAACAGATGTAATCTCAGCAATGCCCTGTGCTGATGCAGAAAACATCGCTAAGATCATACCCAACACCCCTTGCACGAAACAGGATCACGACATTTACCTTCCAAATAACTTGCTACATCTTCAGGTTAATTTGATGTGATTCATGTACTAAGACACACAATTCCCTCTGTAACACTGATTTCTGCATTCTCCTTGCATTTAAATAAATTTCTGCTGTTTTGTCCTTTCCCCAAAACAGAAAATTTCCATCACATATATATTGTATTGGGTTTTTTTTTGCTGAAGCTTTGCTCACAGCCATTCTCTGTCTGTATGCCATTGCTTGTTGCTATTCCCTCCACCAGTCTGTGTCCCATTGCAGACGTTCTGCTCTCCCACTGTCTGTATCCCATTGCAGAAGCACTTCCCTCCTCCGTCTGTATTCCATTGCTGATTCTCTGCCTCCCCGTCTGGATCCAATAGCAAACCCTCTGCCCTCACCCATCAGTATCCCATTGCAGACGCTCTGCCCGCCTCCCGTCTGTATCTCATTGCAGGCGCTCTGCCCTCCCCTGTCTGTATCCCATTGCAGACGATCTACCCTTCCCCATCTGTATCCCATTACAGACGCACTGCCTTCAGATGTTTGTATCGCATTGTAGACGCTCTGCCCTCCCCCGTCTGTATCCCATTGCAGAGTTGCATCCCTCCCCCAGTCTGTCTCCCCTTGCAGACACACTGCCCTTCCCCTGTCTGTATCCCATTGTAGACGCACTGCCCTCGCTCTGCCCTCCGCTGTCTGTATCTCATTGCAGGCGCTTTTCCCTCCCCCGTCTGTCTCCTATTGCAGATGCTCTGCCCTCCCCCGTCTGTATCCCACTGCAGATGGTCTGACCGCCCCCTGTCTGTATCCTATTGCAGATGCTCTGCCCTCCCCCGTCTGTATCCCATTGCAAGGTGATCTGTCCTTCCCCAGTCTGTATCCCATTGCAGACGCTCTGCCCTCCCCTGTCTGTATCCCATTGCAGATGCTCTGTCTCCATTTGACATCTTATTGAATGACTATCCTGGTGCATGAGCAAACTGAGTTCCATCTCCTTCATCCGGTTCATTAGAATAGATTGTAATTTGTTGATGACCTCATACAGTTCCCTGAAGATTTCCACTCGATACAGCTTTCCAAACACAAAATGAGTAATGATCTATTCACTGCATTTCCTGACAGCTACCCAGGGTGTCTCTGCTTCTGCATAACAGCCTGGGATGGTTATATGGCGTCCCACTGTGCTGTGTAATTTACTGTGTACTTCATTCTGTTTGGTGCGGCCTGTTTGGTGCAGCCCATTTTGCCGCAGACCCATTTAGGCGCAGAACTATTTCAGCGCAGCTCATATTTATTCCTTTTCAGGCTTCGAAAAAAAGCATTAATCAAAGCAATAAAAATAAAAACAATGTTTATTCCCTTCAGTAAAAATGTTAAAACGACCCTTGAGTAAGTATAACTGACTCAGACCTGCCTTTCAGAGCTAAAATGATAATTGGTCTTGCATTTATTCAGGTTGAAAACATTCATGAAGCTATTCAATGTTTGACTGATGCGCTTCCAGATGAATTGCAACCGCTGCTGGACTGGTTCGAGGATAACTATGGAGGTAGAAGATTACGCAGAGGAAATGGTCGGCGTCCACCGCTTTTTCCAGTTGGAATGTGGAATTTATATGAAAGAAGTTTAAACAATGAGGACAGAACAGACAATAATGCAGAAGCTGCCCACAGGTGCTGACAATGCGAACTTGATGTGGAACATCCAGTTATTTGGAAATATATTGACAATTTCCGAAAAGTTCAGAGAGGAAGGGACATTTACTGTGAGCATCTGATAGCAGGGCACGATATTCCTTTGAAATTAAACAAGCAGAAGCTAGAATACAAACACTCGTAAGAAGATTTAGTGAGAGAAATGATGTCTAGTATTTACGAGGATTGCCGATAATTTTGAATGAATGTCATGTTTTAGATTTTTCGTAATGAACTTATATCGTTTATTATTTTCTTTTTAACATTTTTACTGAAGAGAATAAACATTATTTCGATTTTTCATCTTTCATTAATGCTTTTAACTAAGCCTGAAAAGTGAGAGAGATGAGATTGGAAATGCCACCGAGTTTAAATACAGAATTCCTCTTTGCTGAACATTGTTGCTTACTTGGTTGGTGGGACGTCGATGTTTCAGAATCTCCACACAAGGTGTCCTGGTCCGCTCTGGCTCTTTCCAGGATCCTCCCCACATCTCGAGGTAGAGTTTGAGGGAACCGATATCGGGCACTCTAACACCCGGTTTGGCCTTTTATGTCCTATTCCAGGATGTTTCTCCTCTAATGGGATAAGAGGAGGGACGGAGTGAGGGTGGGAGTGGGTGCCCCTGCTGTTAATGCTGGTATAGGAGAAGGGGGAAGGGTGAGATGTCCGGTGGGAGTCTGACCACAGTGTTGTATCCATGCAGTGGCATTAGTGTGCGGGGCTATTGCGTCCGTGACAGAAAAAGTGAGGCAAGGAAGGTGCTGAGTTCAACAGTGAGAGTGGTCGTGCTTGAGCCTTATTTGGAGATAGAGTGTGAGCCTTGTTCGGGGGTAGGTGTTAGAACAGATATACAGTGAGTGCGAGGGAGCAGAAGAATATGGTGACACTTATCCTGGCAAAGTGGGGGGAAAGAATATTGATGCTTGCCCTGTATTGCTGAAAATTCTTCAGATTATCTCAGCGTTGAGGTGAGTCTCCCTGAACGTCTTGTCCAGGTCTATCGGTAATAATGCCACAGACCCTTTCCGTTACTTCCGACAGAAATAGTTTGGGTGGATCTGACAAATAGCAAGGTGAAGCAATCATTAGTGTGTTATATAGAAAAACCAAATCTGTCACGTAAATACTTTACAACATATGCTCTGGAAATTAGGTATGCAAGTATATGCAAGGGAGAGCAATGACACAGTGATATTATCGCTGGACTCTTAACCCAGAGATCCAGGTAATATTCAGGGGAGATGAATTCAAATCCTGACAAGGCAGCTGGTGGAATTTGAATTCAATATGTATCTGGAATCAAGGGTTTATGATGACCAGGAATCCATTGTCGATTGTCGGAAAAACTCATCTGGTTCACTGATGTTCTTGAGGGAAGGATACTGCTGTCGTTACCTGGTGTGGCCTGCATGTGACTCCAGACTCAAGACAACGCTGCTAACTCTTAACTGCCCTCTGGCATGGGCAATAAATACTGGTTATCCAGCGACGCCCTCATCCTGTGAATGAGTAACAAATAATCGTGGGTGCTGCAGTAATACTGGATGGTCTCAAGTTGCACCGAAATTGCGGTGACTGCTAATACTGTGACGATAAACTTCCATAAGTGTATATCAGATAGGTTGAACAGTATGTTGTGAACCAAACTAGAGAGCAGGTTATTTCAGATTTGGTGTTGTGTTGTCAGGAGGACTAATTAATAACCTGGCTCTGAAGCAGCTTTGGAGGAACAGTGACATCAATATGTTACATTTTTACACGGCGTCTGAATACAATATCGAATGTTTGAACATTCTGGTCAATCATCATGGAAGCCCGGAGGCTAGAGGGTCAAGTATGCTCCAATGAATTGGGGAAGTATAATACAACATTCAATGGGAGAAGCAACGATTGTGAGAGTCATACAGTCCGACATCACGGAGAAAGGCCCTTCAGCCCAAACTGGTCCATTCCAAGCAAAATGTCCATTCACATTGACCCCATTTCCCTGCCCTTGCACTATATCCTTCTTATTCTTTCCTATCCGTGCATTTGTCCAAATGCATTTTAAATTTTGTGAATGTACCTCCCTGAACCACTTCTGCTGGCAGCTCATTCCATGTGCATACCACCCTGTGTGTAAAAGAAATTGCCCCCAGGTTCCCTTTTACTCTTTGCCCTCGGATCTTAAATTGATGCCCTCTCGTCCGTGGGTTGCTCAATCCTGTGAAAAAAGACTGAGAACATTCACTCTATCCATGCTTCCCATGATCCTATACACTTCTATCAGATCCCCCTCTGTCTCACACACTCTAAAGTAAAAACTCCGAGCTTGCCCAACCTCTGACTATATCTCAGACCATTGAGTGCGGGCATCATCCTTGCAAATTTCTTCTGCACTATTTCCAGTTTAATAACATTGTTCCAATAGCAAAGTGAGCAACACTGAACTTAACACTACCAGTATTGCCTCACCAGCATCCTGTATAACTGAAACATAACTGCCTAATTTCGACACTCATTACTCTGACTGATGAAGGCCAGTGTGCCAAATGCCTTTTTCACTGCCCTATCTCCCTGTGACTTCATTTTCAGAGAACGTTGAACCTGAATTCCAAGGTCTCTTTTTCTCAATCCACTCCTTACGACACTGTCATTCACCATGAAACTCCTACCTTGATTTGACTTTCTAAAATGCAAGAACTGTCACTTATCTGTAAATATATATACAATATACATGCATAAAACAAACAATATTAGTCCCAGAACTAACTCCTGAGGCATTCCACTCATCGCAGGCCTTCAGTCCGACAGGAATGCTTCCACTTTAACACTATGTTTCCTTCCATCAAGCAAATTTTGGATCTGATTTGCCAGCTACCCCTCAATTCCATATGATCTAAACTTCCAGAGCAGCCTACTGTGTGGAACCTTACTGAAGGCCTTACTGAAATCCACGTACACCAACATGCCCTTGTCAAAGTTACTTGTCATTTCACCAAAGCACTCTCACAAATTTTTGAGCCATGATCCCCCACACACTGCCTTGCCAAATGCATGTATATCGTCTCTCTCAGCGCCTTCTCAAGAAACTTACCTACTAGAGATGTTAGGTTTGCTGGTCTATAATTCCCAGGTTTTCCTTTGTCGCTCTTCTTCAATAAGGGCACAGCATTCGCTACCCTCCAGTCCGCCGGGACCTCACCCATTGGCTACTGATGACACAAAAGTACCAACCAGGGTCCACACTATTACTTCTCTGTCCTCCTACAGTGTTCCTGAATATATCTGGTCAGGACCAGGAGATTTATAGAAATACTGCATAGTCTGAAAGATATGTCTACTTATTTCAGATGAAAACACCAAAGAGTGAGTAAGTGATTCAATGATGATTAACATAACAAATTAAAGAATATATAAATCACAGGAAGTGACTTCAGAAGAATTCCAGACATTGTGGAATCCTAAGAATTCTCAGAAAATTGCAATCCAGAAAAGGAGGGCCATGAAACTGATCAGGAAATCAAAACGCGAACATGCATGCAAACAAACAGGAACACAAAGACTGCAAAAATCTATGATCTATATTTCAAAAACAAAAAAAAAGTCAAATGTGGAAATTTGCAATCGGTAGAGACGAGTTTATGGTGGATAACAGGGAAATGGCAAAGCAAATGACCAGTTACTTTACATCAGTCTTAATGGATTAAGGTCCAGAAAATCAACCAGAAATACAAAATGATCGTATAGGACTTGTGGAAGTAACGACATAAAGTCTATTCATATCAGTAACAAGGCAATATTGAACATGCAGCTGGATTGAGCATTGCTTATCTTGACAAAACAGATGTACTTCATACCAAAATCTTTAGAAATAAATCACAAATAGAAGAATTGATTGCACTGTCGATGAATTCGTTCTATTTTCCTGTACATTCTGCGGAGTCTGGAAGCCGTTGTAGATATATGGACATTAGTAAACGTGATCCAAGCACGAAAGATGAATGGTAGGGATCCAAGCATCTACAAAGGGAAGAAGAGATAGTGTGGAGAACTGCTGACAAATTAACATGACATTTGTCGGGAAACTGTTGGAATATGTTATATAGGATGTGATATTGGATACTTAGACATTGGAGACAGCAACATTGGAGAGACTCAGTATGCATTTCTGACTGGGAAATCATACGTGACAAACTTTGGAATTGTTTGAAGTTGATTCCTACAGCATAGATAATGGGGATCCAGTAGAATTGGCATAGTTTGGATTATCAGAAGGCTTTCTATAAGAACTCACACAGTGAGTTCGAAAATGCAATGACGTGAAGGGTATTTGGAGGAATATATGTAAGTGGAAACTTAAAGTTTGGTTTGCCTTCCTTTAAGGGAGTCAGAATATAGATGTAAAGACATGTTGAAGCAATTTCACAGAGTGTTGGTGAGACTGTACCTGGAGTATTGAGAACAGTTTTGGTGACCAAATCTAAGAAAGAATATACAAACTACAGAGGAAGTGTAATGGACATTATCCAGATAAATCCCTCAGATGGCGAGATTGCGTGATGAAGAAACTCGGACTACATTCTCTAGGTTTTCAACAAATCAATGGTGGGTCACTGTGAACTTTATAAAACTCACAAAACATACAGCAAGTTGGAAATTAATAGAAAATTTATCAGTCTGTCTAATCCACATTCAAGGCAAATAATGACAGGATAAGGGACAACCCTTTTAAATCTGCAATAAGGAGGAAATTCTGCGCGCGGAGGGGACTGACTAACACAGGGGTAAGGAAGGACAAAAGAAATAAAGAAAAAAGAATACAAGCATGGACTACTTTCTAAACGGCGAGAAAATTCATAAAGCCAAAGTACAGAGGGATCTGCGAGTGCTAGTTGAGGATTCTCTAAAGGTAACCATGCAGGTTGAGTCCGTGATTAAGAAAGTGAATGCAATGTTGTCAATTATCTCAAGAGGCTTTGAATATAAAAGCACCGTTGCACTACTGAGACTGTATAGAGCTCTGGTTAGGCCCCATTTGGAGTACAGTGTCCAGTCTTGGTCCCCACACCTCAGGAAGGACATACTGGGACTGGAGCGTGTCCAGCGGAGATTCACACGGATGATCCCTGGAATGGTAGGTCTAACATATGAGGAACGGCTGAGGATCCTGGGATTGTATTCATTGGAGTTTATAAGATTAAGGGGAGATCTAATAGAAACATACAAGATAATACATGGCTTGGTGGACGCTAGGAAATTGTTTCTGTTAGGCGAGGAGACTAGGACCCGTGGACACAGACTTAGAATTAGAGGGGGTAATTTCAGAACTGAAATGCGGAGACATTTCTTCAGCCAGAGAGTGGTGGGCCTGTGGAATTCATTGCCGCAGAGTGCAGTGGAGGCTGGGACGTTAAATGTCTTCAAGGCAGAGATTGATAGATTCTTGATGTCACAAGGAATTAAGGGCTACGGGGAGAATGCGGGTAAGTGGAGTTGAAATGCCCATCAGCCATGATTGAATGGCGGAGTGGACTCGATGGGCCGAATGGCCTTACTTCCGCTCCTATGACTTATGGTCTTATGGACAAGATTACAGAGAATCCCCAGATAACCTACAAGTGTGTCAAGCGGAACAGAACAACCAGTGAACACGGAGGACTCATTAGTGATTTGCCAAGTTGCATCTAAATCAACTTTAGTAGTAGGAAAAGAGGGGAGTGGTAGAAGGCTGTTTGTGTGACTGGAGGCTAGTGTCCACTGCTGTACCAATGGGCATCAGTGCTGGGTCACTTATTATTTGTGATTCGGAGGTGCTCGTGTTGGGCTGCGGTGGACAAATCTAAAAATAGCATAACACCAGACATAGTCTAACAGGTTTATTCGGCAGCACTAGCTTTTGAAACGCTGCTTCTTCATGAACGTACACAACCACGTGATATAACTGATGTTGAGAGATTTTTATCCTTATAATTTGTGGTATTCATAGATGGTGCAGCTGTGAATATGGACGAATATGGTATGTAATAAATAAGTTTGTACTTGATCCAAAAATTGGCCGGGTGGTTGGCAGTAAGGAGGAAGGCCTTATGTTACAGGTAGATACTGATGGAATGGTCAGATGGTCAGATCAATGGCAGATGGAATGTAACCCTGATAAGTATGAGGTGATGCAACTTTGGAAGAAGGAACCAGTCAGGGGAGTACCCAATGTATGGCAGCTCATTAGAAAGCTCAGAGGGTGCTTCTCCACACATCGCTGAATGTGATTGCACAGGTTATATACAATCTGGGAAAGACTAGGGGAATGTAAACATAGCCTTTATTAATCGAGGCATAGATTATAAGAACTATGTGGAACTTTGGTGAAGGCAAGATAGAATACTGTGTGTAGGTCTGGGAGCAACATTACAGGAAGGATGTGATTGCAGTGGAGGCGGTGCAGAGATGTTCCCTTGGTTAGAGCATATCAGCTATGGAGAGAGGCTGGATAACCTCAGGTTGTTTAGTTTGGAGGAGAAAAGGCTGAGTGGTCTGTGATTCAGAAGGATAGGATTACGAGGTGCATGGACAGGGTGGATAGACAGCAGCTGTTGCTGTTACTCAAAGGGCCACACTTTAAAAGTGAAGGATTTACGGTTAAGTGAAGATTTGAGAATTGTTTTTAAACCAGAACGTGTTGGGGTCTGGAATGCACTTCTTGAGAGTGGAGTTGTCATGCTAACCTCAAACCATTAGAAACGACACAGTTGTGCACGTCAAATGCTTTAAGATTCACGGCTACGGTCTTGTGGCGGAAAGTGGGCCGAATGTAGTCTGTGCTGTATTTCTAGTAGTACAGAGTCTGTGCTTCTGTGATTGGATGGCTGTGGAAGGTCAATCATTGAGTAGCTCAAGGTAGGAATTGATGGGTTTTTGAAGATTATCTTAACAAAGTTGATAAGAGAGACCTTGTAATATTTTCTGGAAATATGTCAATGGCAAAATTAAGAGAAAAAAGTTGCAAATTTCTTACAGTCTGATACCAGCTAATTGAGGACGGGGAAATGGCAGAACTATGGAACAAATACTTTAATTATGCCTTCACAGAAGAAAACAAAACCAAAAAGAAAACTTCCTAGGAATACTCGGGAACTTTGGTCTTGTGAGAAAAAGGGAAGAGAATGAAAATAACATCTAAACAGCTTAGAGAAAGTATTGGACTGAAATTTATGGGCATCGACAAGGTCAACAGAGATTTATGAAATGGGAATCATATTTGAGAAAGTGGCTTTTAGTAAAATTATGTAGGAGGTATCAATGCCATGCGAGTAGAATTTCAGAAAGATTTTTGATAAGACCCCAAGCCTATTGTGCAAATTCGAATCCTATGGGACTGGGGCTAATATATGGTCATAGATTTAGAATGGGAGAGCTGGCAGGAAACAGTGAGTAGGAATAAAACAATGTTTTATTTTTAAATGGAAGGCTGGGAGGATATTGTACGGATCGTGTCTTGGGCTCCAGCTATTCCGAATACACATCATATCTTTGGGTCAGGGGCGCAAATGCAAGACTCCCAAGTCTGCTGACAGCACTAAACGGTGTCAACCTGTGAGTGGATGAGGAGGATGGAAAGAAGTTCCAAGGTGATCGAGACAAGTGGAATGACTGGGCAAATACGTGGCAGGTGGAGAGTAATGGGGGAGATGAGATGTTGTGTACTTTGATGGGAACAATGGACTGGCAGCCTCTCATTTGAAAAAGGAGTGGTTGAAAAATGTTACATTATAAATTAACTTAAGCCGCATTTTTGTTTATTTCTGCGTAGCCCTTCGAGTTCATGTGTGACAGTGAGTTCTGAAGCCAGAAGTCAATTCTGGGAATGGCATTGGCACGCTGACCATTGTATGTAGGCCCAGCACATGGGGAACTGTAACTTTGAAAGGAATCTGGATCTCCCTGTACACCAATCACTTAAAGCAATATTGCAGGAGCAGAAAGCAGGAGGGAAGATAAATGCTGTATTCACCTTCATTTCAGGGGGATTTGAGTACAGGAGTAAATGTATCTTACTGCACCTGTACAAGGTCTTGGTGAGACGCCATCTCGAACATTGTGCAGTATTGTGTGCAGTTTTGATCTCTTTTCCTAACAGACGACAAACCTGACATTGAGGGAGAGCAGCAAAGGATGACCAGACTGATCTCTGGGATGACAGACTTGTTGTGGGAGCAGAGTTTGGGGTAACTGGACCTGTATTCAATGGGGTTTAGGAAAATGAGTGGAGATCTCAGTGAAATATACAAAACTCTGACAGGGTGAGACAGATTGGAAGCAGGGATGATAATTCCCCTGGCTGGGACTTCTCAAACAAGGGGCCACAGTATTAGGTACAGGCAGTCACTCTGCATTGAGATGATAATAAATGTCTGCTCTCACGGATTGGAGAACCTGGGGAATTCGCTCGCACCTGGAAACCGAGACACTGATTATAAATAAGGATTTAGAGACAGCAAAGGGATGGTGGGAGAGCAGGAGTACGGTATGGAAATGAAGGGCCAACCATCATTATATTGAATTGGTAGCAAACTCGATGGACCAAACGTACTACTGTATGTATATCGTGTGGGGTAAGTGCATTGAGGAGATTTTTTCCATGAACTAGAATGGGGAGGCTCAATGTGTTTTCCATTCCCGATGGTTCTGTGCAGTCTGTGGGAAAGCTCTGTAAATGCTGTCACAAACTCTCAGATGTTTGGAAGGAGGTTTCTGCAGGGTCGACAGGACTGTGATCCCTTTCCCTTTTCCGACATTGATGCTGAGGCCGTGTGTTCTGTCCGGTTTCATCCTTTCAGACCTCGGAGTAGCTTGCTTCGATCAGATCTGTTGGTCAATTCTGGTAGCTTTAATGAGTTAGCATCAGGTTAAAGTTCATGTGAATCTGATTCTGACATCTTCACCCACACTCGTCACTGAACCATAGATGGTGTTGATGGCAATGACCGACTGAGGTGTTACCCTGGCAAAAAGTTACAGGGTGTGGTTGAATGCAGATCTGCTACTCCTGCTTCTGTGGTCTACAGCACTACGTGAATACGCAGTTTCGAGCTGCAATATCTGCAATGCAATTTTGCTGTCTCTTCCCCAATTCTCACTGTGACCCATTCACCCATCAGCCCTGCGCTCAGTGACCTAACCTAGTTTCTCATGTGGAAATACTTCCATTTTCATACACGCATTCTGCTGAGGATTGTCTCCTCGGGTCTTGCTTCCAATCTGACACATTCCTCAAAAGCATTTAACTGATCTTAATTCAAATGTTTAATTCACCTAAATCTTTTTCATTGAGAAATACCAATCTTCTGTGTTTAAAGTGAATGTGTTTCCTCTGTTTCTTTACCTGACCATGATTAAGAGCTCTGTAGTGTCAGTGATACCAGCGTTATGTAGTTTCAGAGCCAATGAATTCTCCGGATTCCCAATCATTTTCACCACATTGTATATTTTCTCTTTTAGTTTGATGCCTTATCACTCATGGCTGCCTTGTTCTCCCATGAGTATGTTTCAAGTTCATGGGGTTGCATTTCTGGTATTATCTTCCGAATTATCCCCAGAACCTCTTCCCATTGCTGCTCCATGGTCTTTTCTGTTCAGCTCCCCTTCCAATTAACTCTACCAGCTCCTCCCGCATGTCTTTGTAGTTACATTGCTTAATTATAACCACAGTACATCTTGAAGAGAGCACTAGACATAAACTGAAAGAAGGAGTTTTGGGAGACGGGACACGAAGAATAATTGGTGGATTTCTTAACTAGATACAAAGGGAGAACGAGAGAGAGGACAGAGATCTGGAGATGTGGAAAATGAGAAAACTACATTATCGAAAGAAGTAGATTAACATCACCCAATGTTTTGGCAATGCCTGTGTGCTGTGGTCCTTTGTACAGTGCATGTATAACAGAGTAATATGCTCAAATGCTGAGTCTGATACCAGAATATTTATCTCCAATAATATGTCAGACACTAGCTTTGGAAAGAACCCACCAGGCCAACATATTGAAGTCCCGGTAGAAAGGGGATTAACTGAAATAAGTTGTGATACCAGAATCAAGAGTTTGGAGCACACATCCTGGAAAGAATGAGAGAGTAGAGTAGGGAATTCCAGAAAAGGAGGGAACGTTGAGAGGATCAAATCATGTTTTAATGTTTTATCAATTTTATACATCATATGCATCATTTTTCGTTAACTGTGTCTCTGTTGTTCACTTACAATGTGTAGTGCACATATGAAAAATGCGACTTATCTGCACACACACATTAATTAAACAGTGTATATAAAATCATTTTTCCACCATTGAAACTGTCCTGTTGTCGTGTTACGAGGATACATGAACACCAACTGGCCACCTAAAGACATGAATCACTATTACTATGCTCCATACATACAGACAAAGAAAGGCATAACTTTCACTGGGACAAAGCACACACACATATTAAGACACGCAAGTACCTTCTTAGAGGAATGGTATTCCAACCTGAAGTCCATCAATAAACGGATCAATTTAGATCCTGTCTACATTCTCTTATTAAAATAACCGGAAATGACATCACCCACTTTCAGAAACCAAGACCGAAATATAGAGAGGCGGGACATACCACTAGTACTTCAGCAGATACTCTCACTGATGATGTCACCTAGTCATGGTGACGAAACTTCTGAAAACAAACCTTCAATCTCAGTGAGCTAACTTGTACACATATGAATTATTATTTTTTGTTTATTAGTGGAATTTAGGAGTTCTCTGTCGCTCACGTTTTAACAGATTATGATGTGAGGTGAGCTTTTCTAGGTGTGTGGTTTTAATTAACAGAGAGGTTCGACATTGATGTCATAACAGTTCAGGGCCTTGCCGTGTGGCACTTGGACCGACTTGAACAGATTTGAGATACAACAGGTCCCAGCAAATTCCAACTCATTGCAATTAGTGACTTTGATCTTCAAATAAAACCAGTGGGAAAATTCGTTTAATTTTGATTTAATATGAACAAATTGTGCAGCTTATCTGTATGATGTAGTGATCTTGAGCAAATGATTGAAAGCTCACATGTTATCGTTGCCAGGGCATGTTGAACGATTACAAGAAGCAAACTTGGTAATAAACTTAAAGAAAACAGAATTCGTGAAGGCAGAGGTGACGTTCTTGGGACATTGCATTGGACATGGAAGGTTGACCCCATGGAATATAAAACCGAAGGGCTTTGAGGAATTTCCACGACCATGCTCGAAGAAAGAGGTGCTTTGGGTTATGGAACTGAGTGGATTCTATTGAATGTTTGTTCAAAACTTCAGCAGCGTCTTGGCACCACTGATGAATTTACTGAAGAAGAAAACAGAATTGTGGTGGACAGAACAATGCCAGGAGGCATTTGAGAATTTTAAAGCAGGATTAATCACCACGCCAGTTTTAGCTACACCAAATATTCTGAAACCCTTTGAAAATTGTGTTTGATGCTCGGGATATAGGGGTCGGAGATGTATTGATAAAGAAAGAGGATGATGGAATTGAATGGCTAATTGGCTACTATTCTAAAAAAACTCAATATCCACCAGAAAAAAAAAACAAAATCTCCATTCTTGAACAAGAAGGATTATGTTCCACACTGGCCTGACAATATTTGAATGTTTATATGACAAACAAATTGTAAGAGATGTTTGTGGACAACGACAAATCTCTCGCATTTTTTGGAATATTTAAAGACCAGAATATGAGACTATTTAATTGGAGTCTTACCTTACCGTCTTTAAACTCACAAAATGTACATGTTATGGCTCCTACAATGTGATAGCAGATGTGTTTTCGCGGAGTTAAAGGAAAGCAGTGTAGATAAGATTTGACTTATTACAGTGTTGTATTGGTGTGCAGAATTAATATGATTGATATAACTGAGATTAATACTTTTGCATTTCATATAATTGGGATTAAGAATTAGAAGAAAAGAAATGTAGCCACCTTTTTATTCTGCTGGTTTATTTTATTTCCTGAAGCAGTAAGATGTTATGAAGCCAAAAACATGTATGGGCACTTTAAGACAGATCGGGTTTTGTTGAATAGAAATTAAAGCCACAGATGCCAGCTAAAGGTCACACTGTTCCACATGTCACCATTAGCTGAAGAATGGATTCCTGAGTTTTGGTTGCTGTTTTGACAGACATTCAAATGTAACCAAAGAGTTTAAATAACGCTCAGGACACCATATGCCATCAGATTTTGAATATTATTGTTTGGACACCTGGACAGCAATCACATTATGAGAATTATTATATCATTTAGCTTATACGAACCCAGCATTTTGAACACTGGAGGGAGAGCTGCTGCCATCCAACAGCAGAGCAACTGCTGTAGAGCAGGAGTGCTAACTGACCATCTCAAACACTCTCTATCAAAGACACATGTTCATGTAAACCCATTTGCAATAAAAAAAGACCCAGGGAGATCAGCAGCTGGAAGAGTGAGCACAGCGGGGAAGATAGAGACTGTGTGGTCTTGAGATTGTAATGTTTCATATGTGGGTTGTTGCAACAGCATATTTTTACAGAGTTGGAGCCAGATAGTAAGTAGCTAAGAAAAGAGGGGCTTGTATTTGCGAATAGTTGTTGTTTAGTGTTCACTATTAAAGTTAAGAAACTAACTTGATCATTTTTGTTTAAATAGTGGAATGTAGGAGATCTATGTCACTCATATTTTAACAGATTACGAGGTGAGACGAGCTTTACTGGGTGATTGGTTTTAATTAACAGAGGGGTTCGTCTCCACCTTGTAAATATCCATCCTCACGAACCCCATTTCCCTGCAGTTGGCCCATAAGCTTCCAATCCTTTCCTATCCACATATTTATCCAAATGTTTTTGAAATGTTGTTAATGTACCAACCTCAGCTACATCTGCTGGCAACTCATCCACGTACCAGTGTAAAGAAGTGACCCCTCAGGTTTCCTTTTATTCCTTCCCCTTTAATCTTAAACTGATACCCTCAAATCCTCGATTCTCTACACCTTGGAAAAAGACTGAGAGCATTAACCCTATCCATACACCCAGTGATTTTATACAGCTCTATAAGGACTCCCTCAGTCTCTTACACGCTAAAGAAAACGTCCTAGCTTGCCCAACTTTTCCCTGTAACTCAGACCATTGTGTCCTGGCAATGTCCTTGTAAATTTCTTCTGCACTCTTTCTAATTTCATTATATCCTTCCTATAACAAAGTGACAAAGCTGAACACAATACTCCAAGTGTGGCCTTACCAAAGTCCTGTGTAACTGGAACATAAATTCTCAACTTCTCTACTCAATACCCTGCCTGATGAAGGCCAATGTGCCAAAAGCCTTCTTCTCTTCCCTGTCTACCTGTGACTCCACTCTTAGAGAACCGTGCACCTGAACACCAAGGTCCCTCTGCCCACTGCACCCCTTAAGACCCTCCCATTCACTATGAAACTCCTACCCTGATTTGAGTTTCGAAAATGAAAGATCTCACACTTCTATATTAAATTCCATTTGCCATTTCTCGGTCCATTTCCCACCTGATTAAGGTCCTGCTGCAATTTTTAATAAACATTCTCACTGATCATGCTCCCAATTACTTTAGTCTTATCTGCAAACTTACTAATCATACCTTGTACATTCTCAACCAAATCATAGATAACAAACAGCAATGGACCCAGCCTCTGGCCAGACAAACATCCTTCCACTCAACCCTCTGCTTCCTACCATCAAACCAACTGTGTATCCAATTGGCCAGTTCCCCCCGCATTCTACGAGACGTAACCTTCCTAAGCAGCCTGCCATGTGGAACCTTATCAAAGGCCTTACTGAAATCCATTGACTACGTCTATCACTCTGCCCTCATCAAACGTCCTGGTAACTTCATCAAAGGACTCTAAGAAATTTGGGAAGCATGATCTCCCACTCACAAGTCTATGCTGACTGCTCTGAATCAAACCTTCTGTACGTAATGGGTGCAGTCAATGGTATGCTGTCCTTCATTGTAAGATGATTCGAGTACATAAGTAAAGCCATCTTCCGGCTGTTGTAGAGCCTTGCTGAGAGAGCATTAGGGGCACTCTGTGCATATTTGATGTCCTTTGTATGGAATGATCTCCTTACCACAGACACCGGTGATAGTAACATGAGGATAGAGTAAAGAAGCTGAGTTATTAATCTGTAGAGCTGTGAGAGACGAAGAAATGGTGACGCTGAAACACGAGGAGTGGCAGCTATCACTTATTTCCAAAAGAGACATTGATAGGTTGAGAAATTCCTTACTTTACCCAGGATTGATTGGTTTGATTTATTGTCACGTGTATCTCAGTACAGGGAAACACTTTGTTTATGAGCAGTGGAGGCAGATCATAGTAAGCATGGCCAGACAGATCATAGGGTGGAAATAGACTTGGACAGAGTAAGGCATACAGGCTACACTGAACAGGACATGCAACTAGACAAGATCAACATGAACAAGCTCAGCATTATTTGATCTTAGAGAGTCCATTCATCAGTCTATCATGACTTTCCTAATAGATTATATGCCTAAATTAACTCTCCCCATGTTATTGTGCAGTCGGCGAGTGAACCCTGTACTGAACGTCCGGTTATTCACAATCCCCAACAGCAGCCACAATACCTTCCATCTGAAACAGGTAGCCATTCCCACCAGCTTCCGCCTTACATAGAGAACACCAGGCTGGCTTCTCGGAGATGGAAGATGCCTTCTTGAGACTTCACACAAGATATATGGCTTCCCTGCACACCACTAGAAAACCACGTTAAAGTCCCACATGTGAATCATAAAAAACGGAGCCAAGAGGAACAACGTGGAATAATCTGTCTGTGCGGCCTCTGCCCCACTTGTTCATCATGTTGGAGCATCAGTTAGGAGACACTTAAGACTGCCGATGCTGGAGATCAGAGTAGAGCATCAATCGCTGGAAAAGCACAGCGGGTCAGGCAGCATCCGAGGACCAGCAGAATCCACGTTTTGGGCATAAGACATTCATCAGGAATCAGCAAAAATTACCTCATTCTGCCCCCGTGTAAGAGTATTGAGGTGGGAATGGCTTCCTGCTGTTCCTGTGTAAGTGACTCAAGGGAGTGATTGGCTTCAACCTCGTCCGATTGGGCAGGGCCAAGGGCCTGACTGGTTACCCCTGCTTCCTGTTTGACAGCTCATTGTACTGACTAGTGTGGCAATGTTGCAGCTTTAAGAGGTTATTTTGTCCTGGTTTATTTTATGAAAGAGATTGAACGATTGTTACCAAGCTTGCCAGTTAAGACCACTTGAGTAACAGCTAGGGAGGCCTTAGGTTAATTTTAATGCAGCCTGAATGGGTGTGGCCAGCTCTCACAGATTAGGATCTCTGGGTTTTGGTTTCTCAGTAACATCAGAAACTATTGGGGCCTCCACAGAGTTGGAAGCTTCAGTGAATGTCTCCTGACTGCTACTCTCTCTGAAATTTCTCTAGATACTGTTTTTTATTCTTGGATTGGAGAAATGTTTGTGATAATCTGTGTCTGAATATTTCTTTTTGCCAAAGGGCTGTGTTTATCGGATTTCCCTACATTGGAACAGTTTATCAGTAATTGTTCCTAGATCTATTATTCTATTAAGCTGTTCAATAGAATTACGTTATTCTAAATTCCTCGTTCTTTGGTTTCATTTTCTCTTTCGTGTTTAAGTAGATGGTGTTTTGCTTCACACCGAGTAGTTTGACCAATCATATTGCATCTGGAATAGACACTTTACATTTCCTTTAAAATAAGAAAACATTAGATTCTAGGCTACCCCCTTCAAATATTTTCATGGGGCTCTGGTGTGGTCCATCACACTAGACTCCTTCCCTTCTTGAGTAATAGGCTGGAGGCACTGAATGGGCTGTCCCTGTTCTTCTCCAACAGTGTCAATGGGCTGAACGACTTCCTCATATTCCTGTGAAACCAGCGTGAGGTGCTGAATGAACTCTTGTTTTACAGTGGCAATGTGCAGTGCCCGACAGTGCTGTTACATGAATGTTATGGACACTTTAACAGCACAAGTCTCAATGGAGTCTGGATCCTGCTAGTTACGGACAAAGACCAGTTCAGGAGCTGACGGGGGACAAAATGTTCTGAACATTGTGGAATCTTCAGTGACCATCCCCACTTCTGATGTTATGGTGGGGAGGGTGGAGGCGGGGAGACATTGATGAAGCAGCTGAAGATGTTTGTGAAGGGGAAGCTACTCTGAGGATCTCGCACAGAGGTGACCCAGGACTGAGATGATGAACATCTTCCATTGTGCCAGGTTTGACCCCAAACACTGGAGAGGTTACTCTGATTCCTATTAAGTTCAGTTTTGTTAAGCTCCTTGATGTCAACAGAAGTTAACCACTGCCTTGATATCAGGGCCAGTCATTTTTACCTGAACCCTTGCCTCAACTTCTTTTGTTCACAACAATAGGCCTTGATATAGGAACAGCAAGTGTTTTCTTCAGACAGGTGGGATTGAATGTCAGGATCTCTCACCTCAAGGCTGTTCGGGAAGCTAGATGACTGAACGTATTTGAAGAGGAGGTAGATGGAAATTGACCTGTCAGAGAGTTGAGGGCGATGAAGAATTGGGTATGAAAGAGGATTTGAGACGAAGAGCAGATCAGTCATGATCTTAAAGAAGGGCAAGGCAGGCATGGGGGGTGAACAACATGCCCCTGTTTCTGATGTTCTCCCATTCTGTTATTGGAAAGTTAGTGGGTGTTATTTTCATGAATGTTCTGTTATTGAATGTTGCAGACAGGGACACCAGAGGATTTGCGAGCCATCCCTGAGTGAGTTATGGGGGTGGGGGGGGGGGGGCGGAGGGGGCGCAGGGCGCTGTATTCATACTGAATCTGGGTGTACAACATGACCAACAAATGAAGCATAAGTTGCAGAGAGGTGAAGCTCTGTGAAGAGGGATGAGGGGCCTCTTTCGTACCCAGCCTGGGTTTTCCAATTACATTTCCCAATTCACTTCAAACCGTGTGGGACAGGACTGAGGGGATGAATGCTCTCCTGTGTTTCTGTGCAAAAGGTTATAGGAGTAAGTAGCCTCCAACTGCTCCTGTCTAGCAGGTTTGAGGGGCTGGATGGAACACAGGAACATGGGACTGAAGAGCAGGAGTGGGTCATTAGATACTTTGAGCCTTCGCCACCAGGCACTAAAATTGGAGCTGATCAGGTTGGGGTCTCAGCCCCACTTTCCTGTCTGCGTCCCATTTTGCATGACTCACTTCTTTGTCAAATATTTAACTAACTCAGCTTTCAATTAATGTGAACTTAGAGACACGATAACCTTCCAGTGAAGAGAATTCCGACTTGAAAAATCCTTTCAGAATTATTCGTCATCCCTCTTACAGAATCAGAGAGTCATGCAGAACGGAAACAGACCCATTAGTCCAATCTGTTCACTCCGATCAGATTTAGTCCCCTTTGCCAGCATTTGGCCAATATTCCTACTGTGATTGTACCCGCCTTGGCCACTTCCTCTGACTGCTCTTTCTCTACACACACCACTCTCTGTGTGAAATATTTACCTTCAGGTCCCTTCTAACTCATTCGCCCTCTCCCCTTCAACCTATGCTGTCTTGTTCTGGACTCCCCTATCCTTGGGAGTAGAACATGGCTGTTCAGAATATCCAGGCCTTTGATGATTTTATAAACCTCTATAATGTTGCCTCTCAACCTCTGACACTCCAGGGAGAAACACCTCAACATAATCAGCCTCTCCCTATAGCTCAAGCCTCCAGTCCTGGAACATCCGTGTAAGTCATTTCTGCAGAAAATCGAGTTGTACGCAGTATTCTTAAAGTGGCCTCACCAACGTCCTGTACAGATACAACATACCGCCACAACTCCTATGCTCAATGCTCCGACTGATGAAGGCAAATGTGCCAAATGTGTTCAGCACCACTCTGTCTACCTGCGACTCACTGCTGCAGGTAATCATGTACATAAACATCAGAAAGTTAACATGATGGTAGTGCCAGCAGATAGGAGGACCAGTGATACATTGATCATTATTGAGATTAGATTGTGTTGGGAACATGAGCTTATAATGTCAGGAAGTGAAATCAAGTCAATGGGTTCAGGGTGGTTTATATACAAAATAACAGATAGCCTGGAGTGAGTTACAGACTGGAATCTAATCGAGGGGTTCGGGTGGATAATATACAGAATACCAGATACCCCAGAGTGAGTTACAGCCTGGAATCTAATTGCAGGTTTCAGGGTTATTTATATACATAATAACAGATAGCCCAGCGTGAGTTACAGCCTGGAATGTAATTGCAGTGTTCAGGGTGGTTTAAATACAGAATAAGAGATAGCCCAGTTGAGTTATAGCCTGGAATCCAATCGAGGTGTTCAGAGTGGTTTATATACAGAATAACAGATAGCCCAAAGTGAGTTACAGCCTGGAATCTAATCGAGGGGTTCAGTGTGGTTTATTGACGAATAACAGTCTGGAATGTGTTACAGGTTGGAACCTAATTGAGGGGTTTAGGATGGTTTATTTACAAAATAACAGATGCCATGGAGTGAATTACAGTCTGGAATCTAATCGAGGAGTTCCGGGTGGTTTATATACGGAATAACAGATAGCGTGGAGTGTGTTGCAGATTGGAAGCTAATCGAGGGATTTAGGATAGTTTGTGTGCAGGATAACAGATACCCTGGAATCAGTTACAGCCTGGAACCTAATCGAGGGGGTCAGGGTGGTTTATATACAGAATAACAGATAGCCCGGAGTGGGTTACAGCCTAGAATCTAATCGAGGGATATATTAACCTTTTTATGTGAAATAACTTGTAACTGGGAGTGAGTCACAAAGTGCACTATTGGCCAACTGGTTGCAAATCTTGTCTCAAATAAACATAATGCAGTCACAAACTACACAGAATTACTGACTCCCAACTTTCCTAGTTTGAGGACTATCCTCCTCTGTTTTCCCCTTTCACTGAAAGTATTAATATACCTTTTATACTGCACTGCCATTCTGGTGAAAGTGCTGCTCATCTCTCACTCTCATTTATCTTCAATCCTGTTGAAAGATACTTAAACCAACAGACACACACAGTTCCAGAAAGAGCTTTGTTCAATTGCAGGAACATTTTTTGAATATATTTGTGGACAACACACAATTTGAACCCACAGAACGTCAGTGTGGGATTTGAGAAACCGTTCAATTTGGGATAGACCTAGCCAGGCATTATTCTGATCCAACGCTGCAAATCTACAATTCAGTGGCTGAGCTCTATCAGGTTTTGTATATTATGTTTCTCTCATATATTAGGAGCTTGGAAAGTAAGGCAGACCTTACTGGAATGCCACATTGTCTCTCCGCATTCACTGTAAGCAAGTTCTGCGAATTGTATTTTAATCACCTTCAAAGAGCTGTCTCCATTTCCTATCTCTGCTAGAATCAATGAATGGAAATGGCTTTTGACACATTGCCCCCTCTCCCTTTCTGAAAGTATTCCTGACACGAATCGGTCGAGCAGACATTTTAGATTAGTCCACAGCCACCATTTTATATCATCAAAACTGCACGAATACTGTGTGCAGTTCTGATCTCCAAATTTGAGGAATGACATTCTGGCTATTGAGGGAGTGCAGCGTAGGTTCACGAGGTCAATTCCTGGGATGGCGGGACTACCTTACACTGAAAGACTGAAGCGACTGGGCTTGAATACCTTGAGTATAGAAGACTGAGAGGGGATCAGATTGTGACATGTAAGATTATGAAAGGATTGGACACTCTGGCAGCAGGAAACATGTTTCCACTGATGGGTGAGTGCCGAACCAGAGGACACAGCTTAAAAATACGCGGTAGACCACTTAGGACAGAGATGAGGAGAAACTTCTTCACCCAGAGAGTGGTAGCAGTGTTGAATGCTCTGCCCCAGAGGGCAGTGGAGGCCCAGTCTCTGGATTCATTTAAGAAAGAGTTGGATAGAGTTCTCAAGGATACTGGAATCAAGGGTTATTGAGATAAGGCGGGAATAGGATACTGATTAAGGATGATCAGCCATGATCCTACTGAATGGCGGTGCAGACTCGAAGGGCTGAATGGCCTACTCCTGCACCGATTGTCTATTGTCTATTGTCTATTGAGTGTGTATAAATAAGGAAAAGCAAGAGAGACTGGCAACATCAATGCAGTTTGAAAATATATAAAACATTGAACACGCACACAGAATCACACACAAACAGACATACACAGACACACAGAATCACACACACACAGCTACAGACACCTTCCAGGAGCTGACTCCATTTCTTATCTTGCAAGGGAATTCATATTATGATGTTGCATTCATTCAAGACAGTAAACAGCTTTTGAGACTTTCCCCAATGTGACAGAAATTCAGCCCCAATCTGTAACAGGACAGAAATGGACCAGCAGCTTTCTATGTTCCTGCTCCCAATGCAACATTTGACCATTTAGTTTATCTTGTCTTCAGTCTAACATTCAACAAGGATCACTTCACAGATCCAATAACAGATCCCCAGGAGTGAGTTCCAGACTGGAATCTAATTGAGGCTTTTAGGGTTTACACACAGCAGAAGAGATACCCAGGAGCGAGTTACAGACTGGAATCTAATCGAGGGGTTCAGGGTGGTTTACATACAGAATAACAGATAACAATGAGCGAGTCACAAAATCACGGAGTCATACAGTCATAGAGATGTACAGCATGGAAACAGACCCTTTGGTCCAACCCGACCATGCCGACCAGATATCCTAACCTACTCTCGTCTCTTTTTCAAGCGCTTGGCCCATCTCCCTCCAAACCTTCCCATTCATATACCCATTGAGCTGCATTTTAAATGTTGCAATTATACCAGCCCCCACCACTTCCCCTGACAGTTCATTCCATTCATGTAACACTCTCTGAGTGAACAAGTTGCCCCTTAGGTCTCTTTCATATTAGCTCTCACACTAAACCAAAGCCCTTTAGTTCTTTACTCCCCACCCCAAGGAAAAGACTTTGTCTATTAATCCTATCCATGCCCCTCATGATTTTATAAACCTTGATAAGGTCACCCCTCAGCCTCTGATGCTCCAGGGAAAACAACCCCAGCCTATTCAGCCTCTCCCTGTAGCTCAAATCCTCTAACCCTGGCATCCTCCTTGGAAATCTGTTCTGAACTCTTCCAAGTTTCACAACATCCTTCCGATAGGAAGGGGATCAGAATTGCATGCCATATTCCAACAGTGGCCCAACCCATGTCCAGTCCAGCCACAATATGACCTGTCAATGCCTATACTCAAAACTCTGACCAATAAAGGAAAGCATACCAAACGCTGCCTTCATTGTCTTATCCACCAGCCACTCTACTCTCACGGAGCTACGAACCTGCACTTCAAAGTCTCTTTGTTCAGCTACTCTCCCTCAGACCTGACCATTAAGTGTATAAATCCTGCTCAAATTTGCTTTCCCAATATGCAGCTCCTCGTGTTTATCGAAGTGGAATAGAATTGAAGGTTTTGGGGTGTTTTTGAAACATGCCAGTCACACATACATGGAAGTGAGTTACACGTTGGAATCTAATCGAGAGGGTTCCGGGTGATTCATATCATCCCGACAGTGGGGAAACAAACCCTTCAGCCCAACAAGGCCACACTGACCCTCAGAAGAATAACCCATCCAGACCCATTTCCCCACATTTACCCCTGACTAATGCAACTCACCTACACATCCCTGAATACCATGGGCAATTTTAACAGGGTTTGGATTGGATGGTTAATATACAGACTAACAGATACCCAGGATTGTGATACAGAGTGGAATCTAATCGAGGGTTTCAGGGTGGTTTATATACAGACTAACAGGTAACCCGGATTGAGTTATAGAATTACAGAATCATCGAGATGTACAGCATGGAAACAGACTCTTCGGTCCAATTTATCCATGCCGACCAGATGTCCCACCCCAATCTAGTGCCTCCTGCCAGCACACGGCCCATATCCCTCCAAACCCTTCCTATTCATATAACCATCCAACTGCCTCTTAAATGTTGCAATTGTACCAGCCTCCACCACTTCCTCTAGCAGCTCACTCCATACACGTACCACCTTCTGCGTGAAAAAGTTGTCCCTTAGGTCTCTCTTTCATATCTTTCCCCTCTCAAACTAAACCTATGCCCTCTAGTTCTGGACTCCCTGACCCCAGGGAAAAGACTTTGTCTATTTGTCCTATCCTATCCATGCCCCATATAATTTTGTAAACCTCTGTAAGGTCACCCCTCAGCCTCCAACACTCCAGGGAAAACAGCCCGAGCCTGTTCAGCCTCTCCCTGTAGCTCAAATCGTCTAACCCTGGCAACCTCCTTGTAAATCTTTTCTGAAAGCCTTTCAAGTTTCACAACATCTTTCTGATATGAAAGAGACCGGAATTGCACGCAATATTCCAAGAGTGACCTAACCAATCTCCTGTATATCCGCAACATGACCTCCTAACTCCTGTACTCAGTACTGTAACCAATAAAGGAAAGCATACCAAACGCCTTCTTCACTATCCTATCTACCCGCAACTCCACTTTCAAGGAACTATGAACCTGCACTTCAAGGTCTTTTTGTTCAGCAACACACCCTAGGACCTTACCATTAAATGTAGAAGTCCTGCTAAGATTTGCTTTCCCAAAATGCAGATCCTCGCATTTATCTGAATTGAACTCCATCTGCCATTCTCAGCCCATTGGCCCATCTGGTCCAGATCCTGTTGTAATCTGAGGTAACCCTCTTCGCTTTCCACTACACCTGCAATTTTGGTGTCATCTGCAAACTTACTAACTGTACCTCTTATGCTCGCATCCAAATCATTTATATAAATGATAAAAAGTAGAGGGCCCAGCACCGAACCTTGTGGCATTCCACTGGTCACAGGCCACCAGTCTGAAAAACAACCCTCCACCACCACCCTCTGTCTTCTACCTTAGAGCCAGTTCTGTATCTAAATGGCTACTTCTCCCTGTATTCCATGAGATCTAACCTGCTAATCAGTCTCCCACGGGGAACCTTGTCGAACGCCTTTCTGAAGTTCATATTGATCACATCCACTGCTCTGCCCTCATCAATCTTCTTTGTTACTTCTTCAAAAAACTCAATCAACTTTGTGAGACATGATTTCCCACGCACAAAGCCATGTTGACTATCCCGATTCAGTCCTTGCCTTTCCAACTTCATGTGCATCCTGTCCCTCAGGATTCCCTCCAACAACTTGCCCACCGCTGAGGTTAGGCTCACCGGTCTGTAGTTCCCTGGCTTGTCTTTACCGCCCTTCTTAAACATTGGCACCACGTTTGCCAACCTCCAGTCTTCTATCATCTCATCTGTGACTATCGATGATACAAATATCTTAGCAAGAGGCCCAGCATCACTTCTCCAGCTTCCCACAGAGTTCTCGGGTACACCTGATCAGGTCCTGGGGATTTATCCACCTTTAAACATTTCAAGACATCCAGCAGTTCCTCCTCTGTTTCTCTGGACATTATGCAAGATGTCACCATCGATTTCCCTACAGTCTATATCTTCCATATCCTTTTCCACAGTAAATACTGATGCAAAATATTCATTTAATATCTCCCCCATTTTCTGTGGCTCCACACAAAGACAGCCTTACTGATCTTAGAGGGGCCCCATTCTCTCCCTGATTACCCTTTGTCCTTAATATATTTGTAAAAACACTTTGGAATCTCCTTAATTCTATTTGCCAAAGCTATCTCATGTCCGTGTTTTACCCTCCTGATTTCCCTCTTAAGTATACTCCAACTTCCTTTCTACTCTTCTGAGGATTCACTCGATCTATCCTGTCTATACCTGACATATGCTTCCTTCTTTTTCTGAACGAGACCCTCAATTTCTTTAGTCAGCCAGCATTCCCTATAACTACCAGCCTTCCCTTTCACCCTGACAGGAAGTTACTGCCTGAAATCTAATTGCAGGGTTTAGGGTGGTTTATATACAGAATAACAGATAGCCCGGAGTGAGTTCCAGCCTGGAATCTAATCGAGGGGTTCAGGGTGGTTTATATAAAGAATAACAGATATTCTGGGGTGTGTTACAGCCTGGAATCTAATTGAGGGGTTCAGGGTGGTTTATATGCAGAATAGCAGATACCCCGGACGGAAATACAGCTTGGAATGTAATCAAGGGGTTCAGGGTTGTTTATATACAGATTAACGGATACCCCAGAGTGAGTTACAGCCTGGAATCTAATCGAGGGGTTCAAGGAGGTTAGTATACAGAATAACAGATAGCCCGGGGTGTGTTACTGCCTGGAATCTAATCAATGTCTGTTCACTTTAAGATAGGACGAGTTTTGCTGAATCGAAAGTACAGCCACAGATGCCAGCTAAAGGTCAGACTGTTCCAAATGTAACAATTAGCTAGGAAATGGAAGCCTGAGTTTTGGATGCTGTTTTGACAGCAATTCAAATGCAATCAAAGACTTTAAATAATGCTCAGAATATCCGAAGCCAATGGAATTTGAATATTATTGTTTGTACACCTGGACATCAATCAAATTATGAGAATTATTGTATCATGGGTAGTAAATAAACCCAGCATTTTGACAATAGAGCGAGAGCCACTGCCATGCAACAGCAGAGTAACTGTGGTAGAGCAGGAGTGCTAACTGGCCATCTCAAACACTCTCTATCAAAGACACATGTTCATGTAAACCTACTTGCATTAAAAAAACATGACCCAGGGAGATCAGCAGCTGAAAGCGTGAACACAGCGGGGAAGATAGAGACTGTCGGGTCTTGAGATTGTAACGTTTAATATGTGGGTTGTTGGAACAGAATATGTTTTACAGAGTTGGAGTCAGATAGTAAGTAGCTAAGAAAAGAGAGGCTTGTATTTGCGAATAATTTTTGTTTAGTGTTCACTATTAAAGTTAAGAAACTAACTTGCTAATTTTTGTTTGAATAGTGGAATGTAGGAGATCGGTGTCACTCATAGTTTAACAGATTACAAGGTGAGGCGAGCTTTTCTGGGTGTTTTGTTTTAATTAACAAAGGGGTTCGGCTCCACCTTGTAAATGTCCATTCACACTAACCCCATTTCCCTGCAGTTGGCCCATATCCTTCTAGTCCTTTCCTATCCACATATTTATCCAAATGCTTTTGAAATGTTGTTAATGTACCCCCCTTAGCCACATCTTCTGGCAGCTCATCCACGTACCAGCCATTTATGTAATTAAGTGGTCCCTCAGGTTCCCTTTTATTCCTTCCCCTTTAACATAAACTGGTCCCCTCTTGTCCTCAATTCTCTAAACTTTGGGAAAGACTGAGAGCATTCACCCTATCCGTATCCCTCATGATCTTATACAGCTCTATAAGGTCACCCCTCAGTCTCCTACACTCTAAAGAAAAGGTTCTAGCTTGTCCAACCTCTCCCTATAACTCAGACCATTGGGTCCTGGCAATGTCCTTGTAAGTTTCTTCTGCACTCTTTCTAAATTCATGATATCCTCCCTATAACAAGGTGACAAAACTGAACACAATACTCCAAGTGCGGCCTTACCAAAGTCCTGTGAAACTGTAACATAAATTCCCAACTTCTCTTCTCAATGTCCTGCCTGATGAAAGCCAGTGTGCCAAAAGCCCTCTTCACTGCCCTGTCTGCCAGTGACTCCACTCTCAGTGAACCGTGCACCTGAATTCCAAGGTCTCTCTGCCCATTACACCCCTTAAGGCCCGCCCATTCACCGTGAAACTCCCACCTTGATTTGAGATTTCAAAATGCAAGACGTCACACTTCTATATTAAATTCCATTTGCCATTTCTCAGCCCACTCGCCCACCCGATCAAGGTCCTGCTGCAATTTCTGATAAACTCCCTCACTGATCATGCTCCCACTTATTTTAGTGTCATCTGCAAACCTACTAATCATGCCTTGTACATTCTCAACCAAATCATAGATAACAAAAAGCTCTGGACCCAACCTCCAGTCTAACAAGCTTCCTTCCACTAATCCCTTTGCTTCCTATCAACAACCCATTGTGTATACAATTGGCCAGTTCCCCCAGTATTCTAAGTGATTGAACCTTCCAGAGCAGCCTGCCATGTGGAACCTTATCAAAGGCCCTCCTGAAATGCATAGAGATTACGTTTACCGCTCTGCCCTCATCAAAATTCTTGGTCACTTCACCAAAGGACTCTAAGAAATATGGGAAGCATGATCTCCCACTCACAAGTCTATGCTGTCTGCTCCGAATCAAACCCTGTGTAAGTAAAGGATGCAGTCAATGGTATGCTGTCCTTCATTGTAATATGATTCGAGTACATAAGTAAAGGCATCTTCCGGCTGTTGTAGAGCCTTGCTGAGAGAGCATTTGGGGAACTTTGTACAGATTTGATCTCCTGTGTAAGGAATGATCTCCTTACCACAGACACCAGTGATAGTAACATGAGGATAGAGTAAAGAAGCTGAGTGTTTAATCTGTAGAGCTGTGAGAGACGAAGAAATGGTGACGCTGAAACACGAGGAGTGGCAGCGATCACTTATTTCCAAAAGAGACATTGATAGGGTGAGAAATGCCATACTTTACCCAGGATTTATTGGTGTGATTTATTGTCACGTTTATCTCAGTACAGGGAAACACTTTGTTTATGAGCAGTGGAGGCAGATCACAGTAAACATGGCCAGACAGATCATAGGGTGGAAATAGACTTGGACAGAGTAAGGCATACAGGTTACACTGAACAGGACATGCACTAGACAAGATCAACGTGAACAAGATCACCATTATTTGAACTTAGAGAGTCCATTAATCAGTCTATCGTGAGTCTCCTAATAGATTATATGCCGAAATTAACTCTCCCCATGTTGTTGTGCAGTCGGTCTGTGAACCCTGTGCTGAACATCATGTTATTCCCCAACAGCAGGCACAATACCTTCCATCGGAAACAGGTAGCCATTCCCACCAGCTTCCACCCTGCATAAAGAACACCAGACTGTCTTCTTGGAGATGGAAGATGCTTTTTTGAGACTTCACACAAGACATATGGCTTCTTTGCTCACCACCAGAAAACGACGTTAAGTCCCACATGTGTATCATAAGCAACGGAGCCAAGAGGAAAAACGTGGAGCAGTCTGTCTGTGCAGCCTCTGCCCCACTTGTTCATCATGTTAGAGCATCAATCTGGAGACACTTAAGACTGCCGATGCTGGAGATCAGGGTAGAACCTCGATTGCTGGAAAAGCACAGCAGGTCAGGCAGCATCTGAGAAGCAGGAGAATTGATGTTTCGGGCATAAGACATTGATCAGGAATCAGCATCAATTACCTCATTCTGCGCCCGTGTAAGTGCATTGAGGTGGTAATGGCCTCCTACTGTTCCAGTCTCACTGACTCAAGGGACTGACTGGCTTCTTCCTCGTCCAAGGGCCTGACTGGTTACCCCTGGTTCCTGTTTAACAGCTAGATGTGCTGACTAGTGTGATGTTGCTGCATCTTTCAGAAGTCATTTTTATCCTGGTTTCTTTTATGAGAGAGATTGATCGATCGTTACCAAGCTGGTGAGTTAAGACCACTTGAGAAACAGCTAGCGAGGCCTTAGGTTTATTTTAATGCAGCCTTAATGGGTGTGGCCAGCTCTCACAGATTAGGATCTCTGGGTTTTGGTTTCTCAGTAACATCAAAAGCTATAGTGGTCTCCAGAGAGTTGGAAGCCTCAGGGAATGTCTCCTGGCTGCAACTCTTTCTTAATTTTCTCTTGATGCTGTTTTTAATTCCTGAATTTTCCTTTTTGCTAAGGGCTGTGTTGATGGAAATTTCTTATGTTGGACTAGTTCATTAGTAATATCTCCTAGATCGATTATTCTGTTTAGTTGCCCAATACAATTATGTTATTCTAAATTCCTCTTTCTTTGGTTTTATTTTATCTTCCGTGTTTAAATAAATGGTTTTTTCTTCACACCGAGTATTTTGACCAGTCACATTGCATCTGGGACAGACACTTTATATTCCCTTTAAAATAAGAAAACATTAGAGTCGAGGTTACCGCCTTCAAATATTTTCGAGGGACTCTGGTGTAGACCATCACACTAGACTCCTTCTCTTCCTGAGTGATAGGCTGGAGGCACTGAATGGGCTGTCCTTGTTCTTCTCCACAAGTTTCAATGGACTAAATGGCTTCCTCATGTTCCTGTGAAAACAGCGTGAGGTGCTGAATGAACTCTTGTTTTACTGTGGCAATGAGCAGTATCAGGAAGTGCTGTTACATGAATGTTGTGGACATTTTAACAGCACACGCCTCAATGGAGTCTGGATCTTGTTGCACATGGACACAAACCAGTTCAGCAGCTGATGGGGGACAAAATGTTCTGAACATTGTGGAATCTTCAGTGACCATCCCCACTTTCTGATCTTATGGTGAGGAGGGTGGGTGCGAGGAGACATTGATGAAGCAGCTGAAAATGCTTGTGAAGAGGAAGCTACCCTGAGGATCTCGCACAGAGGTGACCCAGGACTGAGATGATGAACATCTTCCTTTGTGCCAGGTTTGACCCCAAACACTGGAGAGGTTACTCTGATTCCCATTAAGTCCAGTTTTGTTAAGCTCCTTTATGTCAATACAATCAACAACTGCCTTGAGATCAGAGCCAGTCAGTTTTACCTGAACCCTTGAGTCAACCTCTTTTGTTCATATCAATATGCCATGGTATAGGAACAACACGTGTTTTCTTCAAACAAATGGTATTGAATGTCAGGGTTTCTCTTCTCAAGAATGTTAGGGAGCAAGACGACTGAAAGTATTTGAAGAGGAGGTAGATGGATATTGACCTGTCAGCGAGTTGAGGGCGATGAAGAATTGGGTATTGAAGAGGATTTCAGACCGAGAGCAGATCAGTCACGATCTTAGTGAAGGGCAAGGCAGGCTTGGTGAGTGAATGACCTGCCCCTGTTTCTGATGTTCTCCCATTCTGTTATTGGAAAGTTAGTGGGTTTTATTTTCATGGATGCTCTGTTATTGAATGTTGCACTCAGGGAGACAAGAGGATTTTGTGAGCCATCTCTGGGTGAGTCATGGGGGCTGTATTCTCAGTGAATTTGGGCCAACAAATGAAGCACAAATTGCAGAGAGCAGAAGCTCTGTAAAGAGAGATGAGAGGCCTCTTTCATACCCAGCCTGGGCTTCCCAATTACATTTCCCAATTCACTTCAAACCGTGTGGGACAGTCTTAAAGGGTCGAATGGTCTCCTCTGTTTCTGTGCACCAGGTTATAGCAGTAAGTAGCCTCCAACTGCTCCTGTCTAGTAGGTTTGAGAGGCTGAATGGAACACAGGAACATGGGACTGAGGAGCAGGAGTGGGTCATTAGATACTTTGAGCCTTCTGCATCAGGCACTAAGATTGTGGCCGATCAGGTTGGGGTCTCAGCCCCACTTTCTTGTCTCCATCCCATTATCCATGACTCACTTCTCTGTCAAATATTTACCTAACGCAGCTTTCAATCAATGTGAACACCAAGGCACAATAAACTTCCAGCAAAGAGAATTATGACTTGAAATGGCCTTTCAGAATTTTTTGTCATCCCTCTTATAGACTCAGAGAGTCATGCAGAATGGAAACAGACCCGTTAGTCCAATCCGTTCACTCCGATCAGATATCAAATCTGATCTAGTCCCATTTGCCAGCATTTGGTCAATATCCCTCCTCTCAGATACATTTTAAATGTGCGATTGTAACCGCCGTCAGCACTTCCTCTGACAGCACTTTCTGTACACACACCACTCTCTGTGTGAAACATTTATCTTCAGGTCCCTTCTTAATCAATCCTCCTCACCTTCAACCTATGCCCTCTTGTTTTGGAACCCCCTATCCTGGTGGAGCAGAGTGTGGCTGTTCAGAATATCCATGCCCCTAATGATTTTATAAACCTCTATAATGTCACCCCTCAAACTCTGACACTCCAGGAGATAGCACCTCAAACTAATCAACCTCTCCCTAAAGCTCAACCCTCCAATCCTGGAACATCCGTGTAAGTTATTTCTGCAGAAAACCGAGTTGTACGCAGTATTCTTAAAGTGGCCTCACCAACATCCTGTACAGATACAACATACCACCACAACTCCTATACGCAATGCTCTGACAGATTAAGGCAAATGTGCTAAATGTGTTCAGCACCACTCTGTCTACCTGCGATTCCACATTCAAGGAACAATATACCTGCAGCCCTATGTACCTTTTTTCCACAACGGTCCCCAGGATCTCACCATTAAGTGTATAATTTCTGCCCTGATTTACCTTCCCAAACTTCAAAACCTCGTCTTTATCTAAATCATAATTCATCTGTCCATCCTCGCCCCTTTGTCCCATCTAATCGCGGTCTTGTTGTACTCTGAGATAATCTACTACACCACCTTTCTGATGTCATCTGTAAGCTTACTAACTATGGCCCCAATATTCACATCTAAATCCTTACATCACGCTGCTGCTCACAAGCCTCCCGTCTGAAAAATACCCCTCTTCCTTCAAGCCAATTGTGACGAGCTTCTTCTGTATCCCATGTGACTGAAACTTACTAATCTCTCTACCAATCAAAATGAAATACTAGCTATGAAGAGAGGCTGAGTAGGTTAGGTTTATTTTCACTAGAAAAAAGGAGATTGAGGGGAGACCTGATTGAGGTTTACAAAATCATGAAGGGTGTAGCCAGGGTGGATAGAGACAAGCTTTTTCCCAGGGTGAAGGATTCTTCAATAACGAGAGGTCGTGCTTTCAAGGTGAGAGGTGGAATATTTAAGGGGGATACACGCGGTAAGTACTTCACACAGAGGGTGGTGGGCGTTTGGAACGCGTTGCCAGCAAAGGTGGTAGAGGCAGGCTCGGTAGATTCATTTAAGATGCGTCTGGACAGATGTATGAGTAGGTGGGGAGCAGAGGAAGACGGATGCTTAGGAATTGACTGACAGACTTAGACAGTACATTTGGATTGGCTCAGGCTTGGATGGCGAAGGGCCTGTTCCTGGGCTGTAAAATTTCTTTGCTCTTAGTTCTTTAAATGAACACCTTGCTGAAGTCCATATGGACAATGTCCACCAAACTGTCTTCATCAATCTTCTTTGTCACCTCTTCAAAAAACTCAATCAAATTAATGAGACATGATTTCCCATGCAGGAAGCCACGTTTTCTACTCTGAACAGCCCTTGACTTACCAAATGTATGTAAATGCTATCCCTCAGAATCCCCTCCAACAGCTTACCCACCACTGACATCAGGCTCACCCGTTTATAGTTCCCTGGCTTTTTGGGGTCACTGTTTCCTTTTCTAGTCCCACTCCTCCACTGCTCACAACAAATGTTAAATGTAACCAGGTCGGTGATATGGCCGATGATATTTGTCTCAGACTGGATCAGGGTCAGTTTTAGGAATAAGTCAGGCTAGTTTCGTTCATCTGCTAAAACAGCACGTTTATGATCCAGAGCAATGTTACTCAAACATTGATGGAAAGATGAATGGCAAACTGTTTGGGTATTGCAAATATACACACACAAACAAAATCTCTGCAATTTTAACTTGAAAGAACTTTGTCCAGATATTATTGGAACACGTGACAAAGGAAAAATTGCAAGATTGGCCAAAACGTTATTCTGCTTCTGAAGATATTGTACTCACACAAGCTGCTAGCAATGGGATTTCATCCTGGGAGAGTTGGATTTGGCTGAATTCCCTTTGCTTTAGGCAGTGAGGAGATTCCAGTGAATTATGGTCAGGGATCACCCAAAGGTTAGCACTGATGCCTCACAGCACCAGGGACTTGGGTTCAATTCCAGCCTTGGGTGACTGTCTGTGTGGAGTTTGCACATTCTCCCCTTGTCTGTGTGAGCTTCTAATGGGTGATCCAGTTTCCTACCACAAACTGTGTAGGTTCGGTGGATTGGTCATGCTAAATTGTCTGTAGTGTTCAGGGAATTCTAGGTTATGTGCATTAGTCAGGGGTAAATATAGGGAAATGGGTTGGGAAGGTTGGTATGGACTTGTCGGGCCAAAGGGCCTGTTTCAGCACTGTAGGGATTCCATAAAAATACGAATGGTAACGATGACTGTAGAGGTTTTTTTTTAGCTCGCGCACATTGCTGTGATGAGGAACAATGAAGGAGAGAGAGTGCAATAGGCCATTCCTTCTCGGGCAGATTACATTTTCTCCGTCTCTGAGTTGAATCACACAGTAATATCATCCTCTCCCAAACTGGACCATGTGAGGTCTCCTTGTACATTGTCCAAACTATGTCTCCATTACATTCCCTGTTCCATGTAGGTGCATCATTGCTGCTGTCATACACAGAGCCATACCCTGAGCAGAAAATGGTCTCGGTCAGTTTGAAGATATGTTTATATGTCCCTGTGTCATTAAAAAATAAAAATGTTTAATTTATTCAGAATACCTGTGTTAAAATGAATGCATTTTTTCAAGAAATACAGAAATTGATGGAAAATCTCGGCAAGTCTGTCAGCATCCAGATGCCTGTTACATGCTGTAGTTGTACCAGCCTCCACCACTTCCTCTGGCAGCTCATTCCATACACACACCACCCTCTGTGTGAAAAGGGGCCCTTTCGGCCTCATCAAAACTTTTCCATCTCACTTTCCACCAATGCCCTCTAGTTTTGGACGCCCCTAACCTGCGGAAGAAAAAACCCTGACTACTCACCCTGTCTATGACAATTCTGATTTTATAAACCTTTACTGCTGCGAAATGTGACTTCAATCAACACGAATGGCTGGATTTTCAATCATTCTGGGTCTAAATTCTGAAATGCAATACTGACACCTCTTCCTTCTCCATCAGGTCACAATTCTAAATCCATATTTAATCCGTTTTTTTCAGATGTATCCTGAGACACTTCTATGGGCTTTACACCTTGACCTTTGTGCCCAGAAGAGGTCTCACCTATATCCTGTACAACCTCAACATTGACGTCCCCATTCCGATACTCAAAGGTCTGACCAATGAAGACAAGTGTGTTAAACACTTTCTTAACCACACTATCGATATGAGATGCAAATTTTAAAGAATTAGACCTAACGGCCCTAGGTTTTCTGAACTACAGCACTGCCAAAGGCCCTGCTTTTAATTGTTTAGGTCCTGTTCTTGTTTGATTTACCAAATCCAATGCCTCTCATTAATGCAAACTAAACTCCATCTGCCACCCCTCATCCCAGTGTGTGATATTACTGCCACCTCGCCCTAGCATCACTCAGCAATACCCATAAATCTGTAACATTATTCTCCTTTGTGTTTGTTCATCAGACTGTCCTGACATGCTGGGACATACCTCTGCAACAGGCAGGACTCGAATCCAGGCCTTCTATTCCAGAGCTAGGAACACTACCACTCAGGTTCAGGAATTGGAATCAAATCCAGAGCTCTGGCTCAGAGACAGGGACACTACCCAATACATCTACCATACCCAGATTTTGGGTCATATTTTAGTGCCTATTTTCAGCTCGGTGTGGATGATTATAATCAGCTTGCCATTACTGAATTACAAAAAACACTTCGTATTGTTAAACAAATGCAAGATATTTGTCTCAACTGTAGGATATTGAGTGTATGTGCTATGCTATCGAAATTAACTATGACCATCTTTAATTGCTATTATCTGAAGTCTGCAATATTAAGGAAAGAAATCTTGCAGACACACTCTGCCCAATGAAGGGTCTCAAATAGATATTTATTACTGAACACCAGAGCCGAAGGAAGAGCTTAATTTCTAGTCCCAAAACACCGATCACTCTTACCCACCTCTAACGTGCGACTGCCCTCTTCCTAAAACCATGAAGTGACACCAGGCCGCTGATTATTGTCCAGCCTCTCCTCCCCACTGGCTGTGTCTGCAATCTGTCCCTCCTTCCCCTAACCACACAAGGCAATCCAAGCTCAGGGTCTTTGTGAAACTCAAGGCCGGAGTGTGCAGGCATCCTGGAGAGGGGGATGGGCATTTGAAAATTGAAGGGGGAGGGGGAGGTGGCAGTAATATCACACACTGGGCTGAGGGTTGGCAGATGGAGTTTAGTTTGGATTAATGCGAGGCATTGTATTTGGTAAATCAAACAACAGCAGTGCCTTTGGCAATGTTGTAGAACAGAAACCTAGGCCGTCCGATTTAATTCTTTAAAATTTGCATCTCAAATCGATATTGTGGTTAAGAAGGTGTTGAACACACATGTCTTCATTGGTCAGACCTTTGAGTATCGGAATTGTGACGTCATGATGAGGTTGTACAGGATACAGGTGAGACCTCTACTGGAATACTGTGTCCAGTCTGGTCATCCTGCCCGCTCATTCCATAGGCACACCTCCCTCTGGGTGAAACAGTTGCCCCTTAGGTCACATTTAAATGTTTCCCCTCTCACCTTAAGCCGATGTCCTCTAGTTTTGGTCTCCCCGTACCCTTAGAAAATACCTTGACTATTCACTTTGATATTACTGACCTTGATATTATTAAGCTGGAGAGGGTTCAGAAGAGATTAACCTGGATGTTGCTGGGAAAGGAGGGATTGAGCTCGGCTGGGATGTTTTTTCACTGAAGAATATGAGATTAAGCGGTAACTTTACAGAGGTCTTTAAAATAATGCGGGGTACAGACAAGCTGAAGGGAGGGCTGATGTCTTTTCCCTCGAGACGGGGATTCAAAACTGAGGGATAATTTAAGGTGCGAGGAAAAAGATTTACAAAAGTCACGAGAGGTAAATATTTTAGACAGAAGCTGGCTTGGGTGTGGAATGAACTTCCAGAGGAAGTGGTGAAAGCAGGGACAGTTACAACATTTAAAGGGCATTTCGATCAGAACATGGATAAGACATGTTTGGATGGTGCTGTGAGCAGCTGCCCCCTCCCTCCCCCTCTCTGAATGAATCCCTGTTGGTTTTCACCCTCTGCCAATGTCTGTGCAGTGGCGTGTGGAGGCCAGCAGAGGGTGGCATTGTATCACTTTAAGCACCACAGAGACTGCCAGACCTGCCCCACACACAGACACTCAGATACACACACAGCAATTGTTAGAATACAACATTGAGCTCATCTGGTAATATAAACTAAACATAAGTAAATGCTCAATTGTCCTTGTAAACTGTTAAGATATGAGTGACAGAGAACTCCCAAATTCCACTGTTTAAATAAAAACATCAATTTATTTTTTTAACTCTGAAACTGAACATTTTACATCAACTATTCACAACTCTGAGACCCCCTTTCTCTTAACTGTTTATTACCCTACTCCAATTCTACAGCAATGTACTGTTTCAAAAAGACACTTATTAAAATTACACAAACGTAATTTCAAAACCACACAGCCGCTGTTGTTTCATCTGACCTCACACCAAAATCCTTTTTTCCCATCTTTCATGGGAAGACTGGCTCATGTTACAGGATGCTATCGAAGTGTCTACATTTCAGCATTCTGAAACCTGAAAACACATCCTTCCATGATACTGTCTCTCAGTCTCCCCCTCTCTGAATATTTCCTAAACCCCTCCCATGTCATGATATTTAAACTGATTCCCCCGCCACCTCTCTGTGGCAGTGATGTTCACACCCACAGCACCCCCTTGTCAGGGCTGTAAATTGATGGAAGCTGCACATCCTGTCACTTCCAGCCCGGGCTGCAAGTTTCCCCACACTGGGCAGTGATCTAACACAGTGTTATTGAGCAATGCACTGGGGTGGGGTACAGAGCTCGACATGCTGGGAGGGTAACTGCACCTGGGTTACAAATCAATGCACTGGGGTGGGGTACAGAGCTCGACATGCTGGGAGGGTAACTGCACCTGGGTTACAAATCAATGCACTGGGGTGGGGTACAAAGTCCTACATGCTGGGAGGGTAACTGGTCCTGGTTTACAGATTAATTCACGGGCGATCACTGCACATCCTGCTGTGTTGGTCAGACTATCTGCGGTTTATAGAGAATGCAATGATGTGGTCAGTGCAGCTCCCCACACAGGATGGATATGTAGCCTTTGCACAGTACACCATGTTGGTGAATGGGGGTGGGGGGGGGGGGTGGGGGAAGGTGATGGACATGTCAAGGAATTGCTTTGGAACGTTCTGTCTGCAACATTCTATAACTGACATTCCCCGGAACGTTCTGTCCCTGACATTCTTTAACTGCCATTCCCCTGAACGTTCTGGCCCCGATTTCTACAACTGACATTGCCCGGAACGTTCTGTCCCCAACATTCTATAACTGACATTCGCCGGAACGTTCTGTCCCTGACATTGTTTGTGAACGGCTGGACGTCAGTGAATTGAACAAACGATAAGATCCCGAGGGAAGAGATGCCATTCCAGGGAGGAGGAGACACTGTTCTGAAGGCGCCACAGTCAGTTAAAGGGGTGAATACGTTTTCCCTGCGTTTACATTTCTCCACGACACAGAATCGACCACAATTTAGACCAAAATACAGAAATTCCCAAACTCCGTTTGTCTTCAGGAAACTGGGAGAGAACCCTTCAGGACAGCAACGTTCCCACCCTCCGTATTAGGAACTGGGAAGGAGTGACCTGTGTCTGCTCTCGAGTGATCCAGTGTGTGGGAATGTTCTAGAAACCATCCGTCCTTATGGATATGTCTCTGTGTGTTTGGGGAGGGAGGGTTTCTGGTGGTTTATGTCACATTTTTGTCAGTAATTCAGACCTTCCCATTTGTTTTTCCATCTGCAATTATTTTAATAAATCCCTGAATACAGGGACACATTTGAAAATCTCACTGGGTCCCCGATCAAACGGGTCCCTTTGCCTCCAGGCTGATGGATAATGAGTTTGTTTTCCTTCCTCACAGTTAACGTAGTGACCATCTACGTCCTGCTTTATAAAGATTGTGGATTGTCTCCATGTGTCAGACGTTACCTGGGGGCCATGGCAGCGGCGGATCTCCTGGTCATTATCCTCGACCTGATCCTGAGACATTCCCATTGTTTATCGGGAACAGTTTTATTTCCTGATGGACTCCGTCCCCGTGTGTAATATACACGCCGTCCTGCTTTATGCAGCCACTGACTGCTCTGTCTGGTTCACCGTCACTTTCACCTTTGATCGGTTTGTGGCCATTTGTTGCCAGAAGCTGAAAAGTAAATATTGCAGTGAGAAAACGGCGGCTGTGGTTTTGGGAGCAGTGACTGTGCTGAGCTGTTTAAAGAACATTTTCTGGTATTTTATGCTCACAGCTTGGTATCGGCTGATGAACGTCCCCTGGTTTTGTGATGTAACAGGCGCTGTTCTATTCTCCAGTGTCTGGGTCACAATCGAGTTCCTCCACCACATTCTAACCCCGTGTGTCCCATTTCTCCTGATTCTGCTGCTCAATGTTCTCACCGTCAGACACATTTTAGTGACCAGCAGAGCCCGCAGGAGACTCCGCACTCACACCAATGGGGACACTCAGTCTGACACAGAAATGAGAAACCGGAAAAAATCCATCCTTTTATTGTTTGTGATCTCGGCCAATTTCATCCTGTTATGGTCAATGTTAATGCTGTATTCTATAATGGCCCGGATGTGGGCGATTGGGTATGGGTCTGTGTATCTCCATCCCTATGTGCAGGAATTGGGCTTCATGCTGCAGCTCCTCAGTTGCTGCACAAACACCGCGATTTATGCCGTGACCCAGACTAAGTTCAGGCAGCAGCTGAAGAATGTGCTGAAATATCCCTTCACCCAAATCCATCCATCCATCAAATTCCCTCATTAATCAATCCATCCGGGATTTTCTCATTTCAGTTCAGTGTTTCAGCGATGGAGCAGCCTGTCGCTATGGTAACAGACTGAGGGTAGCGCTGGTTTGTCCATCCTTATCCCACAGGGAGGTTACAGGGAAACATTTCAGAGGCCAGTGAGAAAAGGCACCATCCCACTGACTGTATCCATCACTTCCATTTGTAACCAATAAAAATGTTGATTAAAGTGTGCCGAGCAGCAGAGTGACCGATTTTGTTGTGTGTCTTTGTGTTGGAGAAGCTGAGCTGGAGAGAGACAGACTCAGCCCCAAGTCCTGGTCCTCAGGGAAGGGGAGGACACCGCGCCCTGAGCTCAGGAGCTGGGTTTAACTCCCTCTGTCCCCCCCACTCCAACCTTGCTTCCCCATTTCCTCACCCCCACTTTTCCTCCTCAATTCTCTCCCCCTCTCTCTCTTTCTGCACACTGTCTCTTTCTCACCATTCTCCCTTTCACTCTCTCTGGTCCCCTCTGAGAAAACACCCCCAACCCCGGTTTCTCCACCTGCCTCCACTATTCTTTCTGCGTCACTCTCCCCCACTCTCTCTCACACCCCCAACATGAGTTTCTCCACCTGCCTCCATTCTTCTCTCTCCCCCTCACCCTCACTCTCTCTCTCTCCTGCCATTTCTGTCTCCCTCCCGCAATTTCATCACACCACCACCCCCACCCCCACATGCAACTTCACCACCAAACCCAGTCTCTGGGTCAGAGGGAGAGGGAAGGACCAGGGAGACAGAGTGTGTAAGAGAGAGAGGAAGGGCGGGACAGGAGGGAGAGAGATTCCGTCAGAGAGAAAAGGAGGGAGGTAGGGAGAGAGAGACCAAAGTAGGGGGATCGAGAGTGAGAACAGACGGAGAGAGAGCGAAGGAGCAGGGAGAGACAGCGAGAGAGAGAGGAAAGGGAGAGATAAGGAGATGGAGGGAGAGAGAGAAAAATAGGGGAGGACATAAAGAGAGAGGGGTCAGAGAGAGAGGGGACAGAGAAAGGGGGGACAGAGAGAGAGGGGACAGAGAGAAAGGGGACAGAGTGTGGGGGGGTCAGAGAGAGGCGGGGTCAGAGTGAGAGGGACAGAGAGAGAGGGGGACAGAGAGAGGGGGCAGAGAGAGAGGAGGCAGAGAGAGAGGGGGATAGAGAGAGAGGGGACAGAGAGAGGGGAACAAAGAGAGGGGGACAGGGAGAGAAGGGGACAGAGAGAGAGGGGGGCAGAGAGAGAGGGGGATAGAGAGAGAGGAGGACAGAGAGTGGGGGACAAAGAGAGGGGGACAGAGAGAGAGGGCGACAGACACATGCCGACAGAGAGAGGATGACAGAGAGAGAGGGGGACAGAGAGAGTGGGGGACAGAGAGAGAGAAGGGCAGAGAGAGAGGGGGGCAGAGAGAGGGCGAGAGGGAGAGGGGGATAGAGTGAGAGGCAGGCAGAGAGAGAGGGTGGCAGAGATAGAGGGAGCAGAGAGAGAGGGGGCAGAGAGAGAAGGACAGAGACGGAGACAGAGAGAAGGGAACAGAGAGAAGGGGAACAGAGAGGGGGGACAGAGAGAGGGGGGACAGGAGGGGACGGAGAGAGGCGGGAAAGAGAGAGAGGGGGCAGAGAGAGACGGTGCAGAGAGAGAGGGGCAGAGAGGGTGGGGCAGAGGGGGGGCAGTGAGAGAGGGGGACAGAGATAGAGGGGGGGGTCAGAGAGAGAGAGGGTGTCAGAGAGAAAGGGGAACTGAGAGAGGGGAGGACAGAGAGAGAGGGGACAGAGAGAGGGGGATATAGAGGGGGACAGAGAGAGGGGACAGAGAGAGAGGGACAGAGAGGGGGAGAGAGAGAGGGGGACAGAGCGAGGGGGACAGAGAGAGGGAGTCAGAGAGAGGGGGACAGAGAGAGGGACTCAGAGAGGCGGTCAGAGAGAGAGGGGGTCAGAGAGAGAGGGGGACAGAGAGAGAAGGGAAAGAGAGAGACAGCGGGACAGAGAGAGAGGGGGACAGAGTGAGAGGGGTGCAGAGAATGAGGGGGGCAGAGCGAGAGGGGGCAGAGAGGGAGGGGTCAGAGAGGGCGAGATAGAGGGGGTCTGAGAGAGAGGGGGAGAGAGAGAGGGGGCAGAGAGAGAGAGAGGGACAGACAGAGGGTGGACAGAGAGAGGGGGGACAGAGAGGGGGGGACAGACAGAGGGGCGCAGAGAGATGGCGATAGAGAGAGAGGGACAGGGAGAGAGGGGGTCAGAGAGAGAGGGGGGCAGAGAGAGGGGGAAGAGAGAGTGGGACAGAGAGAGAGGGGGATAGAGAGAGAGGGGTCAGAGAGAAAGGGAACTGAGAGAGGGGAGGACAGAGAGAGCAGGACAGAGAGAGAGGGGGCAGAGAGAGTTGGAGACAGAAAGAGGGTGGGACAGAGAGAGGGGGGACAGAGAGAGAGGGATTCAGAGAGAGAGGGGGTCAGAGAGAGATGGGGGCAGAGAGAGGGGGCAGAGAGAGTGGGACAGAGAGAGAGGGGGATAGAGAGAGAGGGGACAGAGAGAGGGGAACAAAGAGAGGGGGACAGGGAGAGAAGGGGACAGAGAGAGAGGGGGGCAGAGAGAGAGGGGGATAGAGAGAGAGGAGGACAGAGAGTGGGGGACAAAGAGAGGGGGACAGAGAGAGAGGGCGACAGACACATGCCGACAGAGAGAGGATGACAGAGAGAGAGGGGGACAGAGAGAGTGGGGGACAGAGAGAGAGAAGGGCAGAGAGAGAGGGGGGCAGAGAGAGGGCGAGAGGGAGAGGGGGATAGAGTGAGAGGCAGGCAGAGAGAGAGGGTGGCAGAGATAGAGGGTGCAGAGAGAGAGGGGGCAGAGAGAGAAGGACAGAGACGGAGACAGAGAGAAGGGAACAGAGAGAAGGGGAACAGAGAGGGGGGACAGAGAGAGGGGGGACAGGAGGGGACGGAGAGAGGCGGGAAAGAGAGAGAGGGGGCAGAGAGAGACGGTGCAGAGAGAGAGGGGCAGAGAGGGTGGGGCAGAGGGGGGGCAGTGAGAGAGGGGGACAGAGATAGAGGGGGGGTCAGAGAGAGAGAGGGTGTCAGAGAGAAAGGGGAACTGAGAGAGGGGAGGACAGAGAGAGAGGGGACAGAGAGAGGGGGATATAGAGGGGGACAGAGAGAGGGGACAGAGAGAGAGGGACAGAGAGGGGGAGAGAGAGAGGGGGACAGAGCGAGGGGGACAGAGAGAGGGAGTCAGAGAGAGGGGGACAGAGAGAGGGACTCAGAGAGGCGGTCAGAGAGAGAGGGGGTCAGAGAGAGAGGGGGACAGAGAGAGAAGGGAAAGAGAGAGACAGCGGGACAGAGAGAGAGGGGAACAGAGTGAGAGGGGTGCAGAGAATGAGGGGGGCAGAGCGAGAGGGGGCAGAGAGGGAGGGGTCAGAGAGGGCGAGATAGAGGGGGTCTGAGAGAGAGGGGGAGAGAGAGAGGGGGCAGAGAGAGAGAGAGGGACAGACAGAGGGTGGACAGAGAGAGGGGGGACAGAGAGGGGGGGACAGACAGAGGGGCGCAGAGAGATGGCGATAGAGAGAGAGGGACAGGGAGAGAGGGGGTCAGAGAGAGGGAGACAGAGAGAGAGGGACAGAGAGAGAAGGGGGCAGAGAGTGAGGAGGACAGAGAGAGGGGGGGCAGAGAGAGAGGGTAAGAGAGAGATGGGGCAGGCAGAGGGGGACAGCGTGAGGGGGCAGAGACAGAGGGCCGGGAGAGGGGCACAGAGAGTTGGAGAGATAGAGGGGGACAGAGAGAGGGGGACAGAGAGAGGGGGACAGAGTGGGGGAGAGAGAGGGAGTCAGAGAGAGTGGAACAGAGAGGGTAAGAGAGAGAGATGGGGCAGACAGAGGGAGTCAGAGAGAGGGGGACAGAGAGAGGGGACAGTTAGAGAGGGGGACAGAGAGAGAGCGGGACAGAGGGAGAGCAGGACAGAGAGAGAGAGGGGCAGATGAAGATGGGGCAGAGTGAGGGGGGAAGAGAGAGATGGTGGCAGATGGAGAGGGGAAAGAGAGAGGGGTGCAGAGAGAGGGCAACAGAGCAACAGAGAGCAGGGCACAGAGTGGGGGAGATAGACGGGGTCAGAGATCGAAGGTGACAGAGAGATGGGGGGACAGAGAGAGTGGGAAGAGAGAAAAAGGGACAGACAGAGGGGGAACAGAGAGAGGGGGCAGAGAGAGGGGGGCAGAGAGAGAGGGGACAGAGAGGGGGCCAGAGAGAGGGGGACAGAGAGAGGAGGACAGAGAGAGTGGGGCAGAGAGAGGGAGACAGAGTGGGGGAGAGAGAGGGAGTCAGAGAGAGAGGTGGACAGAGTGGGGGACTGAGAGAGGGAGTCAGAGAGAGGGGGAAGAGAGATGGAGTCAGAGACAGGGGAACAGAGAGAGAGCGGGACAGAGGGAGAGCAGGACAGAAAGAGAGAGGGGAAGATGAAGATGGGGGCAGAGTGAGGGGGGAAGAGAGAGATGGTGGCAGATGGAGAGAGGAAAGAGAGAGGGGTGCAGAGAGAGAGGGGGCAGAGGGGGGGGGGACAGAGAGAGAGGGGGAGAGAGAGAGAGGGGGATAGAGAGAGTGGAAGAGAGAAAGGGGGGTGACAGAGAGAGGGGGGGCAAAGAGAGGGGGTCAGAGAGAGAGGGGGACAGAGTGAGAGGGGTTCAGAGAATGAGCGAGCAGAGAGAGAGGGGACAGAGTGGGTGGGGTCAGAGAGGGCGAGATAGAGGGTGTCAGAGAGAGGGGGGGACAGAGAGATGGGGGACAGAGAGAGGGGACAGAGAGAGAGAGAGGGACAGACAGCGGGGGACAGAGAGGGGGGGACAGAGAGGGGGGGCACAGAGATGGCGATAGACAGAGAGGGACAGGGAGAGACGGGGGCAGAGAGAGGGAGACAGAGAGAGGGGTCAGAGAGAGAAGGGGGCAGAGAGTGAGGAGGACAGAGAGAGAGGGGGACAGAGAGAGAGGGTCAGAGAGAGAGGGGACAGTTAGAGAGGGGGACAGAGAGAGCGGGACAGAGGGAGAGCAGGACAGAGAGAGTGAGAAGCAGATGAAGATGGGGGCAGAGTGAGGGGGAAGAGAGAGATGGTGGCAGATGGTGAGGGGAAAGAGAGAGGTGTGCAGAGAGAGGGCAACAGAGAGCCGGGCACAGAGTGGGGGAGATAGAGGGGGTCAGAGATAGAATGGGACAGAGAGATGGGGGGACAGAGAGAGGGGGAAGAGAGAGAGAGGGACAGACAGAGGGGGAAGAGAGAGGGGAGGGCTGAGAGAGGTGGGCAGAGAGAGAGGGGACAGAGAGGGGTACAGAGAGAGGGGAACAGAGAAAGAGCGGGACAGAGGGAGAGCAGGACAGAGAGAGAGAGGGGTAGATGAAGATGGGGGCAGAGTGAGGGGGGAAGAGAGAGATGGTGGCAGATGGAGAGAGGAAAGAGAGAGGGGTGCAGAGAGAGAGGGGGACAGAGAGGGGGACAGAGAGCGAGGGGGACAGAGAGAGAGGGAGATAGCGAGAGAGGAAGAGAGGGAGGGGGGTAACAGAGAGAGAGGGGGACAGAGAGACGGGGTCTGACAGCTAGGGGGACAGAGTGAGAGGGGTGCAGAGAATGAGGGGGGCGGAGAGAGAGGGGGCAGAGTGGGAGGGGTCAGAGAGGGTGAGATAGAGGGGGTCAGAGAGAGAGGGGAGAGCGATGGGGGACAGAGAGAGGGGGCAGAGAGAGGGACAGACAGAGGGTGGACAGAGAGGGGAGGACAGAGAGAGGGGGGCAGAGAAATGGCGATAGAGAGAGAGGGACAGGGAGAGAGGGGGGCAGAGAGAGGGAGACAGAGAGAGGGGGTCAGAGAGAGAAGGGGGCAGAGAGTGAGGAGGGCAGAGAGAGAGGGGGACAGAGAGAGAGGGTAAGAGAGAGAGATGGGGCAGACAGAGGGGGACAGAGTGAGGTGGGCAGAGAGAGGAGGACAGAGAGGGGCACAGAGAGTTGGGGAGATAGAGGGGGACAGAGAGAGGGGGACAGAGAGAGGGGGTCAGAGTGGGGGAGATAGAAGGAGTCAGAGAGAGGGGGACAGAGAGGGTAAGAGAGAGAGATGGAGCAGACAGAGGAGGACAGAGAGAGAGGGACAGAGAAAGGGGGCGGAGTGGGGGAGATTGAGGGAGTCAGAGAGAAGGGGACAGAGAGAGAGGGGACAGTTAGAGAGGGGGACAGAGAGAGAGCGGGACAGAGGGAGAGCAGGACAGAGAGAGAGGTGCAGATGAAGATGGTGGCAGATGGAGAGGGGAAAGAGAGAGGGGTGCAGAGAGAGGGCAACAGAGAGCAGGGCACAGAGTGGGGGAGATAGTGGGGGTCAGAGATAGAAGGGGACAGAGAGATGGGGGGACAGAGAGAGGGGGCAGAGAGAGAGAGAGGGACAGACAGAGGGGGAACAGAGAGAGGGGGACAGAGAGAGGGGGACAGAGAGATTGGGGCAGAGAGAGGGAGTCGGAGAGAGAGAGGGACAGAGTGGGGGACTGAGAGAGGGTGTCAGAGAGAGGGGGAAGAGAGAGGGAGTCAGAGAGAGGGGAACAGAGAGAGCGGGACAGAGGGAGAGCAGGACAGAGAGAGAGAGGGACAGATGAAGATGGGGGCAGAGTGAGGGGGGAAGAGAGAGATGGTGGCAGATGGAGAGAGGAAAGAGAGAGGGGTGCAGAGAGAGAGGGGAAGAGAGGGGGGGACAGAGAGAGTGGGACAGAGAGAGAGGGGGACAGAGAGAGGGGAAGAGAGAGAGGGGTGACAGAGGGAGAGGGGGACAGAGAGAGGGGGACAAAGAGAGGGGGACAGAGAGAGCGCGACAGAGACATGGCGACAGAGAGAATGACAGAGAGAGAGGTGGGCAGAGAGAGAGGGGGCAGAGAGAGAGTGGGCAGAGAGAGAGGGGGGCAGGGAGAGGGAGACAGAGACGGAGACAGAGAGAGGGGAATAGAGAGAGAGGGGAACAGAGAGAGGGGGGCAGAGAGAGGGCGAGAGAGAGAGTTGGAAAGAGTGAGAGGGGGCAGAGAGAGGGGGGTTCAGAGAGAGAGGGGGGCAGAGAGAGGGGTGCAGAGAGAGGGGGACAGAGAGTGAGAGATCAGAGAGGCGGTCACAGAGAGAGGGGGTCAGAGAGAGAGGGGGACAGAGAGAGAAGGGAAAGAGAGAGAAAGCGGGACAGAGAGAAAGGGGGACAGAGTGAGAGGGGTGCAGAGAATGAGAGGGGCAGAGAGAGAGGGGGCAGAGAGAGAGGGGGCAGAGAGGGCGAAATAGAGGGGGTCAGAGAGAGAGGGGGAGAGAGAGATGGGGGGACAGAGAGAGGGGCAGAGAGAGAGAGGGACAGACAGAGGGGGGACAGAGAGGTGGGCAGAGAGAGGGGGGCAGAGAGATGGCGATAGAGAGACAGGGACAGGGAGAGAGGGGGGTAGAGAGAGGGAGACAGAGAGAGAGGGACAGAGAGAGAAGGGGGCAGAGTGTGAGGAGGACAGAGAGAGAGGGGGACAGAGAGAGAGGGTAAGAGAGAGAGATGGGGCAGACAGAGGGGGACAGAGTGAGGGGGCAGAGAGATGGGGACAGAGAAGGGCACAGAAAGTTGGCGAGATAGAGGTGGAAAGAGAGAGGGGGTCAGAGTGGGGGAGAAAGAGGGAGTCAGAGAGAGGGGAACAGAGAGGGTAAGAGAGAGAGAGAGATGGGGCAGACAGAGGGGGACAGAGAGAGCGGTACAGAGAGAGGGGGACGGAGTGGGGGAGAGAGAGGGAGTCAGAGAGAGGGGACAGAGGGAGAAGGGGGCAGAGAGAGAGGGGCACAGAGAGAGAGGGTAAGAGAGAGAGATGGGGCAGACAGAGGGGGACAGAGTGAGGGGGCAGAGAGATGGGGACAGAGAGGGGCACAGAAAGTTGGCGAGATAGAGGTGGACAGAGAGAGGGGGACGGAGTGGGGGAGAGAGAGGGAGACAGAGAGAGGGGACAGAGGGAGAAGGGGGCAGAGAGTGAGGAGGACAGAGAGAGAGGGGCACAGAGAGAGAGGGTAAGAGAGAGAGATGGGGCAGACAGAGGGTGACAGAGTGAGGGGGGCAGAGAGAGGGGGACAGAGAAGGGCACAGAGAGTTGGCGAGATAGAGGGGGACAGAGAGAGGGGGACAGAGAGAGGGGGTCAGAGTGGGGGAGATAGAAGGAGTCAGAGAGAGGGGGACAGAGAGGGTAAGAGAGAGAGATGGAGCAGACAGAGGGGACAGAGAGAGAGTGACAGTGAGAGGGGGACGGAGTGGGGGAGAGAGAGGGAGTCAGAGAGAGAGGGGGACAGAGAGAGAGCGGGACAGAGGGAGAGCAGGACAGAGAGAGGGAGGTGCAGATGAAGATGGGGGCAGAGTGAGTGGGGAAGAGAGAGATGGTGGCAGATGGAGAGGGGCAAGAGAGAGGGGTGCAGAGAGAGGGCAACAGAGAGCAGGGCACAGAGTAGGGGAGATAGAGGGGGTAAGAGATAGAAGGGGACAGAGAGATGGGGGGACAGAGAGAGAGGGACAGACAGAGGGGTAACAGAGAGAGGGGGGCAGAGAGGGGGACAGAGAGAGGGGGACAGAGTGGGGGAGAGAGAGAGGGAGTTAGAGAGAGAGGGGGTAGAGTGGGGGACTGAGAGAGGGAGTCAGAGAGAGGGGAACAGAGAGAGAGCGGGACAGTGGGAGAGCAAGACAAAGAGAGAGAGGGGCAGATGAAGATGGGGGCAGAGTGAGGGGGGAAGAGAGAGAGGGGGAGAGAGAGGGGGACAGAGCCAGAGGGGGACAGAGAGAGAGGAAGAGAGAGAGCGGGGTGACAGAGAGAGTGGGGGACAGAGAGAGATGGTCAGAGAGAGAGGGGGTCAGAGAGAGTAGGGGGTCAGAGAGAGAGGGGGACAGAAAGAGACGTGACAGAGATGGGCTGACTGAGAGGTGGTGACAGAGGGGGGAACAGAGACGGGGTACAGAGAGAGGCGGGTGGGAGAGAGTGGGGGTCAGAGAGAGCGCGACAGAGAGAGGAGGACAGACAGTGGGGAAGATAGATTGTGTCAGAGAGAGGGGGGACAGAGAGAAGGGGACAGAGGGAGAGGGGGAGAGAGAGGCGGACTGAGAGAGAGGGGGGCAGAGAGGGGGGGGGGGAGAGAGAGAGCGTGACAGAGAGAGCGGGGGACAGAGAGAGGGGGTCAGAGAGAAAGGGGTCAGAGAGAGAGGAGTCAGAGAGAGAGCGGGACAGAATAGAAGGGGACAGAGAAAGAGGGTCAGAGAGAGAGGGACAGAGAGAGAGCGGGGCAGAGATAAAGGGGGACCGAGAGCGGGGGGGGGAGGGACACAGGGGGGAGAGAGAGGGTCGACAGAGAGAGGGAGGACAGATAGCGAGGGGGACAGACAGAGAGCGGGACAGATAGAGCGGGACAGAGAGAGAGCGGGAGACAGAGACGGGGGCAGCGAGAGAGGGGGCAGAGAGCGGCACAGAGAGTGGGGAAGATAGAGGGCGACAGAGAGAGGGGGACAGAGAGAGGGGGACAGAGTGGGCGAGAGAGAGGGAGTCAGAGATAGGGGTCAGGTAGGGTGACAGAGAGAGGGGGACAGAGAGAGAAGGGGGCAGAGAGTGAGGGGGACACAGAGAGGAGGACAGAGAGAGAGGGGGACAGTGAGAGAGGGGGACAGAGCGAGATGGGTGCAGACAGAGGGTGACAAAGTGAGGGGATCAGAGAGAGAGGGGGGCAGAGCGAGGTGGACAGATAGAGCGGGACAGAGAGAGGGGTAGATCGAGGGGGTCAGAGAGAGAGGGGGACAGAGAGAGAGTGGGACAGAGAGAGGTGGACAGAGAGAGGGGGACAGAGAGAGAGTGGGACAGAGAGAGGTGGACAGAGAGAGGTGGACAGAGAGAGGGGTAGATAGAGGGGGTCAGAGAGAGAGGGGGACAGAGAGAGAAGGGGAGAGAGATAGAGGGGGACAGAGAGAGGGGGGACAGAGAGAGAGGGGGACAGAGAGAGAGAGGGAGAGACGGAGAGAGAGGGTGACACAGAGAGAGGGGGACAGAGATAGAGGGACAGAGAGAGTGGGGACAGAGAGATGGGGTTCAGAGAGGCGGTCAGAGAGAGGTGGGGCTCAGAGAGAGAGGGGGACAGTGAGAGAAGGGGTCAGAGAGAAAGAGGGGGACAGAGAGAGGTGGACAGACAGAAAGAGGAGGACAGAGAGAGAGCGGGACAGAGAGAGAGCGGGACAGAGGGAGAGAAGGACAGAGAGAGAGAGGGGTAGATGAAGATGGGGCAGAGTGAGGGGGCAGAGTGAGAGGGGAAAGAAAGACGGGCCAGAGAGAGGGCGACAGAGAGCAGGGCACGGAGAGGGGGAGATAGAGGGGGTCAGAGAGAGAAGGGTACAGAGACATGGGGGGACAAAGAGATGCGGCAGAGAAAAAGAGGGACAGACAGAGGGGACACAGAAAGAGGGGGGCAGAGAGAGGGGGTCAGAGAGATGGCGATAGAGAGAGAGGGACAGTGAGAGAGGGGGGCAGAGAGTGGGCGACAGAGAGAGGTGGACAGAGAGAGAAGGGGGCAGAGAGTGAGGAGGACAGGGAGAGAGGGGGACAGAGAGAGAGGGTAAGAGAGAGAGACGGGGCAGACAGTGGAGGACAGAGTGAGGGGGCAGAGAGAGGGGGACAGAGAGAGTGGGAGAGAGTGGGGGAGAGAGAGGGAGTCAGAGAGAGGGGGACAGACATGGGGATAGAGAGGGGGGGACAGAGTGGGGGACAGAGAGGGAGTCAGAGAGAGGGGGACAGAGAGAGGGAGTCAGAGAGAGGCGTACAGAGAGAGGGGGACAGAGAGAGAAGGGGACAGTGAGAGAGGGGCACAGAGAGAGATGGGGCAGACAGAGTGGGACAAATAGAGGGGGGCAGAGAGAGAGGGGGGCAGAGTGAGGGTGACAGTGAGAGTGGCACAGAGAGTGGGTGAAATAGAGGGGGACAGAGAGAGGGGGACAGAGAGATGGGATCAGAGTGGGGGAGAGAGAGGCAGTCAGAGAGTAGGGGACAGAGAGGGGGAGCGAGCGAAGGGGACAGAGAGAGAGGGGGTCAGAGAGAGAGGAGGTCAGAGAGAGAGGGGGACAGAGAGATGGTGAGAGAGAAAGGGTAACAGAGATAGGTCGGGCCAGAGAGAGAGGGGGGCAGCGAGAGAGGCTGACAGAGAGTGAGGGGAACAGAGAGAGAGAGAGAGAGAGGGACAGAGAGAGAGGGGGCAGAGAGAGGGCGACAGAGAGAGGGAGACAGAGAGAGAAGGGGGCAGAGAGTGAGGAGGACAGAGAGAGAGGGTAAGAGAGAGATGGGGCAGACAGAGGGGGACAGATAGAGGGAGGCAGAGAGAGATGGACAGAGAGAGATGCACAGAGAGTGGGGGAGATAGAGGGGCTCAGAGAGAGGGGGACAGAGAGAGGGGGATATAGAGGGGGACAGAGAGAGTGGGACAGAGTGGGGGATAGAGAGGGAGTCAGAGAGAGTGGGACAGAGAGTGGGAAAGAGAGAGGGGGACAGAGAGAGCGGGACAGAGAGACGGTGACAGGGTGGGGGAGAGAGAGGGAGTCAGAGAGTGGGGAACAGAGAGAGGGGGACAGAGAGAGGGGGACAGAGTGGGGGAGAGCTAGGGTGTCAGAGTGAGGGGGACAGAGAGGCGGAAGAGAGAGGGGGAAAGAGAGACGGTGACAGAGTGGGGGAGAGAGAGGGAGTCAGAGAGAGGGGAACAGAGAGAGGGGGACAGAATGGGGGAGAGCTAGGGTGTCAGAGAGAGGGGGACAGGGAGGCGGACAGAGAGAGGCGGACAGAGAGAGATGAGGGCAGACAGAGTGGGACAAATAGAGGGGGGCTGAGAGAGAGGGGGCAGAGTGAGGGCGACAGAGAGAGTGGCACAGAGAGTGGGGGACAGAGAGAGTGGGACAGAAAGAAGGGGACAGATAGAGGGGGTCAGTGTGGGGGAGAGAGAGGGAGTCAGAGAGAGGGGGACAGAGAGGGGGGCAGAGAGAGAGGGACAGAGTGAGGGAGAGAGAGGGAGTCAGAGAGAGGGGGACAGAGAGGGGGACAGAGAGAGGGAGTCAGAGAGAGGGGCACAGAGAGTGGGGAAGACAGAGGGTGTCAGAGAGAGGGGAAAGAGAGAGGGAGTCAGAGAGAGGGGAACAGAGAGAGGGGGACAGAGTGGGGGAGAGAGAGGGAGTTAGAGAGAGGTGGACAGAGAGGGGGACAGAGAGAGGGAGTCAGAGAGAGGAGGACTGAGAGAGGGAGCAGAGAGGCACGGGGACAGAGAGGGGGGTACAGAGAGGGGGGACAGATTGTGGGGGAGAGAGAGGGGTCAGAGAGAGAGTGGGTCAGAGAGAGAGGGGACACAGAGAGAGGGGGGCAGAGAGAGAGTGGGCAGAGAGAGAGGGGTACAGAGAGAGGGGGCAGAGAGGCACGGGGACAGAGAGAGGGGAGACAGAGAGGGGGGACAGATTGTGTGGGAGAGAGAGGGGTCAGACAGAGAGTGGGTCAGAGAGAGAGGGGGACACAGAGAGAGGGGGGCAGAGAGAGAAGGGTTCAGAGAGAGAGGGGGACAGAGAGACAGAGGGCAACAGAGAGGGGGGAGAGGGGGCAGCGAGAGTGGGTGAAAGAGAGAGGGGCACAGAGAGTGGGGGAGATAGAGGGGGTCAGAGAGAGAGGGACAGAGAGAGGGGTACAGAATGGGGAGTGAGAGGGAGTCAGAGAGAGGGGGACAGAGAGTGAGAGGGACATAGAGAGGAGAACAGAGAGAGAGGGGGACAGTGAGAGAGGGGGACAGAGAGAGAGGGGGACAGAGAGAGATGGGGGCAGCCAGAGGGGGACAGAGTGAGGGGGGCAGAAAGAGAGATGGGCAGAGTGAGGGTGACAGAGAGAGGGGCACAGAGAGTGGGGGAGATAGAGGGGGCAGAGAGAGGGGGACAGAGACAGGGTACAGAGAGAGGGGGACAGATTGGGGGTGAGAGAGGGAGTCAGAGAGAATGGGACAGAGAGGGGGACAGAGCGAGAAGGGACAGAGAGAGACGGTGTCAGAGAGAGAGGGGGGACAGAGAGAGGGGGTCAGAATGATGGTCACAGAGAAAGGGTGACAGAAAGTGAGCGGGGCAGAGAGAAGGGGGGCAGAGAGCGAGTGCGGCAGAGAGAGAGCGCGACAGAGAGAGAGGGGGACAGCGGGAGAGGTGGACAGAAAGAGGGGAGGACAGAGTGTGGGCGAGAGAGAGGGGCAGAGAGAGGGGCATAAAAGGGTGACAGAGAGAGAAGGAAAGAGAGTGGGGGACAGAGAGTGGGGGATAGACAGAGGGGTACAGAGAGTTGGGGACAGAGAGAGGGGTACAGAGTGGGGGAGAGAGAGGAGGTCAGAGAGAGAAGGGCAGAGAGAGGGTGACAGAGAGTGGGGGAGATAAAGGGGGTCAGAGAGAGGGGGACAGAGAGACAGGGGGACAGAGAGAGATGGAGGCAGAGATAGGAGCGATAGAGAGAGGGGTCTAAGAGCGGGGGCAGAAAGAGGGCATCAGAGAGAGGGGGGACAGGGTGGACAGAGAGAGGGGGCAGAGGGAGGGGGGACAGAGAAGGGGGCAGATTGAGAGGGGCTCAGAGAAGGTGACAGAGAGAGGGGGACACTGAGAGGTGGTACAGAGATTCGGGTGAAAGAGAGAAGGGTGACAGAGAGAGAGGGTGACAGTGAGAGAGGGGACAGAAAGTGGGGGAGATAGAGGGAGTCAGAGAGAGGGGGAACAAAGGAGGAGGCCAGAGAAAGGTGGACAGAGAGAGGGGGGACAGAGAGGTAGGCATAGAGTGGGGGAGAGAGAGGGAGTCAGAAAGAGGGGGGCCAGAGAGAGAGGGACAGAGAGAAGGGGGACAGAGGGGGGGTGACAGAGAGGGGAGGCGGGAAAGAGAGAGGGGGACAGAGTGGGGGGGCGAAAGAGAGAGGGTACAGAGAGAGTGGGGTGGGAGAGTGTGGGGGTCAGAGAGAGGGCGACAGCGAGAGGGCGACAGAGAGAAAGTGGGACAGAGAGAGAGAGACAGAGAGAGGGTGAGATAGAGGGGGTCAGAGAGAGAGGGGTACAAAGAGAGGGGGACAGAGAGAGAAAGGGGCAGAGAGTGAGGGTGACAGAGAGAGGGGGAGAGAGAGAGTGGGGGACAGTGAGAGAGGGAGACAGAGAGAGATGCGGGCAGACAGAGGGGGACAGAGAGAGAAGGGGGCAGAGAGTGAGGGGAACAGAGAGAGGGGGACAGAGAGAGAGGGGGACAGTGAGAGAGAGAGAGACAAAGCGAGATGGGGCAGACAGAGGGGGACAGACTGAGGGGGGCAGAGAGATAGGGGGGCAGAGTGAGGGCGACAGAGAGAGGGGCACAGAGAGTGGGGGAGAGAGTGGGGGACAGAGAGAGAGGGGGACAGAGAGAGTGGGGGACAGAGGGGGGGGAACAGAGAGAGGGGGGGACAGAGAGTGGGTGGGCTGCGAGAGGGGGCAGAGAGCGGGGGAGAGAGAGGGCGACAGAAAGAGATGGACAGAAAGGGGGGGCAGAGAGAGAGGGGGACAGAGAGAGAGGGGGACAGAGAGATAGGGGGACAGACAGAGGGGTACAGAGTGGGGGAGAGAGAAGTGGTCAGAGAGAGAAGGACAGAGAATGTTGGAATGCAGACAGTGGGGGACAGAGGGGGCAGGGGGGACGGGAGGGAGAGGACAGAGAGAGGAGGCACAGAGAACGGGGACAGAAAGAGAGGAGAAACAGAGAGAGGCGGGACAGAGGGGGGACAGAGGGGAGGGATAGAGTAGGAGGGGACAAAGAGGGGGGACAGAGAAGGGGGCAAAGAGAGATGGGGACAGAGAGAGATGGACAGAGAGAGAATGACAGAGAGAGACGAGGACAGAGAGAGTGGGACAGAGAGAGGGGGACTGAGGGAGAGGGACAGAGAGAGAGAGTGGGACAGAGAGAGGGAGACGGGGCAGAGAGAGAGGGGACTGAGCGAGAGGGGGCAGAGAGTGAGGGGGCAGTGAGAGAGTGACAGAGAGAGGGGGCAGAGAGCGGGGGGTGCAGAGACAGATGGGGACAGAGAGAGAGGGGGACAGAGAGAGATGGGGGCAGCCAGAGGGGGACAGAGTGAAGGGGGCAGAAAGAGAGATGGGCAGAGTGACGGTGACAGAGAGAGGGGCACAGAGAGTGGGGGAGATAGAGGGGGCAGAGAGAGGGGGACAGAGACAGGGGACAGAGAGAGGGGGGACAGATTGGGGGTGAGAGAGGGAGTCAGAGAGAATGGGACAGAGAGGGGGACAGAGCGAGAAGGGACAGAGAGAGAGGGTGTCAGAGATAGAGGGGGGACAGAGAGAGGGGGTCAGAGTGATGGTCACAAAGAAAGGGTGACAGAAAGTGAGCGGGGCAGAGAGAAGGGGGGCAGAGAGAGAGTGCGGCAGAGAGAGAGAGCGCGACAGAGAGAGAGGGGGACAGCGGGAGAGGTGGACAGAAAGAGGGGAGGACAGAGTGTGGGCGAGAGAGAGGGGCATAAAAAGGGGGACAGAGAGAGGGGGAAAGAGAGTGAGGGACAGAGAGAGGTGTACAGAGTGGGGGAGATAAAGGGGGTCAGAGAGAGGGGGACAGAGAGACAGGGGGACAGAGAGAGATGGGGGCAGAGATAGGAGGGATAGAGAGAGGGGGACTAAGAGCGGGGGAGGGGAGGGGGCAGAAAGAGGGCATCAGAGAGAGGAGGGACAGGGTGGACAGAGAGAGGGGGGCAGATTGAGAGGGGCTCAGAGAAGGTGACAGAGATGGAGGGACAGGGAGAGGGGGTACAGAGAGCCGGGGGAAAGAGAGAAGGGTGACAGAGAGAGAGGGGGACGGGGGTACAAAGATAGACCGGGTGGACAGTGGGAGGGCAGAGAGGGAGGGGGACAGAGAAAGAGAGAGGGGGGCAGAGTAGGCGGGACAGAGATGGGGCAGACAGATGGCGACAGAGAGAGAGAGGTGGCAGTCAGAGGAGGACCAAGTGAGGGAGTCCGAGCGATGGGGGTGGGGGGGTCAGAGAGAGGGGCGATAGAGGGTGTCAGAGTGAGATGGCGGCAGAGTGAGGAGGATATAGAGTGGGATAAGATCAGATTAGATTACTTACAGTGTGGAAACAGGCCCTTCGGCCAACAAGTCCACACCACCCTGCCGAAGCGCAACCCACCCATACCCCTACATTTACCCCTTACCTAACACTACGGGCAATTTAGCATGGCCAATTCACCTGACCTGCACATCTTTGGACTGTGGGAGGAAACTGGAGCACACGGAGGAAACCCGCACAGACACGGGGAGGACGTGCAAACTCCACAGACAGGCGCCCAAGGCCGGAATCGCACCAGGGACCCTGGCGCTGTGAGGCAACAATGCTAACCACTCTGCCACCATGCCGCCCAAAGAGAGGGGGGCAGAGAGAGGGGGACAGAGAGAGGGGGTGTCAAAGTGACGGAGTAAGAGAGAGGGGTGACAGTGAGAGAGGGGACAGAAAGTGGGGGAGATAGAGGGAGTCAGAGAGAGGGGAAATAAAGGAGGAGGCCAGAGAGAGGTGGACAGAGAGAGGGGGGACAGAGAGGTGGGCAAAGAGTGGGGGAGAGAGAGGGAGTCAGAAAGAGGGGGGTCCAGAGAGAGGGGGACAGAGAGAAGGGGGACAGAGGGGGGGTGGCAGAGAGGGGAGGCGGGATAGAGAGAGGGGGCAGAGTGGGGGGGCGAAAGAGAGAGGGTACAGAGAGAGTCGGGTGGGAGAGTGTGGGGGTCAGAGAGAGGGCGACAGCGAGAGGGGGACAGAGAGAGAGTGGGACAGAGAGAGAGAGGGACAGAGAGAGGGTGAGATAGAGGGGGTCAAAGAGAGAGGGGGACAAGAGAGAGAGCGGGACAGAGAGAGAAGGGGGCAGAGAGTGAGGGGGATAGAGAGATGGGGACAGAGGGAGAGGGGGACAGTGAGAGAGGGAGACAGAGAGAGATGCGCACAGACAGAGGGGGACAGAGAGATAAGGGGGCAGAGAGTGAGGGGAACAGAGAGAGGGGGACAGAGAGAGAGGGGGACAGTGAGAGAGAGATACAAAGCGAGATGGGGCAGACAGAGGGGGACAGACTGAGGGGGGAAGAGAGAGAGGTGGGCAGAGTGAGGGCGACAGAGAGAGCGGCACAGAGAGTGGGGAGAGAGTGGGGGACAGAGAGAGGGGGACAGAGAGAGATGCGGGCAGACAGAGGGGGACAGAGAGAGAAGGGGGCAGAGAGTGAGGGGAACAGAGAGAGTGGGACAGAGAGAGAGAGGGACAGTGAGAGAGAGAGACAAAACGAGATGGGGCAGACAGAGGGGGACAGACTGAGGGGGGAAGAGAGAGAGAGGGCAGAGTGATGGGGACAGAGAGAGGGGCGCAGAGAGTGGGGGAGAGAGTGGGGGACAGAGAAAGAGTGACAGAGATTGAGCGGGGCAGAGAGAGGGGACAGAGACTGAGAGGAAGAGACAGAGGAGGACAGAGAGAGAGGGGGCAGTGAGAGAGGAGGACAGAGAGAGATGGCGGTAGACAGAGGGGGACAGAGTGAGGGGGCAGAGTGAGAGGGGGCAGAGTGAGCTTGACAGAGAGAGAAGCACAGAGAGCGGAGGAGATAGAGGGGGACAGAGAGAGGCGGACAGAGAGAGGGGGCAGAGTTGGGGAGAGAGAGGGAGTCAGAGACAGGGGGAGAGAGAGGGGGACAGAGCGAGGGGGCAGAGAGAGGGGGACAGAGAGTGTGGGGGTCAGAGAGAGAGGGGGACAGGGAGAGGGTGACAGAGAGGGGGCAGGGAGATGGCGACAGAGAAAGGGTGACAGAGAGTGAGCGGAGCAGAGAGTGGGGTAGAGAGAGAGTGCAGCAGAAGGAGAGTGGGACAGAGAGAGAGGGACAGAGAGTGGGGGAGATGGAGGGGGTCAGAGAGAGAGGCACAGAGAGAGGAGGATATAGAGTGGGACAGAGAGAGAAGGACAGAGAGTGGGAGACAGAGAGTGGAGACAGAGAGAGGGGTACAGAGAGTGGGACAGAGAGGTGGGCAGAGAGAGACGGAGCAGACAGAGGGTGACAGAGAGTGGGGGGCAGAGAGCGGGGGAGAGATAGAGGGGAAAGAGAGAGGGGGACAGAGAGAGAGGCTGGTGGCAGAGAGATGGGTCCGAGAGAGGCGGGTAGGAGAGAGGGGGGGACAGAGAGAGGGGACAGAGAGTGGGGAAGATGGAGGGCGGTCAGAGACAGGGGATAGATAGTGGGACAGAGAGAGGGCGTCTGAGAGACAGTAACAGAGAGGGTGGACAGATAGAGGCGGGACAGAGAGGCGGGACAGAGAGTGGGACAGAGAGAGGAGGGCAGAGAGAGGTTGACAAAGAGAGAGGACAGAGAGTGGGGGAGATATAGCTGGTCAGAGAGAGACGGACAGAGAGAGAGGCCAGAGAGACAGGGGGACAGAGAGAGATGGCGGCTGAGATAGGAGGGACAGAGAGAGGGGTACAAAGAGCGGGGGAGAGAGAGGGGCAGAAAGAGGGCATCAGAGAGAGGGGGGATGGGGGGGCCAGAGAGAGAAGGACAGAGGCAGGGGGGACAGAGAGTCGGTAACAGAGAGGTGGCAGAGAGAGGGCGGAGAGAGGGCGTGAGAGAGGGGGGGACAGAGAAAGGGGTACCATAGAGAGGAGGGACAGAACGAGAGTGGGACAGAGAGAGGGGGACAGAGAGAGAGGTGGACAGAGAGTGGGGGGGCAGAGTGAGAGGGGCAGCGTGAGAGGGGCAGAGTGAGAGGGGGTCAGAGAAGGTGACACACAGAGCGGGACAGAGAGAGGGGGGGACAGAGAGCGGGGGAAAGAGAGAGGGGTGACAGTGAGAGAGGAGATAGAGAGAGAGGACAGAGAGTGGGGGAGGTAGAGTGAGTCAGAGAGAGG